>NC_044565.1:18131442-18469138 GCF_007565055.1 Rhinopithecus roxellana | reverse complement strand
AGGTCTCTTTCTCTTTCTGCTATGTGAAGAAACATGGAGAATTCAGCAGTCTGCAACCCAGAAGAGGGTTGTCACTAGAACCTGATCATTCTGGCACCCTAATCTCAGATTGCCAGCCTCCAAAACTGTGAGAAATACATTTCTGTTGTTTATAAGCCAACCAGTCTATGGTATTTTGGTACAGCAGCCTGAACTAACTTAAACACATCCAATCCTCATAGAGTGGCAGTTTTTTGCTTATTTGTTTGCCATCTCCCAGCCTGCTTTCATAAGCCTCCTCACAGATCCTGGATTTAAACAAGGAGTCTTCTTCAGGGCCTCATCCCCATGGAGCATTTTTAGTCCCCTTTCTCCCTCAAGGGCCAAAAAACCCACAACTTTCTGCCTGAGGTCCCAAGCAAGAAGACGTGTGGTATAGCTACATTTATCATATTCTATTCCTCCTTGTCCGAGGTGTGTGAACCAGAGCAACTCCATTTTGAATAGGAGCTGGGTAAAGTAAGGCTGAGACGTACTGGGCTGCATTCCCAGATGGTTAGGCATTCTAACTTATAGGATGAGATAGAAAGTCGAAAAGAAAAAAAAAAAACAAAAAACAGTCATAAGACCTCATAAAAATTTGCATAAAACGGCTAAACCCCCAAAACCAAACACAACAATATACCTCTAGTCATCTTCACTGCTACATTCCCACCAGCACCATGACAGTTTACAAATGCCATGGCAATGTCAGGAAATTACCCTGTACAGTCTCAAACGGGGAGGCATAAATAATCCATCCCTTGTTTAGCATATCATCAAGAAATAACCATAAAAAAGGGCACCCAGCCGCCCTCAGAGCTGCTCTGTCAATGGAGTAGCCATTCTTTTATTCCTCTACTTTCTTAATAAACTTGCTTTCACTTTACGGACTTGCCATGAATTCTTTCTTGTATGACATCCAAGAACCCTCTCTTGGGATCTGGATCAGGACCCCTTTCCTGTAACAGCTTCTGTTTCAAGCAATGGAGATTCTTTTTGTTGTTGCTGTTCGTTAACATTTTTGCTTTGTTTGGTTTTAGTCCAGTAATGCATTGTATTATTTTCTCTTGTCATGGTTTACCCATGTGTTTGAAGCACAAGATGCATTATGGCATTAACTCATATTACGGTCTTGACCAGAAGTCCATATCATGATAATTGTGAAAGGTGAGCCCACTTTCTCACTTCCTGTTTTCTTTCTTGGGTTTTATTTGTATTTAAAATTCGTTGGATGAAATCGTGTTGCCAGCTATAAATTTACCAAAACATGATCTTGTCATTCCCACAGTATTATACATGTTATTGAGAACATCATAAGAAATTTTGTCAAATGCTGTACTGATATTTAAATACCTAGATTATTCCACTTGGTATCAACTTTATAAGGCCAATTTGATAACCATTTTAAAATGGTGGAGTAAATATCATGTATTATGGCAAGAATTCTACAAGGATTTCACCTCTTTATCACCACTCCCAAATTCTGCAATTCTTTAACATTAGCAAGTGGTTATTTTCCCTAAGTCTGCACCTTCACCTTCATAAAACATCCTTCAAAAAAGTATTTATTTGGATCTGAGGAAGTGACTTCATTTAAAAGATCAAGGTGCCCACAGTTATCTGTCTTGAGCTTTCACTTTTTCTTAATTATGTTTGTCTATTTCATACTTGTCCATTTTATTCTTCTTGATAAGGAAGGACAAAGCATAAAAAATTAGTAATTAAGCTTGATCACATCTCTAAACAATATAGTGTTTTCCTTCAGTGGTATCTTATTCTTTTCTTTAATCTTTTTTCTAGTCTTATCCATACTAAGAGTATCCCAGTCACTCTTCTGCAACTTTGTGTTTTCTGTATGCCTCATATACATATATGTTTATATGTACTCAGTCAAGGGCTTCCAAAGGAGTTAAACTGATTAGTTCTTAATCAACTATTATGTATTCATAATAATTAAAATAAAAAAGAAATTATATTAAATATTAAAAATCAAGCAAGAGAATTCCAAAAGACTCTCTGCAAGTCATTTTTGACATAAGTAACTATTTCATGACAAAAGAGAAGTTCCCAAAATCATGATATTTATTGTCTTGTATAGAGGATGGTTTCCTCATTATAAAATATCTGAGCTTTTCATTTTTAAAAAATTTTGAGCAAGACTGACCAAATGGGTAAACCCTTAAAGTCATATACAAGATCCCTTGAAGACATGGAGAAAATGTGTCAAATAGCAGAAGTAGGGATGATGATACCAGTATCTAATATTTGTATGCACTTATCACATACCAAAGTGCTTCATTAAACACTTTACATGAATTATCTCGTCAAATAGTTTTTAAAAACTGAGGTAGTATACTGAGTCTAACAGTGTTCCCCCAAAAATTCATGCCCACCATGAACCTCAGAATGTGACCGGATGGCAAACAAATAAGCAAAAAACTGCCACTCTATGAGGATTGGATGTGTTTAAGTTAGTTCAGGCTGCTGTACCAAAATACCATAGACTGGTTGGCTTATAAACAACAGAAATGTATTTCTCACAGTTTTGGAGGCTGGCAATCTGAGATTAGGGTGCCAGAATGATCAGGTTCTAGTGACAACCCTCTTCTGGGTTGCAGACTGCTGAATTCTCCATGTTTCTTCACATAGCAGAAAGAGAAAGAGACCTCTGATAAGGGCATGAATCCCATTCATGACCTAATCACCTTCCAAGGACCTCACCTCCTGATGCCATCCCATTGAGGTTAGAATTTCCGTAAATAAATTTTGGAGAGACATGAACATTCAGTCTATAACAGGATGTAAGCAAGCAGCTGAACTGGACAAAAGGAAGATACCACACAGTTTCCCAACTGCCACTAAACTAAGCTGTCTCTTGGCGGCTCAGTAACTGCATGTACAATTTTAACATCACAATGGGAAGGAGCCCCAAAATTGTGTTAGAAGACCTGAGGGTCCTGAGGGTTTGGAAAGTGGTAACTTCAAATCCTCTCAATGTGGACAGGGAACTCAGAAAAAGATGGAAAGAGAAAATAACATTAAAAAATTCAAAACAAGGTATTCAAGATATGCAAACTGAAATTCCAAAACACATGAATAAATGTAATGCTGTAAAAGCTCGTCAACACTCAGAAGAATTTTATTCCCAAAGACACTCTTCTTATAGAATGGTAGCACAATGGATTTAAAATAAGTTTATTTAGGATATTCGAGAAAATTTTCATTAAAAAGCATGATGTTATAAAATATATAAACAAAAATCAAGGACAGATGCTTATGTAAAAGGGAACATTAAAAAATGAAAAAACATGACATTGAAATATTTTTAAATGCAACAAATTAAATAAATTATACATGGTGAGGGAGTTTGCAAACAAGAGGCAATGCTGAGAAATTCACTCAAATGAGCACACAGAGAAGCAAAGCACAAAAGTGAGTAGTTAGAAGACAGAGAAGACAGACTAATGAAAAGCATACAAGTGAGTAATTAGAACACAGAGAAGACAGAGTAAGGAGCTTTTTATTTTATTGTTTTGAAGAAAGGCAAGTGCTTGTGAAACAACAATATTTCAAGCAAAAATCTGCAAATTTTGCAAATTTTCAGACAAAAATCTATGAGTCCTGAGACTGACAGGATGAATAAAATAAATCTACAACCTGACAGATTATTGTGAAACTATAGAATGTTAATAACAAACAAACTCTTGAAAGAATCCAGAAAGACAAGATACATTTACTTCAAATGAAAGCCACTTAGATGGACAACTGACTTCTTCTCAACACCAGTAGTTACTAGAAAAAGCAGAGCAGTGGTTTCAAAGTGCTGCAATAAGTTGGAGTTCAATCCAAAATTTTATTTTCAGCAATATTACTCAGGAATTATTTTCAGACCTATAACAATTGAGAGTTCAAACTTTTATCAAAACTACTTTAGGAGAAAAATGTCATTAGCTCAACAATGAATACATAAAATGTATATTGATTATAAAATAACCTTTCAAAAAATAAGGGTAAAATAATGGATAGGAATTAAAGGAGAAAAGAGAATAACTTCACTGAGTAGTTAAACTGTTCTTGGATCTGTGACATATTTAGGATGACGTAAACATTTAGAATAATCTTTGTTATAACAATTTGTACTTAAGTATGAGTGCTAAAAATTTGAGGACAATTACTACCTCACACCTATTAGTATGGCTACTATTTAAAAAATGCTGGTGAGGATTTGGAGAAATTGGAACTCTTTTATACTGTCATTGAGAAGATAAAATGGTGCAACTGCTATGGAAAACTGTATGGTGGTTCCTTAAATAAACAGAATGACCATATGATCCAGCAATTTCACTTCTGGGTACATACCTCAAAGAATCAACAGCAGAGTCTCAAAGTATTTGTATACCTATATTCATAGCAGTATTATTTGTAACAGCTAAAAGATGGAAGCAACCCAAGTTTCCATCAACAGATGAATGGATAAGCCAAATGTGAGATGTACATAACAATGGAACGTTGCTCAGCCTGTAAAAGGAAGAAAATTCAGACACATGCTGCAAATGGATGCACCAACCTTGAGAAGATGATGCTAAGTGAAATAAACCTGTCAGAAAAAGACAATACTGTATGACTCCATCTATAGGAGGTACCTACAGTAATCAAATTTATAAAGACAGAAAATAGAATGATAGCTGACAGGGGCTAAGGTGAGGGTGAATAGAAAGTTGTTGTTTAATGGCCATAGAGTTTCAGTTTTGCAAGATGAAAAGAATTCTAGAAATGGATGGTAGTGGTGGTTGTATCATAATATGAATACACTTAATATCACTGAATTGTATACCTATAAATAGTTCACGATGATAAATTTTCTGTTATATGTACTTTACCACAATAAAAATTGGAAAAAATTAAAGATAATTACTGAAAGAATACATATATAATCTGTAGCATGCTACCAACAAAGGGATAATATGATGCATTTGTGAATTCCAGTAGAGGAAATAAAAAGGGCAAATAAAGACAAGCAAAAAGAAAGGTTGATAAACAGAAGATAAATTAGGATGGTATTACAGAAGTCAGTGAGGTAAATATCAGCACATTAAAATGCAGAGATTATCAGATATGATTTCAAAATATCCTACTGTACAATACTAACAAAAGAAAGACCTAAAACAAAACCACACAGATAGTTTGAACCAGAAGAAATGGAGAAATAATATATATCAGAAAGTACAAGTTAAAATAAAGCTATAGTGTCAAAACTAATATCAGACAAAATAAAATTGAAGGCAAAACTCATGTACAGGAGTAAAAAAGGATGCTACATCTTAAAACATTTACCAAGAATCTAAAACAATTGTTTTTCAACAATTATTTGTTTAATGTCTACTAGATGCTGAGTATCAGTCCGAACACAGGGGAGGAAAACTGAACAAAGAGTCAAAAATTCCTGCCCTCATGGACAGAAGTGCAATGTAAATTTGAAAAATCAGCAATCAGAGTAGGATATTTTATTAGGCTTGTATGAAAATGGGAAGTAAATAATTAAAAAATTAGAAGGATTAAGAATGTTTTAATAAGAAAACACAAGCTTAGTCTAAAACATATTTAAAATTCTATAACCCGTTTGTACAGAATATATATTCTTTCCATGTGTCTGCAGAACAAGGAGCTAAATAACTGGAAATAAACCCAAGAAAAGTATTCAAGGTTTTTATTGAAACAAATGTGAAATGTATTGAAAGTTTTACAGTATGATTAAGTGGAATACAAAGATGTGACATTGTCATGTACAGGGTCGCATAATGTGAATTTTCACTTAATCTATAAATTTAATGCAATTTATGTCTAAAGCTCAGTAGGAATTCTGCTGGACACACCAATCCTAAAATGTGCATTGAAGAGCAAAAAGCCAAGTATGATTAAGGCAATTTTGAAGGAGAAGAACATGATGAGGGTTCTTTCCTACCAGACATCAAAGCTAATTATAAAATAAAGCAATTACACAGTGTGAAGAAAGTATGGTTTTATTTCAAGAATTAAATAGAATAATGGAACATAATAGAGAGTCCTCAAATGAACCACTAAAATATGAAAATACGACAAATGACAGGGGTAACATTATAAATCAACAGGGAAAGACTGAGGCACTTAATAAATGATACAGGGACAAAGCTTAGCTTTGTGGATAAAAAATAATATATGGTTTCTATCCCAAATACACAAGGCTATGTCCCAAGAAGATTAAAAACGTAAATGTGAAAACCATAATTTTATGTTTTAGAAGAAAGTAAAGATAATTTTTCTGAACCCACAGAAGGGAAAAATTATACTAGACACAGTAGGCACAAACAATAAAGGATAATATTCACAAACTCAACTCCATTAGCACTAAAAATGTCTGTGTGACTATAAATAAAGTAATAAGGGAAAATTTGAGGACGTTTGAATGATTTGTGTCAGCACATACAAAGTAAAAATTAAAAAAGTGAAACAGACTAGAAACTCAAGAGGAAAAAAAGACAAATCATATGAACAGGCAGTTCACAGACAACAGCATCGAAAAGCCAAGGACCATAAGCAAAGGCACTCAACCTTGTTGGTAATTAGGGAAAGGCAAATAAAACCACAATGAAATATAATTCCCACCACATTGTGAAAAAGTCTAAAGTATTACACTAAGTGTTGTCAGGAAAACGAAACAATGGAGACCTAATATACACCACTGGAATGTATATAAACGGATTCAATCCCTTTGGTGTGCTAATTGTTGAAGATGCCCCTTTCCTACAGCCAAGTAACTTCATGTCTTTGTTTATACTCTAGAGAAACTTTCCCACATGCCCCAAGTATACACATCTCATTGCAGCACGCTTTTGGTGGTGGTTGTTATTCAGTGGTTAAAATGAATTAACTGGAGCCATACATATCAACCCAGACACACTTTGGAAGTTAAGTAGAGTAAAGCAAGTTGCAGAGAGTGATACGTACGTGTGTATATGTATATAATACACACATATGTATGGAGAGAAAGAAAATTATGTATATGAAATTTGAAAGCTATTAACTGTTACTCTATTGTTTATAGATATAAACATACATATGAGTAAAACTAGGTAACATGCAGAGAAATGATTCTGAGTAAGTATGGTGGTTACTTCTGGGGAGAGAGGGAAGGAGATAGGATTTGGGAAGGTCACACAAAGTGATTCAACAATATTTGTGAAGATTTTCCTTGTTGTTTTGCCTGATGTGCTTTCAGAAAACATGAACATTATTAAAGTTTGTTGTTACACGAATGTTTATTTTTATTATTTTAGGCTTTTTTGTATGTTTAAAATATTTCACAATAAAAATATATTGTAAATGTATAACATGGACCTAAAATATCATGGGGAACAAAGCAGTTTCACACTAAATTTCACAAGTAGACCCAAGAGACTAGATGATATAATAATTTATGTAAAAAAGTGTCATGGAATTTAGCTAACTACAAAAGCCTCGAGACCATAACTTAAATAAATGCGGTCAGTTCAGTTGATGGTAGATTTGGGAGTCAAAAAAGAGAGAATGCTAATGGCAGGAAGTGACTTCCTTATTCTTGCAGGTGTTCAAACAGAGTCAGTAGACCACAGTCAGTTTGGGGGAGTTAGGGTGTTACTGTGAGGGTAAGAATGGATGAGATGAGTACTAAGGGGGTTGCCAATAATTACTAATAAAAATTATCCAGTTTATTTTTGTTCATTAGACAGGTGCTTCTTACAGTGTTTGAAGGTCATCTCTATTCACTTGAAGAGTCATTATCCTGTGACTGCAAAAGTCACAGGATATATTTCTATTTTAGGTGAGCTCAAATTTGGATCAGGCTTTGTAGCCACCAAAATCTATTCTTTCCTTTTTGAGCAGGCTTTTGGTTTAAAAAAATATCGAGTAGAATCATTACTATTTATTCAATAACATTTAACAAGTCCTTACTTAATGCCATGCTCTATATTACTATTCTGCTACTCTGCAAGGTTTGTCTAAGTCATCTTCTTAGATAAGAAATAGTGTTTAAAAAGTCAGAAATACTCAGTTTTAATGAATTAATACTATTCTCCAATCACTGAAGTCAAATTATTTAATCATATTTTAAATATCAGCCATATCAATATTATGGCACTGTTTTATAGAACCTAAACTTGCTTGTAACATAACCTGCAATTTATTTTCCTATTTGTGCTAGCAATGGAGAAGCTGACCTTGGCCTGAATCTTTAGAGATTACTTGAAAGGAGTGTTCATCTTAAAGCAAGAAAAAAAGGCATGGTCTGCTAAGGTCACCCTAAAAATCCATTAAAAATGTATTCAAGATGAGTTAGTAGTAGGCAGATGGTAAATGTAAGTATCCAAATAGAAAATAGAATATTGTGGTACAGCAGGAAGCATAGGTGTGTAGACAGGAAAAATCAATGAAAGTAACTCAAAAAGGCAATAAATCTCTCTTAAGGAATATTGTCATGTTTTCTGAACCTGCAACCATAGCCTACATTAAATTTTTTATGTGATGGTGAAAAGTTCTTTGCACTTTCATATCTAGTAACAAACTAAGAGTTTTTTTCTTCAGTTAAATGGTGGGATGAAGAATTCTACACACAAAAAGGCACCCACTGAAGTCTTGTGTAATTATTCTGATACTATCTTTGCTGCAGCAAAACCGAAAAACTATATAATTGCTTTCTAGCTTTTATGAGAAGTGACATAATGATGTAACCCAATTGCTTAGTTTTCCTTTAAGTTTCATGATTCAGAAGAAATGTCTACTCTGCAGCTAATATCCCTAGACCAGAGATGTTTAATTAGGTACTAGCTTGAAGCAAAGCCTGTTTTAATCAAAACGTGTAATAGTGGCAGTAAGGTCAAGTGGTGGGAGTGATGTGGATGTCATGTATACTAAACAGTGACCCTTACATAAAAAAACAAGTAAATTCTACAGTGTTTGAGAATTTAGTCATTATACTCACAGGTCCAAAAAGAGACCTACTCATTTTGCTTGGTGGCATTGGTGGGTGTTTTTTGTTCCAGCCAGGAACTGAGAACCCAGTTTCGACTGGAAACCATTTCAGAATTTGTGCAGAAGTTAGAATCTTCATGAGTGTGCTGTCCAAATTTTTTGGACATTAAGCACTACATTTTTTTGTTGTTGTTAGAGGACATTATGTTTGTTAAGTGAAATAAACCAGACACAGAAAGACAAACACTGCATGTTCTCACTCTTTCGTGGAATCTAAAAATGTTGCTCTCATAGAAGTAGTGAATAGAACAGGTTAATGAAAACTAGGGAGGGGAATAGGAGGGTGGATAGAAGTTTGTTAATGGGTACAAATTTACAATTAGGAAGGAAGAATAAGTTCTGGTGTCCTATTGCATGGTAGGGTGACAATAGCAAAATATAAGGTAGTGTATATCTCAAAATAGGTAGAAGACAGGATTTTCAGTGTTCCTACCACAAAGAAGGGATAAATGTTTGAGGTGACAGATATGCTAATTATCCTGATTTGATCAATACACACTATATGCATGTATCAAAACATCACATTGTACCCCATAAATATGTATAATTATTATTTGTCAATTAAAAATAAAAATAATAAAAGAGAGAACTCACCACTTCAGAGACATACTTAAGATTTAACATTTCCAGTGACTCTAAGGTGTTTCTTTTTTTTTTTTTTATTTATTTTTTATTTTTTTTATTTTTATTTTTTTATTATACTTTAAGTTCTAGGGTACATGTGCATAACGTGCAGGTTTGTTACATATGTATACTTATGCCATGTTGGTGTGCTGCACCCATCAACTCATCAGCACCCATCAATTCATCATTTATATCATGTATAACTCCCCAATGCAATCCCTCCCTCCTCCCCCCTCCCCCCTCCCCATGAGAGGCCCCAGTGCGTGATGTTCCCCTTCCCGAGTCCAAGTGATCTCATTGTTCAGTTCCCACCTATGAGTGAGAACATGCGGTGTTTGGTTTTCTGTTCTTGTGATAGTTTGCTAAGAATGATGGTTTCCAGCTGCATCCATGTCCCTACAAAGGACGCAAACTCATCCTTTTTTATGGCTGCATAGTATTCCATGGTGTATATGTGCCACATTTTCTTAATCCAGTCTGTCACAGATGGACATTTGGGTTGATTCCAAGTCTTTGCTATTGTGAATAGTGCCGCAATAAACATACGTGTACATGTGTCTTTGTAGTAGAATAATTTATAATCCTTTGGGTTTATACCCAGTAGTGGGATGGCTGGGTCATATGGTACGTCTAGTTCTAGATCCTTGAGGAATTGCCATACTGTTTTCCATAATGGTTGAACTAGTTTACAATCCCACCAACAGTGTAAAAGTGTTCCTATTTCTCCACATCCTCTCCAACACCTGTTGTTTCCTGACTTCTTAATGATTGCCATTCTAACTCTAAGGTGTTTCTAAGTTACTTTGGATCACATAAACTTGGTGGCTTTGAAAGTAATGGAGTGAAACATCCAAATAGCTCCACGAAATTGGCAGTGCTTCAGAAAGAAGAATGGAAATGGCCCTGTGGAAAAGACACTGCTCAGACAATTGTAATATAGTGGATTATGATGGGACAATGCATATGTTTTCCTTATGTATCAAGGCTGAAGAGAGCATGTATTTTGTGATTTTCTTTGCTATGAACCAAACTTGCAGTGTATATTGGCAGCTCTTAGTTATGTAGACCTAACTAGATTCATGATGCTGTTAGTTTCCTAGTTTAAAAATAACCTACCTAGGTATTTTTTTCTCTTTGAAGCAACTGTGAATGTGGGAGTTCACTCATTTGGCTCTCTGCCTGTTATTGATGTATAGGAATGCTTGTGATTTTTGCACATTGATTTTGTATCCTGAGACTTTGCTGAAGTTGTTTATCAGGTTAAGGAGATTTTGGGCTGAGACTATGGAGTTTTCTAGATATAAAATCATGTCATCTTTAAACAGGGACAATCTGACTTTGTCTTTTCCTAATTGAATGGCCTTTATTTCTTTCTCCTGCCTGATTGCCCTAGCCAGAACTTCCAACACTATGTTGAATAGGAGTGGTGAGAGAGGGCATCCCTGTCTTGTGCCAGTTTTCAAATGGAATGCTTCCAGCTTTTGTCCATTCAGTATGATATTGGCTGTGGGTTTGTCATGAATAGCTCTTACTATTTTGAGATATGTCCCATCAATACCTAATTTATTGAGAGTTTTCAGGATGAAGGGCTGTTGAATTTTGTCAAAGGCCTTTTCTGCATCTATTGAGATAATCATGTGGTTTTTGTCTTTGGTTCTGTTTATATGATGGATTACATTTATCGATTTGCGTATGTTGAACCAGCCTTGCATCCCAGGGATGAAGCCAACTTGATCATGGTGGATAAGCTTTTGAAGTGCTGCCGGATTCGGTTTTCAAGTTTTTTCTTGAGGATTTTTGCATCGATTTTCATCAGGGATATTGGTCTAAAATTTTCCTTTTTGTTGTGTCTCTGCCAGGTTTTGGTACCAGGATGATGCTGGCCTCATAAAATGAGTTAGGGAGGATTCCCTCTTTTTCTATTCATTGAAATAGTTTCAGAAGGAATGGTATCAGCTTCCCCTTGTACCTCTGGTAGAATTTAGCTGTGAATCCATCTGGTACAGGACTTTTTTTGGTTGGTGGGCTCTTAATTATTGCCTCAATTTCAGAGTCTGTTATCGGTCTATTCAGGTATTCAACTTCTTCCTGGTTTAGTCTTGGGAGGGTGTATGTGTCCAGGAATTTATCCATTTCTTCCAGATTTTCTAGTTTATTTGCATAGAGGTGTTTATAGTATTCTCTGATGGTAGTCTGTATTTCTGTGGGGTTGGTGGTGATATCCCCTTTATCATTTTTTATTGTATCTATTTGATTCTTCTTTCTTTTCTTTATTAGTCTTGCTAGCAGTCTATCAATTTTGATGATCTTTTCAAAAAACGAGCTCCTGGATTCACTGATTTTTTTGAAGAGTTTTTTGTATCTCTTATCTCCTTCAGTTCTGCTCTGATCTTAGTTATTTCTTGCCTTCTGCTAGCTTTTGAATGTGTTTGCTCCTGCTTCTCTAGTTCTTTTAATTGTGATGTTAGGGTGTCAATTTTAGATCTATCCTGCTTTCTCTTGTGGGCATTTAGTGCTATACATTTCCCTCTACACACTGCTTTAAATGTGTCCCAGAGATTCTGGTATGTTGTGTCTTTGTTCTCATTGGTTTCAAAGAACATCTTTATTTCTGGCTTCATTTTGTTACTTACCCAGTAGTCATTCAGGAGCAGGTTGTTCAGTTTTCATGTAGTTGAGTGGTTTTGAGTGAGGTTCTTAATCCTGAGTTCTAGTTTGATTGTGGTCTGAGAGACAGTTTGTTATAATTTCTGTTCTTTTACATTTGCTGAGGAGTGCTTTACTTCCAATTATGTGGTCAATTTTGGAATAAGTGCGATGTGGTGCTGAGAAGAATGTATATTCTGTTGAATTGGGGTGGAGAGTTCTGTAGATGTCTATTAGGTCTGCTTGGTGCAGAGCTGACAAGGGATGTGAAGGACCTCTTCAAGGAGAATTACAAACCACTGCTCAATGAAATAAAAGACACAAACAAATGGAAGAACATTCCATGCTCATGGATAGGAAGATTCAATATCGTGAAAATGGTCATAGTGCCCAAGGTAATTTATAGATTCAATGCCATCCCCATCAAGCTACCAATGAGTTTCTTCACAGAATTGGAAAAAACTTCTTTAAAGTTCATATGGAATCAACAAAGAGTCCACATTGCCAAGAAAATCCTAAGACAAAAGAACAAAGCTGGAGGCATCATGCTACCTGACTTCAAACTATACTACAAGGATACAGTAACCAAAACAGCATGGTACTGCTACCAAAACAGAGATATAGACCAATAGAACAGAACAGAGGCCTCATAAATAGTATCATACATCTACAACCATCTGATGTTTGACAAACCTGAGAAGAACAAGAAATAGGAAAGGATTCCCTATTTAATAAATGGTGCTGGGAAAACTGACTAGCTGTATGTAGAAAGCTGAAACTGGATCCCTTCCTTACACCTTATACAAACTTAATTCAAGATGGATTAAAGACTTAAATGTTAGACCTAAATCCATAAAAATCCCAGAGGAAAACCTAGGCAATACCATTTAGGGCATACACATGGGCAAGGACTTCTTGTCTAAAACACCAAAAGCAACAGCAACAAAAGCCTGGGATTAACAAATGGGATCTAATTAAACTAAAGAACTTCTGCACAGCAAAAGAAACTACCATCAGAGTGAATAGGCAACCTAGAGAATGGGAGACATTTATTGCAATCTAACCATCTGACAAAGGGCTAATACCCAGAATCTACAAAGAACTTAAACAAATTTACAATAAAATATCAAACAACCCCATGAAAAAGTGGGCAAAGGATATGATCAGACACTTCTCAAAAGAAGACATTTATGTAGCCAATAGACACATGAAAAAATGCTCATCATCACTGGCCATCAGAGAAATGCAAATCAAAACCACAATGAGATACCATCTCACACCAGTTAGAATGGCAATCATTAGAAAGTCAGGAAACAACAGGTGCTGGAGAGGATGTGGAGAAATAGGAACACTTTTACACTGTTGGTGGGACTGTAAACTCGCTCAACCTTGTGGAAGACAGTGTGGTGATTCCTCAAGTATCTAGAACTAGAAATACCATTTGACCCAGCCATCCCATTACTGGGTATATACCCAAAGGATTATAAATCATGCTGCTATAAAGACACATGCACGTGTATGTTTATTGTGGCACCATTTACAATAGCAAAGACATGGAACCAACCCAAATGTCCATCAGTGATAGACTAGATTAAGAAAATATTACATATGCACATTATGGAATACTATGCAGCCATAAAAAGGATGAGTTCATGTCCTTTGTAGGGACATGGATGAAGCTGGAAACCATCATTCTGAGCAAACTATCGCAAGGACAGAAAAACAAACACCACATGTTCTCACTCATAGGTGGGAATTGAACAATCAGAACACTTGGATACAGGGTGGGGAGGAACACTACACACCAGGGCCTGTCGTGGGGTGGGGAGAGGGGGGAGGGATAACATTAGGAGATATACCTAGTAAGGTAAACGACAAATTAATGGGTGCAGCACACCAACATGGTACATGTATGCATATGTAAGAAACCTGCACATTGTACACATGTACCCTAGAACTTAAAGTATAATAATAAAATAAAAACTACCTATTTTTCCTTCAATATTTTTTTTAAAGAGAAAAAATTTTTATTGTGATATAAAATGCACTTATAAAATGTCCACCAGAAGGCATGTAATTCTTCACTGCTATATAAATTTATTGGGAATATGTTATTCACCATCTAGATATGATAATGCCAACTAAAACATACTGTAAACAATGAGTTATACTCTATAACAAATGCATCACTGATTTTCAGCAATCATTGGTTTAATAATAATTAGTTTAAGATTATAATCACATCTATATTCTGGAATGTCCATTTGTTTTAATGTAGTGTAGTGGAATTTAGAGTATAATTGCACATAGATGGTACAGAAAAACATTCACTTCTAAATTATTTTATACCTTCATGACAGGTAGTCTTCCTGACTGAAAATAACAGCTTCAGCTATGGTCTGCAACACAGCTCCAGGATGCTTAATGCAATAATTTGGGTGTATGTGTGTCTGTCTACATGTACACGCATGGAACAACTTATATCTTTAGTAAACAAGTGCAACATTGTCAGTTGTTTTGCATGTTTAAATATTATAGTCTGATTATTTGTAAACAAACAAAACCCCACACAAATACTCTAAATTCTATTTAAAAAACTGTCAACCCATAATTATTCTAATATGCTTTACTTACTCGAACACAAATTTCTGAAAGGTGCATATATTACCTTAGATAATAAGGTTTAGAAATGAGTGCTTCACACTATGAAATGTGCATTTCCGATAATTGATTTATGCAGCATAAAGTTTAGATCAAGAAATTACAAATCCTGGATCCCCACATTTCATTTAGAAAATGCCTCAAAGTTATGGCTCTTGCAGCAGGTTTAACAGATTAAACATGAAGTGTTCTACCTCCCTCTATTTCAAGTATCAAAGAAATATGAGGCTCAAAATCTCTCTAGGTTGTAACTGATAATGCAAAGCATTAGAAAACAGTTAAATGTGTTTTGAAATACAGTATTAACTGAGATTATTAGGGTGTTTATCTGTGTTAGCCTGTTAAGTACCAGGACTTTAAAGTCATTTTAAATCTGAGTATTTGCTCAGAAGTGATAAAGAACACAATTTGCCTATAAATGTATGGTTTTGGAGAAAAAAGTCAATCCTGATTTTTAAAACTCAACATTTTTTGTTTCCTTTTGATATTAATTTAAATTTCAATCTGAACATAAGTTTTTGGCCTCACAGAGCATTAGAAAGATAATTTACTAAGGCTGCTTAAAGTCTTTCAGTGTCATCCGAAATCCTGCAGTATAGAAAATATCTCATACCCTTAAAGTTTCAGAGTGAGCTGATCTGCAATTTTAATGCTATTAAAAAAAAAGTCAAATATAAAAGACTGCTGCAATGTAAAGCACTATTTCTAAAAATTGCAGACATGATCCTATAGTCTGACAGAGCTAGCACATCTCCTCGGAGTAAGCAACTTCCGGCCTTTTCCGAGACACACTAAGTTTCCAGCTTAGAAAATACTCTAGCCTAGTCCTTAACATATTCATTAAGTAATATGAATACTTTAAGGTCTTTCTGTCCCACAAGAAAGTAGGAAGTTTACCCTTTGAGAAATCAGACTTTCTAGAACTGGCCCAACTGTATAAAATTTTAAGAAGTATTTGAAGTGTGGAATCAACACTATGAAAACAGTGTGACAAAATTAAACACTATGTTGAACCCTTTTCTAGCTTTAACTCAAAAATAGAAATCATGAGTTTTCTATAACATTAAATTTAAAAACACACAGAAGTGAAAAGTGCTATTTTCCAAAAAGTACAATTTTTTTCCCCACTTTATATCAACATGGAATGATTTCAGTTCTCCTGTACTAAAAGCTGGACTTTTAAAAAACTAGTATTGCAATGTTTAATGTGATGACTTTAATCACTAGTAGCTTCAGTTTCCGCTGGGCCCCTAATTAGTCTTCGAATTCCTCTTTTTCCTGCAGGACCTTTTGGTTTTGCAAAACTTTGCTTGTGTGCATGCTGCTTGGGATGTACTTCTTCATAAAGGAAGTCTGCAGTCAACTCATCCCCATTGTCTATCTCAGTCTTTCTAATTACATCCATTTGTAGTTGTCTTTCTACAATTTCTAGCAGAGGGCTCTTGCAGCTAGAATACAGCATCCGCTCTCTTATACTGCGTGTGTATCCGGGCATTGAATAAATAAAAACTATGGACTCTAAATAGTCTCCTTCATGGGAATGTTTATACAGAAAGAAATGGTAACGAGCTGAATCCTTGGGAATCCTCTTTGGCAAATCTTTTAGTTCTGTATTTGTTGTGTTGGCCAAAGTTATAATTTCATTTTTTATATCTATTTCCAACTGCACATAGTTGAGCTGTCTGTTATTCAGTTTTTCCAAAGCCTGAAAGGCTTCTCGAGAAATGGGAAATGGTACTCCTTGTAGTGTTTGATGCTTAGTGTCCACACCCACGTCAGTCTGTACCTCGCTGATTTTAATCTGTCGTAATTCTTCCTCAGCTGCAGTCAGTGGGGCAGGGGAAGATTGTGACAGCAAGTATTTTTTATATCCGTGTAATGATACATCTTCCTTTACTGTTCCAAATACTTCATCTTTAATGTGGTCACCTCCAAATTCCTTCTTCAGGGTTGCTCTTGTTGCTGCATACAACATCTTTTGACGAACATGAGAATGATCTGGAGACCATGCAATGAATATCCATTCATATCCCTGGGCATTCTGAGACTCTAACCTGAATAATATATAGCACGGTTGTTTGTCCTCCAACAGGGGTAAACAAAGGAATCATAATCCTTATCCCAGGAATCTGAAGGCTGACTATATGATACAATCACAAGTTGCTCATTTTCAATAGATATTTTCAGAAGTCTGTACTTTCCATTTCTGGCTCTGGCAAAGATCTCTTTAACATCTGCACTCGCTTGGATGCCGGTCTGGTGGTACATGGCGGCGGCTGCTAGTTCCCGGCTCCGGCACTGAATTCGGCGAGCGGCCCCCTTTTCCTTCAATATTATTGTGAATTCAAGATGCATCAGCCTTACATGTTATGCATTGTTTTGGCAAATGTAGCTATCATCCTTAACTGAGACTTGACATTGAAATGTAACAACTTCTACATTCTATTGAATGTAGAAGTTATTCTAGAGGAGCAATTGTTATTAAAAGGAACTTTCTATTCTGCCAATTTATGACAAAATTGATCAAAGTTATATGATTTTAAAAGGAACTTTCTATTCTGCCAATTTATGACAAAATTGATCAAAGTTATATGATTTTATGTTTTGGCATGTAATTTTCAAGAGACCTTTTTATAGTTGATCTTAATATCCTTAAAGGGAGATAGATTTTTGGGTTATCTTATGATTTTTAATACATCCTTCATGACTTCCTTTTTAGAGAGAAAAATTGCCAATTTTTTTGGCCTTCATATTTAAGGGAAAAACAAAATACATACTTTGTTTCAATTTTTCAACAGTCCAGGGAAGTAAAATAAATGATAGGATGGTTTGGAATTGAATTTCTAGCACCAAAATGGAATTCTATAGAAATTTAATGTCTTCCACTTCAGAGGACAGGCAGATTCCACCATAGTATATAAAGTGCTTTATTTGTGTGTTTTTAAAACATTTTTTTTTCCACCATGGGAGGAGGGAGGTTCAGGGGTGACAGCAAGGGATAGATCTGATTCGACTTTATTCGCAGCAGGCAAAGAGTGGAATTCTCTGCCTCGGTAAAACTTTTTTTAGGGAATACTGTGAAGGGGCTTGATGGGTTCTGTAGTAGCTTAATATTATAGAAGTCAGCATGGAAAGATTAGTAATTTTTGTCCTGATTGTTTTTTTTTTTTTTAATTACATTTCTGTGTGCACATACTCATAGACTTTACTATTCCCTTTGGTGGATGTGGAAAGAGGAATTAACTCCATGAAAGCTTTTCTTCCTCTTTGCTTTAAAGAGAGAATCTGTCCCTCCCTCTCTCCCCACCCACCCCCTTACACATACACTCTCACACTGTCACACTACTACTCCAACTACTTCACACACTCTCACTACTACTACTACTACTACTACTACTACTACTACTACTACTACTACTACTACTACTACTACAGGAGTGCTTATAATCAAAATACAGTTTCCTGCCCATGCCTCTTCATCTCTGCTCCCATAGCTCCACAGTCAATAATTTCTGGCTATTTCTGGTTTCTTCTGGTGGTTACTTTCTTCTGGTTAATAAATGCTTATGTGGCTGTTTCTGGGTTGAGACATTAAGCTTCCTACTCTACTCTGCTAAAGATACAGCTTAACCATATCCTCTTTCACCCCCTCTCCTTTTTCCTCCTGGTGCAGTTATGAAATGTATTAGTTTCTCTATTGGTTACTTTTCTACCTTCAATGCTATAATTGAACTTCTATATCTTGTTTCACCAACTACAGAAAATATTTATCATCCTATGTGTGTTGATTTTCTATAAAAATAGGTCGCTTATTACCTAAAGTCTAAAGGGAAGTTTCAAAACATTTATTTCACAAACTTCTCTGCTAATGTCTGTGTAATATGTCAGCCTTTTAAATGCACTGATTTTCGGATGTTGCTCTGTGGATTACTAGGAATGTCTTCAGGAGTTTCACAAAAAAACATTTTTTCCCTTAATTCATCTGATCATTCTGAAGTAGCCCTGTTGTCTGGGGTATATATCTGGGGTTTGTTGTTTTGTGCCAGGAAAATTTAGGACATGGACACCCACAAGGAGTTTAGGAGCTGAGGTTTAATAAGCAGAAGAAAGAGAAAGAAAAACAGGTCTCTCTCTATTGAGAGAGAGGGGAGTTTGGAGAGGAAAGACCCGCTGGTGGTGGAGGCACCGGATTTTATAGTCCAGCTAGAGGAGGCAGTGTCTGATTTACATTGGGCTCACAGATTGGTTTGATCAGGTGTGATGTTTACATAGCCTGCAGGGAAGGCTGGTAGGGCCACTCTAATCTTATTATGCAAATGAACTCTCCCTTAGGCAGGCTCCATCTTGTCTGCTCCTTACTGTACACGTGGCAGACAGAGAAGGGAAGATAGAGCCGCCATTTTGAACATGATTGGCACAGCTGGTGACATCTGTGTCTGCAGCTCAATTTTACAGGCTGCTCTTTGTTAGAAAGGAAAATGATTTGGGGCTGCTTTTCATTACCAGGAAAACTTTACTGAGGACTTCCATACCCTCACTATCTCCCTAAGTAATTTCTTCTTAACTCCTGTGTCAATTCGTTTTTTTTTTTTCTGTCCCATACATTAGATTTTTATTTAAAAATGAGATTGGTTTCTAGGGATTTGGATTCCAGTCCAGCTCTTACAGTAACTTGTTTTGTTACTTGGAGTAGGTCATTTGTGCTCTGTGGACATTGATTTCAACAGTGGCAGCAGTAGCAGCAGCAAATTACAAGAAGATAGGATTTTGTTTGCTAGGGCAACCATAACAAAGTACTACAGTTTGGGTGGCTTGAACAATATAAATCTATTTTCCCATAATTCTTGCAGCTAGTAGTGTTGGTTATCAAAGTGTTAGCAGGACTGGTTTCTTCTGAGGGCTCTCTCATTGGCTTGCAGATGGTCATCTTCCCAGTGTCTTCACATGGTCTTCCTTCTGTATGTGTCTGTATCCTAATCTCCTCTTCTTATAGGGACGTTAGTCATATTGGAGTAGGGCCTACTCTAATGACCTTATTTTCACTTCTTTACCTATTTAAAGATCCTGTCTCCAAATACAGTCACAGTCTGAGGTAATGGGGGTTAAGAGTTCAACATTTAAGTCCTGGGGAAGGGTGGGACAATTCAGCCCATGAGAAAATTGGTAATGTCAACTTATATTGAGCTAAAAAATTCAATGAATACTGCTAACCAAGAAACAGGGACTTGTTCACATTTGTTTAATATTTGTATGTTACTTCTCTTCAGTTGCATTTCTTTAAGTCAACAATAAATCATGAGAAGTCAAGCATTCTTATACTACAGAACTCAGTCAGAATGATGACAGCATTTTGGAAGGTGGCCATAGATGTTTGAGAATGAACTGTCTGAGTTGTGTGTGTGTGTGTAATAAGCTGGATTTTCAATATACTACATTTGCCAAAACTGGCTTATAATTAAATGTCTTAGGTTAAAGTTCCAGTTATTGAACAAGTTATTGCTTTTCCCAAGTCTCAGATTTAGAGTAACACTTATTGCTGGTGGATTGTGAGAATCCAATGGGGTAATATATGTTAAAGTACTTTGTCAAATGTAAAGTGTTTTGTACATTAAAATGTTGTTTTTAATAACAGTGGGAAAATATTTTGTCTTGGAAACATAAATTCTACCTTTTGTGCTAAGTACATATCAGAGCACCTTGAACAAAAAATTTATGGATCATCTAACTTAGTACATTTGTTTTCATATGTGGAAATCAAAGCTAAGAAATGTTAAGAGACATGCTCCTAATCTTCTGGAAGAATTGCGTTGGAATTTCTGACTATAGTGAACTTTCCAGTAAAGAATTAAGCAGCTTCTTACATAGGATTTTTGAATTTCATAAAAATTCACAGTAATGAATAATGGAAATGCATTTATACGTTCATTTGCAAAAATATACTTTTCACTTTATGTCATTTCTATGATGATTGTATTTTTCTCTTTGAAGATATTTAGTTCTGATCACCAAATGAACTGTATTGAACTACGTGGGCCAATTGTATGTTTATCTTGCATTTTATTTCTAAATCCGTCTTCTCTCTTTGTTTAGGAATTTTTCAGTGTAATAATTCTGTCACATCAGAATTTGGAAAATGCAGAAAAGCAAAATAGTTCATTTTTTGGGGGGGTTACATGTGGGCTTACAATGCATAGTATACCTTTAATTAAACTGGAAATTAACTTCTGATTATTTTATTATATGTCAGCTTGATTTTAAGCTCCTCATCTTGCATTCAGATGTATTCTGAAATGAAAATTTATGAGCTAGTGACCTGGTCCAACTTCTTCCCCATGATTTATCTGTTTGGGGCTCCCGTGTTTGTTTTGGCATAATAGAATGGATGGGAGGGAAGGTCTGTTTTCAACTGAAAGTGGCAGGAATAAAGACTTAGTCTTTGAAGTTATGTTTTTTGTTGTTGTTGTTGTTGTTTTTGAGATTAACTTTTGGCCTTGTAGATAAAGACAGTATGATGTAGAAGACAGTCACTGGTCTTTCACTGTCTGCTATTTATTGTGCATTTGTGCCTGTAACTCTTTGTCTGGCTAGGATGTTCACTGTCAATTGCAAATCTTCGTTCATGGATAGCACAAAAGGCCATATCTAACCAAAAGATGTACAAGGAACATTTGAAAACTCACTCCTTGTTTGTCCAGTGTGAAATAAAGCCTTGGAATCAACAGCTGGGAGGGGCAATAGACTATAATTTCTTACTTAGTATATCATGTAAAAATAAACAAGTGATTAAAGACTATCTATGTATACTTCACCAGATGTAGACCTTGAGTAGAGTCGCAAATTATACTTTGTTCTAGCTACAGAAAGGCAACTTTTAACATCTCAAAACTATAGAACTAATTACTTTCTGGTTATACTATGGAAATATAACACCAGCTCTTTTTCAATAGATTTTTAGCCAGAGATGTCTTGGTATAACTGCATATCCAGTGTGAAGAAGAGGGCAGTTAGATGCAGTATATCTTTTCTCTTCTTTTCATTTTCAACTTCTTCTGTATTTATTTTAAAAATCTTGTTTTTCATCTTGTTTTTTATAACAAAAATACTGTTTTCATCTGATAATTTTAAGTGGGATGTTTAGTTTCTTAACATTTAATATAATGCAGTTGTCTTTAATGCTACCATCTTCCTGTTTATTTTTTGTTTGTCCCAAGGATTCTTGTTCTTTTCTTTCTTCTTTCTTTAGTATTAAATAAATAATTCTGAGAACTGATTTTAACTATATGCCTTTTAACTATACTCTTTATAATTTTAAGCGGTCGCTGTAGTGTTAACAATATCACACATAACTTTTCACAATTTACTTTGAATACTATAACATTTTATGTATACTATAATACCCTGAAAACAGTATAATTCCATTCTTGCAATCACATCACTTGTGCTATTATTATATATTTCACCTCTACATGTTAATATGTAAAATGTAAAAACACAGTGTTATAATTTTTGCTTTATATAATTCTCTTTCAAATAAATAAAAAGTCTTCTTTATATTTTCTAGCATATTTATCATTCCCAGTGTTCATCATTATTTTTTGTTTACCCAAGTTACCATCTTGTATTATTTCTGTTAAGTCTGAAGTACATCCTTTAGGTTTTCTTATACTCTAGATGTATTGCGTATGTCCTGATAACGAATTCTAACAAAACTTTTCTTTATATGAAAATGACTTTATTTTGCTGTCATTTTTGAAAAAAAAAAAATTGTTGTGTATGTTGTTTCAGGTTGACAATTCTTTTTTTCTGCCAGCAGTTTAAAGATACTATTCCATGATCATCTGGCCTCAATTATTTCGGATGAGAAATCAATCAAAATGTATTTTTTCCCTGATTATAATATTTCTTTTTTCTCAGCCTGCTTTAAAAAGTTATCTCTTGTTTTCAGAGTTGCTTATTATATGCTTAGGTAAGGTTAATTCCTGTTTTATTGCTGAGTACTGTGAGTGATATTAATTGTATGGATGTACCACAGTTGTTTATCCACCTTCTGTTGTTGAATATTTGACTTGTTTCTAGTTTTTGAATATTATAAATAAAGCACCTGTGAACATCCTTGTACAAATCTATTTAAGGACATATATTTTCATTTGTCTTGAGAAAAACCCTATGAATGAAACTGTTAGGCCATAGCATAAGTGCATGTTAAATTTTACAAGAAACCGCCAAAGTGTCTATAACATTTTATACTGGGGCCATTATTCAGTCCTCATAATTACTACTTATATATTTAAAACCCTCTGATGACTTCATACCTCACTCAGAGTAAAAGGCAAAGTTACTACAATGGATTGCTGGTTCTTATACAATATACCCTCTGCTCATGTTTCTTCTTTGACCTCATGACTATCAAATTTTCTTTTTGTCTCCCTCTGTTCCAGACACATTAGCTTCCTTTGATTTTGGAATATACAAGTCTTGCTCCACTCAAGGCAATGAAGCACTTTTGCTCCAAATTCTAAGCTCCCTCCCTCACTTTAGGGCTTTGATCAAATTTTTGGTTCTTGAGGCTTTTCCTGACATTGTAATTAAAACTGCACCCCTTCCTAGCATTCTTTCTCACTTGCCACAATGTCATTGTTTCCCATCTCTTAGGGTTTCTTTGTTACAGCATATCACTTATCAGTAAAAAATATTTTGTTTACTACTTAGCTTGTTGTCAGTCTTCAGCTGTTAAAATGTAAGTTCTGGGAGGGCAGGAATTTTTGTTTATTGTGTTTACTTTTTTAATCCATAGCACATAGTAAATAATATATTTGTTGAATGAATGATTAAATGTCTTATGGTTTCCATTCCTTTTGTTGAGAAATCTGTCAGTTTGGTAGTTTTTATTTCATGGATAAAAATACTTTATTACTAATTTAAAAATATTCTTATAGAGTTTCTGTAATCTCACCACAGCATATCTACATGCACATTTACTTTTATGTATTCTGCCTAGTATATATGATACTTCCTTATCTTTGGATTCATTTCTTTCATTATCTCTGGAAAATTTATAGCCAATATTGCTTTAAATGTAGCTTCTCTTCTGTTCTAGCTCTCCTCTCTTTGGGAAGTCTGAGTATCCTCTTTCTCTTTATTAATTTTCTTCATAGCACTCATAATCATCTGACTTACAACCTACTTCCTTCCTGTCTGCTTTGTATTTTTTTCCCTCTTGTTTTTTCCCTCAGGGTCTAGAAAGTGCCTAATACGTAAAAGACACTTACTGAATATTCGTTGAATGTTTATAGGACAGATGAATTAATAAATGTTAGCTCCTCTCTATCTTCCATATTTTCTTATATCTCTTGTAAATTTTTTATCTGCTTTTCTCTCTGTGCTGCTTTTGGAATAATTTCTTTGGTAACTTCATGAATGTTCTTTCAGTTTTGCATATTCTGAGATTTAATCTATCCATTAAATATTTTTATTTCAATAATACATTTTGTTTCATTTCCAGAATGTCTATTTAGTTGTTTCATGTTTTTCTGACCACTTTTGGTAGTATCTTGTTGCTTGCTCACTTAAAAAAATGCAATTATTTTATCTTTAAATATCTCATACATAGATATTTTATAATCTCTAACTGATCATTGTAACACCTCAAGTTCTTGGATACCTATGACTGTTGCCTGTACTTTTGTTGATTCATACTTATGTTGGTTTGTGTTATTGCATGTTGGGTGATTTTTATTGTGAATACCTATAATAGTTATGTGAATATAATAGTCATGTGAATATTTGTGATTAGCTATAATACTTATGACATCTAAGTTATATATGTATATTTAAGTTATATATATAGTATATATAGTTTTATATAGCATATATAGGATATTATATGTCCTATAACTCTCTATTGTGGAAGCTTTCATGAGAGAGGATTTGCTGTTGTTTCAGCTTGACAGCAGGGAATGTTACAAATCTTTAACCCTCTTCCAGGGTTCCTGGCTTAATCCACGAATCTTGCATTCAGTGCTCCCTTTTTCCTTCTATACCAAGGCTCAGTATTTTCATTGCAGTACTGATGGTGGTGCTTGTCTTTCGAGAAATTTAGACTGTCACGTTTGCTTACCACTTTTTACGCTGGTTTTAGTCTTTTTTAGCCTTTGCCTTTGTCTCCTTGATACATCTTTTATCTCCTCCAAGCCTAATCATACAAAACTTTGTGGACTAGTATGTTTATATCAGTATCTATCTGTATCTATATCTATGTCTATGTGTATTTGTATCTTTTTTTCCTCCTGTGAACTTTCTTCTATCTAGAAAAATGGCTTCATGTATTTTTTTTTTCTACTTTTCACTCAGAAAAACAACATGTTGTTAAAATAATAAACATAGAAGTATCAACTCTGCAAGTCTATCAGTTATTTGCATTAACAGTTAATATCCAAGGCTTTATTATATTAGGCCATAATATCCATTTATATATCCACAGAATATTCTTTAACTGGTAAATCAGATTTAATTTTTTTGTTAAATTACTTTTCAGGGAAATGTCTTAAATATTTAAACAATGATTATCATCATTTTCCCCTTGAAAACCACTCAGGATTTACTATCTGGTTTCTTGCTACTTGTTGGTATGGAAACATGATCCTGTAATTTGATGACAGTAGCCATGGCTAGGTATTTTCTTCAGATGTTTTAATTTTTCTGTTGTTCAAAAATGTACCCTAAATTAACAACACTCAACAACCTGGTGCAAATTCTAGACTTTGGAAAGAGTTTGTGATAAATATTTGTAAAGAAAGTGTTAATGAAGCAGGATATTTCCCTGACCCCTTCGTGGGATTCATGACAGGGGTGCTCCACTTACTCAGCCCTCATGGGAGGGGGAGCACACAGGTGAGTACATGCAGGAGTCAGGATGAGTGGTTCTGGGCACAGCCAGGAGCAGAACTCTCTGCGGCCCCATGGCAGTGTCTAAGTACCAGCGACCTCTGGAGCCCCAGACATATATGTTACAGTGCTCTTTTAGTTTTGCTGTCTGTGGATGACTCAAGTGTTAAACAGTTCAAGCATCTGCACCCGTGGTTCCCAAGCTCTTGTTTGGCATCCAGAAAGAATCAGGTCCTAGCAATGAATTGAAGGGTGGTGAGTATGGAGGATTTTATTGCCAATGAAAATGGCTTTCTGCTGGAAGAGGAGCTTAAAAGGAATGGAGTGGGAAGGTGATCTTCCCCTGTAGTCTGGCCATTCCCCGACCAGACTCTTCTCCAAAGTCCCACCATCCAGCCATCCCTCTGAAGTCAAGCTGCTTCTCTCTGACGTCTGGCTGCTGCTTTTCTTCTCTCCTTCTCTGCTGCTCCTCTGCCAATGGAGCCTACGATTTCCATGGGTACAGGGTGGGGGGCCAGGTGGGCCAGGGTGTTTTTGGAAAAGGCAACATTGGAGCAGGAAAACAAAGATGTCAAGTTCTGACTTTGGGCCACAGTTCCAGACTCGAGGGTGCAGCCATCCCGGGAACCACCCTCATCTACCCAGTATTTCCCTGTCCCCTGTCCATATCGTTAAGACTTATAGAAAAAGTCAATGCATTTTTTTTATGAAGAAGAGTGTCTCAGTTGGAAATACAGGCTTTCATAGTTGCTGCTGGTGTAACAGTCTCAGGTATTATGGCAATTTCACAAAGGCATTTTGTATAGTTTGGTAAAATCAGTTTTAGTTGATTCGATCTCTCTTCCATCGTCTAAGAAATTCACTGACATTTATTTTTATTTTTATTAAATAAGAGCTAGCAATTATTTAAGATACAGTAGTATGTATCTTTAGAAATAATTTAAGCTTTACTCATAAAAACTTTGCACTTAAGAGGTCTTTCTGCTAGAATTCAAATCTTTCTTTTTATCTATATTATACTTCCAGAACAAGATGTTTAGCAGTGACAAGTTTAGAGATGGGACAGGGTAGAAGAGCAGAAAGGAGGGGACTGCAAAATACCACACTGAGGAAAGAAGAGGCTGCTTTCTGAAACATCTGGTTAAAAAGTAAAAAAAAAAAAAAATACAAAAAAACCTTTGGGGACTCCATCCAATCCTCTCCATACTCAAAATCATCCAGTTAAAGTGGGAAAATGAATGACAGAATATTTCTCTATTTTTAGACAAATGGGCTATGTGTTTAAGTGAACATGTTAATATTTATTTAAATGTGTTGAATTATGCTGTCATCAAAACCTGTGTCTTTCAAGTGACAATTTTTTTTCTTTTACCTGTATTTACTTTTAAATTATGAACATTTTATTTTCTGGCTTACTACTTTCATTCCCCAGTGTAATACCTAATTTCATTCCTCAGCGTATACAATGTAAAATCACAGGTTTTGCCTTTGTTTATGGCTGATATTGGTATTATCTAGAAGGAACAAGTTTTGAATCTTATTTCTGTTGTTTGTGCATGGGGAGCAAAGTCCCCAAAAAAACTAGTCAAGAGGATGAGAAAAGAAATGTAGATTATGTTCTTTGAAGTAGTCAGTGATTAAAAGCATCTATTTTCTTTCTACAACTCAAAAGTTAATAACACTTTTAGGTTGTAGAACATGTAAAACAAATTGGAGGAGGGCTGGGACCTTTAGCCTACTGTAAGGGCGCTCTTGTTCTCGCTTGAATTCCGATAGCAGAGCCATTGTTTTTAGAAAAGCAACTGAAATTCTCAGTTCGTGGATCCAAATCCCTAATTACAATCCATTTCTGAACTCTTAAAAACTGTAACACTCTCTTCCTCTTTTCATTGTTACTTCTCCCTTTCTTTCCCTCCATCTATCTTCTGTTTTGGTTTTGTTTTGTTTTATTTTGTTTTGTTCTTCCCAATGCAGCCAGTGACTTGGAGGTTATAGTTAAAGGTAGAGAGAGCAGAGAATGGAATGGAGAAACTTTCAGATTCTTTTTCCTTCTTAAGCCTAAATTTGAATTCAATTCTGGGGGGCCTCTGGTAAAAATTGGGTCGGTAATGACTTAACAGCTATTTATTGGGATCTTCCCTGAAATAAGGGAACATTACAAAAATACAATGAAACTGAGAACAAGAGGGTAAGTCGACTTTCCAGAAGTTGGAGATCTGCCTCATACTCTTAAATTGTATTGAGAAAATGCATTTGTTTTCCCTCATTATATAAGAAAAGTACTACCAAAGAAATTATACATTCTGAGCCTCAGCTTCCAGGGCATATTTTCTTGCAGATAGTAGTTCTATAGTATTTTAAGCATTAAAGCTATGTAAGTTGCAACTGAAAGATCATTTTCTTTTTTTTTTTTTTTTTTACCTGGAGTGCAGTGTCATGATATCGGCTCACTGGAACCTCCGCTTCCCAGGTTCAAGTGATTTCTGGCTAAATTTTATATTTTTATATATATTATATTTTATGTATATTATCATTTATATTTTAAGTACGGATGGGGTTTCAGCATGTTGGTCAGGCTTGTCTTGAACTCCTGACCTCAAGTGATCTACCCACCTTGGTCTCCCGAAGTGGTAGGATTACAGTTGTGAGCCACCATGCCTGGCCTAAAAGATCATTTTCTTTGGAGTAAGAACTGGGCTCAAATTCTAGCTATGTGACCCCAAAAGCACAGGCAATAAAAGCAAAAGTAAACAAATGGAATTGCATCAAGGTAAAAACCTTCTGCATAGCAAAGAACATAATTAGGAGAGTAAAGAGACAACCCACTGATTGTGAGAAAATATTTGCAGAGCATACATCTGATAAGGGGTTCAAATCTAAAATATATAAGGAATGCAAACAGCCCAACAGCAAGAAAACAAATAACCCAATCAAAAAATGGGTAATGGACACCTCTCAAAAGAAGACATACACATGACCAACAGATAGATTAAAAAATGCTCATCAACACTGATCATGAGGGAAATGCAAACTGAAACCCCAATGACATATCCCCTTGTACCTGTTAGAATGGCTTTATCAAAAAGACAAAAAATAACAGGTACTGGCAGGGATGTGGAGAAAAGGAAAATCTTGTGCCCTGTTGGGAATGTTAATTAATACAGCCGTTATGAAAAACAGTATGGCGGTTCCTCAGAAAACTAAAAATAGAATTGGCATATGATGTAGCAATCCCTCTACTGCGTATATATACAAAGGATATGAAATCAGTATGTCAAAGAGACATACTACACTCTCATGTTCATTACAGTATATTCACAATAGCCAAGCTGTGGAAGCAAACTAGGTGTCCATCATCAGAAAAATGGACAAAGAAAATGTGGTATAAATACACAATGGAATATGCAATGGAATACTAGTCACCGTTTACAAAGGAGAAAATCTTGTCATTTATGATAGCATGAATAAACCTGCAGAATATTATCCTAAATGAAATAAGCCAGGCACTTAAGACAAGTACCACATGATCTCGCTTATATGTGGAATCTAAAAAAGTGGAACTCATAGAAGTAGCTAGTAGAATCATGGTTACCAGAGGCTGAGGGAGGGGGCAGATGGGAAAAGGGAGGCATTGATCAAAGAGTACAAAGTTTTAACTCGACAGGAGAAATAAGCTTTAGGGATTGATTGCACAGGATGCTGACTGTAATAAGTAATAGCACATTGCCTTTTTATTTTTTGTTTTTTGTTGTTTTTTGAGAGAGAGTCTTGCTATGTCACTAGGCTGGAGTGCAGTGGTGCTATCTCAGCTCACAGCAACCCCTGCTTCCCGGGTTCAAGCACTTTTCCTGCCTCAGCTTCCCGAGTAGCTGGGACTACAGGTGCGCACCATTATGCCCAGCTAATTTTTGTACTTTTAGTAGAGACAGGGTTTTACCATGTTGGCCAGTATGGTCTCGATGTCTTGACCTTGTGATCCAATCGCCTCGGCCTCCCAAAGTGCTGGGATTACAGGCGTGAGCCACCACGCCTGGCCTTGCCTATTTCAAAATTGCTAAAATGAGTGGATTTTAAATGTTTTCAACATGAAAAAAATGTTAACTATGTGAGGTGATGGATTTGTTAATTAACCTGATTTAATCATTCCACATTGTAAATACATATCAAAATGTTACATTTTATCCCACAAATATATACATTTATTATTTGTTAATTGCAAATAAAAATTTTTAAAAATCTAGCTCTGCTTCTGTTAGGGCCAGTTAATGTTCATCTTTGTGCCTTAGTTGGTCATCTTTAAAATCAGGTGGAAATTCCAAATTTATAAGGTTTTTGTGGGTATTACGTGAGAAAAAGCAATTATAACACATAATACAGTTTAGTATATTAGTTGTGTTGTTATTAACAAGACACTGATAAGGAGTAAGATAACTAGAAAATAAGGAGAAGGAGCAAATTCATGGAGTGCAATCCCTTATAAAGGCCATATTTAGGAAGGGAACATTTTGTTTTGTTTTGGCTAGGAGAATGTACTTATGTGTGTTGCTCACATTAGAGTTATTGAATGGAAGTATGCCTGTTAGTCTGCTTAGGTCTCAGTAAGCTGAAATAACACTCTGTGACAGTGTATACAGTGCCCAATATCTGGCCGAAAGGTGAAAGAATTCATTTAACGAACTAGGTATTCACAAAGCTTAGACACTGGGATAATCACATAGTAGACTCTAACTTTTCCATTTTCATCTGGGGGTGCTGGTCACACCTGAAATCCTATCCATGCAAAGATATGATAAAGCATTCATAATTTTGTTGGTAACATTTTCTTTGTTTCTACATCTTTAGGTTTACCCAGTTTCTTAATGGGAGAACACAGATGTTATTTCTTTCTATTTAACTGAGGTTTAGTTGAAAGAAATAGTAACTGCATTTGCCCCAAGTTTTTTGGTGATATACTTGATGGGCATTTAACCTCTGAGTGTTCTTTCTAGTATCAAAAGCTTTGTGAATTGCTTTTTCATGTGCTTTCAAACTTTCAAACTACAATATATAGTTTCTTGACTTATTGGTTAACAGTGTTCGTCTTTTCTAAAAATCTCCCAGACTTGCTGAAAGTTCAAGATAACTCAAATTAACTTTATCCATTGAAAATTCCCTCCAGAGATATGATTTCAACAGAACAAAATGACAAATCTCATGCCATCAATAAATTAGAGGTGGAAAGAACCAACTACATCATTACATCCATTCAAGTAGCAAGAGAGAAATGTACCTGGCAGTACATTATTTTGGTATATAATTTATCTCACACCAACATTTGGAAAAATTTCCAGTGCTCCTGCTAAATTGTCATCTGTCACGGTGATTTTTTATTTTTATTTTTATTTTTAGCATTTCTCTAAAGCGAGGAGTGTGAATGTATAAATTAGTCAATCTGATTGACACATGCAGAGTGAAATGGAAGGAGCACTGAGGCAGAGACAATGGAACTGAAAGGAGAAAGCCATATTTTACATCCTACAGCCTGTGTTCAGCTCCCTACTGCCATTTAGTAGTGGTTTGAACATGAAGTGCTGAACACGTAATAGGCACTGAATTCATGTTACTCCTGATACTTAGTTATCTAATATTTCAGTGAAAGTGATCAAAACCTTCTTTTTATACCCTTTATCTATAAAAAGATATGCCATACATATACCCACTGTATACATGTGATATGTACACATATAATTTAGTTTAATGTATAGCAGTTTATAGCAGAGTAATTTATTAGAAGTGTTGATAAAGTTAGCTTCTAAATGACTTGTAGTAGTATTAACATATTATCTTTTTTATGAACTTTAATAATGCCTCCAAAATATGCATAAGTGCTGGCTCCTGATTCTTTTCTGTTTTTTTGTAGGTATGCTTTTTTCTTTTTATATAGCAGATACATATTTCTGACAGCAAAAACTATTATTCTACTTTTTTCATTTTAATATCATCCACAACACCTCTGGCACAATACAGAAAACACATAGTACTTACAGCTGTTGGGTAAAAGCACTTTTATGTAAGAAATGAGTCTAATATAAAACTTTAAAAATATCTGGGTAGCACCATGACCCGTTAGTTGACCTGAATATTTTCTTTAGTTAACCTATTTTCTATCTTTGAGCTACGAATCTACTCCCCAGCCCAACCCTTGTGCCGGAATGAATTTCAGATTGCTTTATTTATTTTTTATTTTTGTTATACTTTAAGCTCTAGGGTACGTGTGCACAACGCGCAGGTTTGTTACATATGTATACATGTGCCATGTTGGTGGGCTGCACTCATTAACTTGTTATTTACATAATCATCACATTCCCCTGTAGCTGAGCCTAGAACTTAAGGCACCTACTCATTCCAAACTAAGCTTTCACAAGATTCCTTCCACTTTAGTTTCAGAGGAATTCTCTCACACTCTGCAAGAAGATACACATGCCATTTTCAAGTCAGATATCTCAGAAGGAAAGTCACTAATCTCTCCTTCCATCCTCCTGCTTCCCATTAAGGACAATTTTATTTTGCTGCCTTCATGTGCCTTTCTTACTAGCCACCTGTCATTTTTAGGGTTTTTTGGTTTTCACATGCTTTGTTAGGTTCTTGAAAATGAATGAAATATGCTGACTGCCTTTAAGTCACCAATAGCCTCTTTGGCTCATTCCTCCCTCCAAGCTTCTGCTTATGCTGTGTGCCCTCTTTTGAATGACTTCTTTTTCTCCTATTGGTTTTCTGACTTCCAATATCTCTCTGCAAACACAGCTTTGAGAAATCATGATCTCACTTCGAGATATTATTGATTTCTGTCCACCCACAACTTTGAGATATCATTGATCTCAGGTAGTCACTGTATACCATATATGTATATCCAAAAGTATATATCTGGCTTCTTGTTTGTATTGAGCTTCAGATTCATGGATGCAACTTCCTATTCCTACTTCTGTCTTCATGCATCTCAAAATTAAATTGTCCAAAGATAGACCACTGATGCTATCTCCTTCAAACTTGCTCTTCCATAGGTCTCCCCATCTTAGTAAATAGCTTTTTCTTTTCTGTTGTCTAGGTGAAAATCCTTGGAGTCTATCTCAACTGTTCTTGTTGTATCAGTTATCAAATCTTGTCTTTACTTTCAAACCACTGGTACCGTCCTAATCTGAACCACTGCTGTGTTAATTTTATTGTTGCCTCACAAATTACCACTAAACTTGTAGCTTAAAACCATAAAAATGTATTATCTCACAGTTTTGTAGGTCAGAAGTCTGAGCATAGCTTTACTAGATTGTCTGTTTCACAATTTTGCTTCTTTGGACTCCAGAACAGGAATTGGCTTTGGCGGTAGCAGTCTTTTCTGAGGTTGGACAGGGGAAAGATTTTCTTTAAAGTACACTCAGGTTGTTCAGTTACTGCTGAAGGCTGTCCTGAGCGATTGAGGCCTCTTGTTGATTGTTACCACAAGGGCTTCTATGACATGGCTATTTCCTGCAAGGCAGCTCACTTCTTCAAGACTAGTGAGGGGCCATGTCCCCAGAGGATCTGCTAGCAAGATGAATCTTATATATATGGTAATGTAATTACAGCAGTGATCTCCTACTAACTTTGCCATAAAATTTAATCTCATTATGGAGTAACATCTTTCTCACCTTTGTGATGTTTTCCTGGTTAGAAGCAAATCCCAGGGTTTTACACTCAAGTGGAGGAGATTAAACAAAGCTGTAAACACCAGGAGTCAAAGATCATTGAGAGTCATTTTAGGGACTGTCTGCCACAATTGTCATCTCTTGCTTGGATTTTTGAAATAGTCTCCTGAGTTTTAGTTCTGCTTCTTTCCTCTTCTACCCTCATTCAACAGCTAGAATGATCTTTTAAAAAAAAAATTAAGCCACGTAACATCCTGAGCTGAAAACTTTCAATGGCTTTTCATTTCAATCACAGTAAAAGCCCTTGTCTTTACAAGGTCATACAAGATACGAACTTTTACCCCTCTGATCTTATCTTCAGAGGGAACTGGCTATTCACTGTCTGGAGTGTTCTTTCTTAGTTATCCATATGTATGACTCTCTTGCCTCTTTCAAGTCTTTGCTTAAACGTTACCCTCTCAGTGAGGACTTACTAGAACCCCTACCCTCCATTTAGAATTCTGACCTCTTCCTCCTCTCCCTCACTCAGCTATTCCTTTTCTTGCTTTATTTTTCTCCTTAGCACCTCTCACCATTTAACAACATATATAACTTTATTTTAAATTTTTCTTTTGCCCACTGCTCCCACTTGAGCATAAAATTCACAGGGCGTGGCTCCATGAGAGCTGTTTTATTCCCTGTTAAATCTCTAGCACCTAGGTAATACCTGTCACAGGGTAGACACACAATAAATGTATGTTGAATAAATAAATGAATACATCTCAGGCTTCAATTCCTTTATATAGACTTCTTGTTACTCAAACCTGTGGAAATATTTCACGTTATGAAAATTCTGTTGAAACCAGCCCTGTTCCAATTTTCCTTTTATCTTACAACTACATTTAGATAGATAGATAGATAGATAGATAGATAGATAGATAGATAGATAGACAGACAGACATATCTGTGTAGTTGTGTTTCTTTAATCATTTGGGGACTCTTAAGAGTAACAATATCTCAGACTTTAGGATGGGTTATGTTGGTTTTCAGTAATTATTTGTTGATTGATTTTTAGATACTCCTACATTAAGGACTGATTGAGTGATATTTTATGCAAATACATGAACTTCTCTGTGGAAGAATGTTTGGTTATCACATAGAAAAACTGAACTACCTCACATAAAAAGAAAATCATAAAATACTGAATTAAACTACCTCAATATTGGCTTCAAGAGGTTTATTTAGGACTCCAGTGGGCTTTGTTGGCTGATCAAGAGTTTTTGCTACTATATGGCAGTTAAGGAATCAAATAATGGCTGTAGGTTTGCTCTTAAAAATCTTAGAACAATACATGATGGAAGCTTTGATGTGTCTTTTGCAGAAAAAATGGTTTATTTTTAAAATTTCTTCATTTGAATATAATTGTTTTACAATAAATGTCACATATTTAGTGTACAATTTTACCATTTTTGGCATATGTATACATCCATGAAATCTTTACCACAATCAAGATGGTAAACATATCCATAACCCCCGCAAAGTTCCCATAAGTCCCTTGGTAATCCCTCCCTTCGTCCCCTCTTCAATGTCCCTCTGTCCCTTGGCTTCTAGCAACCACTGATTTCTGTAACTGTAGATAAGCTTGCATTATTTGGGGGCTTTTATAAATAAATTCACAAAGTATACACTCTTCGATCTGGCTTAATTCACTCTTCAAAATTATTTTGAGATTCATCCATGTGGTTGTGTGCATCTACCCCATTTGATTACTGTGTGATACTTCATTGTATTGATATCCCACAGGTTGTTTTTCCATTCATTTTGTTACAGTAGGTAGCTAATCAGAAATGAGTGGGGCAGGCGAGGGCTCCTCTGACCCACCAGGAATGTCAGGAGACCATCAGGTGATGATCTGGCAGTTGTCACACTAAAATGATAATACCTAGGAGTATGAAAGATAGGCTGCTTAAAATTTGGAACACAATATATTAATCAAGCTGAATAAGATTTGCTTAGAAGTTGCAGCTGGAGCCAGGGAGAGGCAATTTTGCAAACACTTGAAATTGGTCATTGGAAACTTCCAATAAAATCTCGGGAATTTGGTGAGTGGGCATGAGTACGTGCTTTAAGAGACAAAATGGTGGCGTAGGACCTTCCACCAGAAAAGAGGAAAGTGCCTCAGGTGAGCATGGGTACAATTCCACTAAAAACACTGCACATGCTCACCTACCAAGTACAAGGAACGCACTGCGCATGCAGGTGGTCCACCCTAATGGAATAATGAAGGGAAAGGGGCGCGAACGGCCAGAAGTAGGTCAGCATATTATATCCTAGGATCAAGGTTAAATGGGGCACTTGACCTCCAGAGTGCCTGGTTGGATTTCTTCCAAGTGTACTTTTCTTTCTTTCCTGCTCTAAAGCTTTCTAAGAAATTTCCATTCCAGCTCCAAAACTTGCTACAGCTTTTCTGCCTTACACCCCTCAGTCAATTTATATTTTTGTTTAGAGGCAAAAATTGAGGTTGCTGCAGACCTGTATGGATTCTCCGCCAGTTACTGGAATATTCGCCACCTCTTACTTGTTGATGCACATTTGGGTTGTTTCCAGGTTTTTGGCTTTTGAAAAATCTTATGTTTATTTGTGTAGTTGTGTCCAAATCTTTCTGTAGACAAAAATCAAACGGTTTTCCAAAGTGATTGTACCATTGTGTATTCCTACCAATGTATGAGAGTTCTGGATGCTCCACATCTTCTTTGACACTTGATATTGTCAGTCTTTTAAAATTTTGACATTATAAAAGGTGTAAAGTGGTACCTCATTATGATTTTAATTTATATTTTCCTAATTACTAATGGTGTTGAACATCTTTTTATGTAACTTTTTGACATCTGTATATCTTCTTTGGTGAAATGTCTTTTCAAATATTTTACACATTTTTTAAATTGAGGTTTTTTTTTTTTATCTTATTGAATTTTGAGAGTTGTTTGTATATTCTGGCCACAAATCCTTTATAAGATATATATTTTGCAAATATTTGTTCCAGTATGAAGCTCTCTTTTTCTTTTCGAAGAAGAGCAGAAGTTTTCATTTTGATGAGGTCCAATTTATCAATTGATTTTTGGTTTTGAATTATATTTTTGGTATTGTATCAGCAAAATATTTTTCATTTTAATGTCACTTGGTAAATTAAGAGTATTTGATTTCTTGAAGATATACTTTAACATAAAATATAGAAATCAACAATTAACCTATAACCCAGTTAATTTTTATGTGCCTTCGACTTCTAAGCGAATCTTATTCAGCTAGTTTAATATATTGTGTTCTGAATTTTAAGTAGCCTATCTTTCATACTCCTAGGTATTCCCCTTGGCCAGGGTTTCTCAACGTTGGTACATTTGGGGCCAGATAACTCTTTGTCATGGGGACTGTCTTGTGTATTGTAGGATATTTAGAAATATCCTTTTCCTCTCTCCACTAGAGTCCAGTATAACCTTCCAATTATGCTGATCAAAAATGTCTCCAGACATTGCCAAATGACCCTGTAGGACAACCTGGCTAGAAACTATTCTTTTAGTCTGTTGCACCGGTGGACCTGATTCTGGTTCTGACTGCCCTAGGCTGCCTGCTTTGATGCTTAAAGCATATGATAAAGCCAGAAAAACAATATTCTTACTTTCTTCCTTTGACAACCAATGATATCAAGACGTAGATGCTCCCTCCTACTTCCCCAGCATATGTCTATATAAATTGACCTCCAAACTACACATGAAATTATTTCTTGAATTGGATTCCTTTTCCATTCCCTACTTTAGTAAATTTGAATGCAGGAAATACACGTGAGTAGTTTTCTTCTGGTGGACCCAAAGAATTTTAGGTATCCCATTACTCTGAATTCTGAAGATGGCAGTTTTCTACCTGACAAAAGTTACCTCCTTCTCTTGCTTTCCATTAGCAGATATATTTTATTTTATACTAATTTGGGCATGACTTTTTCTAATTGTTTGCTTCAGACAAAGTATATTGACTGTCACTTAAACTGACTCCTAAATGTCAGCATTTAAAAATATGTATTTTAAAATTAAACAGAAATAATGCAGAAAATTTAGAGGGCAAGTGGAGGCAGGAAAATACTTATCTAATAATCACCATCATAAGTATCACTTACTGTTATTCCTTTAAATTCATGATATCAAATGCAAATAATTTTTTCAGTGTCTACTTTCTATTTCAGACTATTCATATATTTTAGAACATAACAGTATTTTAAAGGATTTTTATTTCTTCTTTACTGGAGTTCCCTTGGAGAATATTGGGAGTCTCTTCTCAAATGATAAAGAGTATCTCTAACATTCTACTAGTTTCAGAAAGCAGTTGAACTTCTGTGTTACCTCATACAAATATAGGATATGAATTTTACTATTTTTCCTTTGGGAATGCAGATTTACAAGCAATACAGGGTAGAGTTTGCAAATAAGACACATGCCAAAGGTGGAAGGAAATCTCTTGAAAGGAGTCTGCATGAAATTGATAACTAAGACTGGACATCCCCTTCTGACTAATAATCCCCATTAAAGGATTGTTAGTACAGTTAAAGAAGCTCAAAAGGAGGAGACATTGGATGAAACTCCTCTTGTTTTCAAAATTTGTCCTAGATATTTTGATGTCAGTATTACCAGAGTTACTGTGTGCCGTAGTGACTCAAATAGTGGTAGTCAGGCCCTTCTGAAAGTATAAATTTGGTGGCTAACCATTTATTTTCAGGGCTGGGAAGCAAGTGAATGGTGCTTTTAAGTTTTTAGATCATCAACAGGCATCACATTATTTTACTGGATAAACCAATTGTAATTCACCCAAATTACAAGGCAAGTTGCCGGAAGAAGTCATTTTATTGCAACATCATGCTGAATGTGGGATGGCATTTTTCAATTCAGACTGAGAAGTTAGAAGAATGGTGATTAAATGCCGAGAGTCATTAGAATGTGGTCTGATTCCACAAATGCAGACCTCAGAATGGAGATTACTTTTATCACCCCTTTCACTGACTAGGTTTTCTTTTCTCCGCTGGGGCAGAAGGGTATTATTTCTTTCTTTCTTTCTTTCTTTTTTTTTTTTTTTTTCTGTTTTCCTTTTTTCGATATTCATTGTACCAAGGAATGGAAATTATTTGACCTTAATTTTTTCCCTTTCTTTTTGTCTCTTTACTACCCCTGCTCCCTTTCTCTACTTCTCTCTGTACAGTTCTTCTTTTCCTTAGACCTTCCCCACATGGTTTCCTTCATTGTCACATTTGCAGTTTATGATAAAGACACTGGGAATGCAAGATTCTGCTACTGTTTCGAGGAAATTAGCCACCTGTATCCCACAAATACCACTGACTGTTTCTCTGGTTAGTTGCTCTGCACTGTTCTTTCAAACTGGATTTCCTAATTGCCAGAGCTAGTTCCGGTTAGGTCCTAGAATTCCTATATCACAAGTGTGAAATCATTAGTCACATGCTGCCATGAAAAGCCAGAACCAAATGATGCTGGCTTTCTGCATATTAATTCTCAATTCTTATTTAGGAAACAGAGATACACCTTATTTTTTGAATAAACGGGTTGAATGACTCAGTATAGCATGTTTCGTTCACCAAATTACTTGGTATAAGCCAGGATGCTAATTTATTTCAGTGGACTTGTATAGAATAAAAAATGAAAAGGTTCCTGTTTGTTTTACTAAATGAAGGCAGTGTAGTGTAGCTGGTAGAGGCCTGGGCTACTCCTAGCTTTGTGACCCTAAGTGTTTGATTGAATCTCCCTAGGGCTCATTTTTCTCATATATGATAGAAATAAGAGCTCCTACATTGCAAGTTAACAAGATTAAATGAGATGATGCACATAAGACAGACTATGTACCCTATACACAGTTCTATAATCAAGACTGTGTCTATTTTTGGTACTGTCATTTGTCATTATGGTACATTATTTAACCTTTTAATGCCTCTGGTTATTCATCTATAAAATAGGGGTTGTTTTCAAAAATGAATGAGACAGTTTATATTAAACCCTTAGATTTCTAGCACAGATGTGATCATAAATGTTATTGTATTAATAGTGTGACTTCAAAAAAACCCATTTGTAGTATAAATAAAACACATATAAAGAAAAATTAAATAAGTTGATATCTGTAATGAGTGCTCTTTTTACATATGGGTTCTTTGCTTAACATCACATTTATAAGATTCAGCTATGTTTTTACATGTAACTACTGTCTGTTCATTCTCATTACTGTTACAGTGTTCTGTTGAATATATACAATTAAATTAATCAATTTTTGAACATCTGAATTGAGTGAAGCTTTTGGCTGTGTATAATGAATCTTCTATGCAAATCCTTTTATCTCTCGGTGCTTGTGAATGAATTTTGGTTGAGTTTATACATAAGAATGAAATTGCTAGGTCATAGAGGATGTCTTCAGCTTTAGTGGATAACACCAAGCTTTATGAGGGTACCCATTTCTCCTCATCCTTGCCAGCACTTACACTGTCAGTCTTTTTAATTAGATATTTCTGGTGGGTGTATAGTAATGTATAATTATGGTTTTAATTTGCATTTCTCTGATGAAAAATGAAGACAATCAATTTTTAATTTGACTGTTGGCCATTTCGATATATATATTCTACTGTGTGGTGTCTATATTCTGCCTTTGCACTTTTAAAATTAACTCTATGAATTGCAAATACCATTTCTATTCTATGACTTGTGATTCAACTCCATTGATACATAATGTTAACATAGCCAAAAATATCAGTCTTCACCTTTAATAGCTGGTGCTTCTTGTTTTCTGTTGAAAATCAAAACAAAAATGTTTCCTTTCACTGTAAACTTTGTAATATCCTCTACTCTTCTAAAAGCTTTATTATTTTGGTCTCAAATCCACCTGACATTTTTTTTTTTTTTTTGTATGTTAGAATGGAGAAGTAAAGTTACATTTTCTTCTCATAGGGATATCCACTTATCCCAGTATCATTTGTTGAAAAGACCACTCTTTCCCATGACTCCACAATGTCACTTTTGGTATCAATGAAGAGTTAATGTATGTATGTGTTTGTTTCTAGGATTTTTCTTTTTGCCATTGGTTTGTTTTCTCTTACTCAGTCAACCCATGTTTAGTAATTGCTACTTTAAAACAAGTAGAGCAGGAGCATTGCTTGTACCCAGGAGATGGAGGTTGCAGTGAGCTGAGATTATGCCACTGGACTCCAGCCTGGGTGACAGAGTAAGACTCTGTCTCAAAAAAAAAAAAAAAAAAAAAAAAAAGAAAAAAGAAGAATCCAAATAAGCCCCTTTTCTTTATAAACTAACTAGAAAAATGGCATATAGGAGGCAGGACTAACTTGCAGCTCTCAATCAAACAGAACAGTGTGTAGAGACTAATATCGTGAACTGTTGCTTCAAGAGCCACTGTATGAACATACCAGGAAAACCAAAAGAATTCACAGAAGCGACTTGCTTCTGCAAATTCCGTGAGACAGCTGAAAAACTGTGAGTGCCCGAAGTGTGAGAGGGGAAATGGCCACCTCCAAACACACATCCTCTCTGGGGAACCTGAAAATCTAGATCTTGGGAGAAGGATTTAAACTTACCTTAGAGCTGAAACAAATTTAGAGAGCTGAGTGAGATATAAAAGTAGAAGAAGCAGTGGGAAGAGTCCTGTAGGCATTTCTGTTCCCGAGGGAAGCCCAGGCAAGCCATTTCTGATTTATCTCACAGGGGTCCTTGGGGAGAGCAGCCAATAGATTTGGGGGAAGGGCCACAGGGAGCAGACTTCCATTGAAACTTTGTAATAATTTCAGCTGAGCCTCAATTTTCCTGTGCAGAATCTGGGGGAGCTGGGTGAGGCACCTCACTGCCAGCTTTCCCCACTTCTCTGGCAAACTATGCAAAACAGCAGAGGCAGCCATGCTACCCCTTGGAACATAACTCCATTGACCTGAGAATCAACCTCCCAATCCCTCACAGTGGCCCAGCAAGCCCCGCCCAAGGAGAGTCTGAGCTCAGGCATGCTTAACCCTGCCCCCACCTGATGGTCTTTCTCTACCCATCCTGGTAGCTGAAGACAGAAAACATAAACTCTGGGAGCTCTGTGGCCCCACTCATCACCTGAGCAACCTGAATACTTATCCAGGTGACCTCAGGGCAAACTTGTATCCCTCCATGTTACCGCAACTGATTCTCTTTTGAAAGTGCCACCTCCTGGCCGGAGGCCAACCAACTAAAGCCATTACAGCAATTTACAACAGAACAGCCCTGCTCCAAGATGGGAGAAAACAACAGCTAATACCACTGCCTGTAACATCCTGGCTGATCAGAAATCCTGAGTCTGTCTATGTGAGAGCTTCGCTTCTAGCATAACCAGCATTTGAGAAAACCAGTGCACTAAAGAAAACTACAACCAAGGATTCTAACAGAGTTCACTTCACTATGCTGCTACCTCCACCAGAACAGGTGTTTGTATCCAACGCTGAGAGACCTCAAGATGGACCACATCACAGGACTCTGTAGACACTTTCCACTATAAGCCCAGAGTCTGGTAGCTCTGCTGGATGGCTAGACACAGAAAAGCAATGAAAATCACTGCAGTCCTGCTCTCAGGAAGCCCTATCCATAGGTAAAGGGGGAAAGCACCACATCAAGGGATGCCACCCTGGGACAAAAGAATCTGAACAGCAGCTCTTGAGTCCCATATATTTCCTCTGGCATAGTTTACTCAAATGAGAGGAATCAGAAAAACAATTGTGGTAATAGTACAAAACAAATTCTGTAACACCCCCAAAATGTCACACTAGCTCACTAGCAATGGATCCAAACCAATAAGAAATCTCTGAATTGCCAGGGAAAGTATTCAGAGGATCCATTATTACACTACTCATGGAAGCACCAGGGAAAGGTGAAAACCAACTTAAAGAAATTTAAAAAATAATACAGGATATGGATGAAAAAAGTCTCCAGAGAAACAGATATCATAACTAAAAAATAACCACAACTTCTGGAAAAGAAAGGCACACTTAGAGGAATGCAAAATACAGTGGAAAATTTCAACAATAGAATTGATCAAGTGGAAGGAAGAATTTTAGAGCTCGAAAATAAAGCTTTCAAATTAACCTAGTATGACAAAGACAAAAAATAATTTTATAAAATGAACAATGCCTCCAAGAAGTTTACAGTTATGTTAAAATGACCAACCCTAAGAAAAATTGGTGTTCTTGAGGAATAAGAGATAGCTAAAAGCCTGGAAATTTTATTTGAGGAAATAATTGAGGAAAACTTCCCTGGCCTTTCGGGAGATCTAGATGTCCAAATACATGAAGCTCGAAGAACACCCAGGTGATGATTATCACACAAACCACATAGTCATCAGGTTATCTAAAGTCAAGATGAAGAAATCTTAAGAGCTGTGAGGCAAAAGCATCAGATAACCTATAAGGAAAATTTATTTTCTTATCTATTAGAATAATACCAGCAGAAACCATACAAGCCAGCAGGGATTGGGGTCCTATCTTTAGCCTACTTGAATAAAACAATTATCAGTCTAGCATTTTGTATCCAGTGAAACTAAGCTTCATAAATGAAGGAAAGATACAGTCTTTTTCAGACAAACATACTGAGAGAATTCTCCACTACCAAACCAGCACTACAAGAATTGCTAGCAGGAACTCTAAATCTTGAAACAAATCCTCAAAATACAACAAAATAGAAGCTCCTTAAAACCTAAATTTCACGGGACCTATAGCACAATGAAACAAAAGAAGGTATTCAGGCAACAAATAGCACAATGAATAAAATAGTACCTCACATGTCAATATTATAACATTTAATGTAAATGGCCTAAATGCTCCACTTAAAAGATATGGAATGGCAGAATGGATAAAAATTTATAAAGTATCTGCTGTCTTCAAGAGAGTCACCTGATGCATAGGGACTCATATAAACTTAAGGCAAAGGAGTGGAAAAGATATTTCTTGCAAATGAACACCAAAAGCAAGCTGGAGTAGCTATTTTTACATCAGACAAACAGATTTCAAAGAACAGTTAAAAATGACAAGGAGAGACATTATATAAAGATAAAAATACTAGTTAAACAGGAGAATATCACAATCCTAAATATATCTGCATGTAACACTGGAGCTCCCAAATTTATAAAACAATTACTACTAGACCTAAGAAATGGGATAGACAGAAATACAATTATAGTGGGGGACTTCAGTACTTCACTGACAGCACTACACAGGTCATCAAGCCAGAAAGCCAACAAAGAAACAATGAACTTAAACTATACCCAAGAGTAAATGGGCTTAACAGATATTTACAGAACCATCTACCCAACAATTTCTGGTCATCTATTCATCAGCACATGGAACATTCTCCAAGATAGGCCATATGATAGGCCAAAAACCAAATCTCGATAAATTTAAGGAAATCAAAATTACATCAAGGATTCTGTCAATCCACAGTGGAATAAAATTGGAAATCAACTCCAAATGGAACCCTCAAACCCATGCAAATTCATGGAAAATAAATAACTTGCTTCTGAATGATTTTGGGGTCAACAATCAAATGAGGTTAAAAATTTAAGAAATCATTTGAACAATCATAGTGACAAAACCTATCAAAACCACTGGGATACAGCAAAAGCGCTGCTAAGAGGAAAGTGTGTAAGATTAAATGTCTGCATCAAAAAGTCTGAAAGAGCACAAATAGACAATCTATGGTCAAACCTCAAGGAACTGGAGAAACAACACAACAAACCTAAACCTAGCAGAAGAAAAGAAATAAGATCAGAGCAGAACTAAATGAAATGGAAAAAAAATACAAAAGATAAATGAAACAAAAAGCAAGTTCTTTGAAAAGATAAACAAAATTGAAAGACCATTAGCAATATTAACCAAGAAAAGAGAGAAGATCCAAATAAGCTCAATTAGAAATGAAATGGGAGATATTACAACTGATACTATATAAATGCAAAAGATCATTCAAGGCTACTGTGAACACCTTTATATATACAAACTAGAAAACCTAGAGATGGATAAATTCCTGGAAATATACAACCCTCCTAGATTAAATCAGGAGGAAATAGAAACTCTGAACAGACCAATAACAAGTAGCGAGATTGAAATGGCAATAAAAAACAATTGCCAGCAACAAAAAAAGTCTCGGACCAGATGGATTCACAGCTAAATTCTATCAGACATTCAAAGAGGAATTGGTACCAGTCCTGCTGAGACTATTCTAAAAGATAAAGAGAGAATCCTTCCTAAATGATTCTATGAAGCCAGTATCACCCTAATACCTAAACCAGGGAGGACATAACAAAAAAATATAACTGCAGACCAATATCCCTGATAAACATAGATGCAAAAATCCTCAACAGAATACTAGCTATCTGAATCCAACAGCATATCAAAAAGATAATTCATCATGATCAAATGGGTTTTATACTAGGGATGCAGGGATAGTTTAACATCTGCAAGTAAATAAATGTGATATACAACATAAACAGAAGTGAAAACAAAAATCACACAATCATCTCAGTAGATGCAGGAAAAGCATTTGACAAAATCCAGCATTGCTTTATGATTAAAACCCTCAGCAAAATCAGCACCGGAGTTACATACCTTAAGGTAATAAAAACTGTCTATAACAAACCCATAGCCAACATATATTGAATGAGGAAAAGTTGAAAGCATTTCCCCTGAAAGTCCTAGTTGGAACAATCAGACAGGAGAAAGAAATAAAGGGCATCCAAACTGGTAAAGAGGAAGTCAAACTGCTGCTGTTTGTCAGTAATATGATCATATACCTAGAAAATCCTAAAGACTCATCCAAAAAGTTCCTAGAGCTGACAAATGAATTCAGAAAACTTTCAGGACACAAGGTTAATGCACACAAATCAGTAGCAGTGCTATATACCAACAGTAACCAAGCTGAGAATCAAATTAAGAACTCAACCCCCTTTACAATAGGTGCAAAACAAAACAAAACAAAACAAAAAATAAACAATTTAAGAATATACCTAACCAAGGATGTGAAAGACATCTACAAGGAAAACTACAAAACAGTGCTGAAGTAAATCATAGACGACACAAATAGTAACACATCCCATGCTCAGGGATAGGTAGAATCAATATTGTGAAAATGACCATACTGTCAAAAGCAATGCAATTGCCATCAAAATAGCACTATCATTCTTCACAGAATGAAAAAACAGCAATCCTAAAAAAAGAGCCCACATAGCCAAAGCAAGACTAAGGAAGAAGAACAAATCCAGAGGCATCACATTACCCGACTTCAAATTACATTAAAAGGCCATAGTCATGAAAACAGCATGGTACTGGTATAATTTGGCATGAGCCATCACTCTGGTGATTCATCAGATCATTATAGTCTTTTCTAAGGGTGAATAAACTTTCATGTTTGGTGATTTCTCCAGATGTTTCCTGGGTATCAAGTCAGTGGGTTAACTTGTTTTCATAATCTGAAGACTGGGGTGTCATTTGACTCTTTGCAAAATTTTGATACTCTAGAATTTGGTAGAATTTTCCACAGGTAATTACTATAAGATTATGCTTACGCTTCCCACAGTATGATCATTTGTGGCAGAGAGAATTACACTTATTTAAAGGAATCATTTGTTTTTGGTACACATTCATAGATAACCCAAGCTCAGTCTTGCCTTTTAAAAATAGCCAATATTTACACTATGTTTTTTAATTGGTAAAAACTAGTGCATATTTTTTGAGATCCATGTTTCTTGAGATCTGTTTTTCTTTATACTATAACATACATTATTGACTGATTATGATGACATTATCTCCTTCCCACCCTTTGTCATCAAAGAAATTATTTTTGATGGGAAGAAATAATAGGTTTGGTGTGTGTGTGTGTGTGTGTGTTTCAACAAACTAATATCTTTCACTTCGGTAGAGCAGTTGTGCCATAACTCTTCTCATGACAGCAAAGTAGAATTAGATTCATTAAAAGTCAGAAAAAAGTTAAGATTACAATATAAACTGTTTAAACATGTATTAAAACATTAAATATGTACATTATAAAGAACTAAGTCAAATAAGAATGGAATGAGATGACAGTTTTTTAGAAATCGTTATTTTGTCACCCTGTTTTATAGAATAACATAATTTTAAAAATATGAAAGACATTAGCAGGCACCAAATTAAGGATTCTTACTTTTCAGTGGACAGAACAAACCCAGAGAGGGGAAATAACTTTTCCCAAATCACATGGTTTTGGTGGTGAGAAGAACCATATCTCTTTCAGGATTTTTGACTACTTGCTCTTGTAACCCAAAAGCTTAGCGTGTGGCAAGACCTGTTTTCCTGGGTTGGCAGAAGATTTAGTAAGTGTGTCCTGTTCAATTTTATTGTGGGAGGAAAAAGCAAAATGAAACTTAAGAAATTCTTGTTAAAGTCAGAAAAAGAATCCACCAGTTTCTCCTTTCCTTTGATGTTAGATTTAGGAATTTGCAGAATGACCTTTTGGATCAAAGAAATAAAAGATACATTCTAGTACCACCATGTGTGGAAGAGGCAGGATCAGGCTTGTGGCAATAATATAAAGTTCCAAGGCCTTAAAAGTTTCTTCATCAATTATCTTAGAAAAGTTCAGTTGTATGTTCTGAACAAAATGAAATCATAGGTTGCAGGAACAAAATAAAAATACTGAACTCCTGGGAACTACTCAAGATATTCCTCATGACCTTACACTGGGCACAGTAAAATGTAACAGCATGATGGGTAACATGTTTGACTTCCTTTTCTTCTCTATTTAAACCATTTCTGTATGTTCTTTCTCTTGTCTCTGTCACACACTTTTTCTTCTACCTGTTCAATGCATCTTCAAAATTCATCTCTGACTTTTTATCTGCATTACTCTTTTTGTTGTTGTTTGAGACAGAATCTCACTCCATCACTTAGGCTGGAGTGCAGTGGTGGGATCTCAGCTCAATGCAACCTCCATCTCCTGGGTTGAAGAGATTCTCTTGTCTCAGCCTCCTCAGTAGCTGGGATTACAGGCACATGCCACCACGCCCAGCTAAGTTTTATATTTGTAGTAGTGACGAGGTTTCACCATGTTGGCCAGGTTGTTCTCAAACCTCTGACCTAAGGTGATCCACCTGCCTCGGCCTCCCAAAGTGCTGGGATTACAGGCGTAAGTCACTGCACCTGGTCTTATCTGCATTACTTTTTATCTGCATAACTTGTTGCTCACACAGTGTGTGTTCTCTTCTGCACTGACACATCTTCAAACTTGATCTCTCAAAATTCCATCTGAAAAACTCTTTCTTTCGTAGCTTGCTATTCTAAAGAAACAGGGAGAGGATATTGGAGTGTCCTAGAGCTGTGTCCCTGCTCTCAAACATCTTTCTGTCTTGGAATGTTTGCTCTTTTAGTTTTCTAAATGGCAAGTGGGGGGAAAAATGCAGTTTAAGCCAACTACTGACTTCCATGATGAATGTTATGCTGTTGAAAAAAAATCCTGTTTCCTAAGCCATTATATAAAATAAGTAATTTTTATATCCTCATTAGCAAGAAAGTAGTAAAATTTCAAGGTGAATGTGTATCTGTAACAAATATATCAAGTGCTTTTAAAAAAATCTGTTTCAGAAATAGTTATATTTTGGATACTGAGTTTATATGCCCCCTTTCCTTTTATATTTATATTTTATCCTTACATAGCATTGACAATTGCACTTAGGTTGCAAATAATAGTGAAGAATGAGTTTTTATTTTCTTTCTGATATGCTTAGCAAAGCGATAATATTGGGTATATTGAAAATGGCAACATTTTAGTTATGTGCATTTTTTCTCATATCTGTCGGGTCACATAATTGGTGATCACTATATGACATAGAAATTTTGCAGAGGTTTGTCATTCTATCACGTAAATAAGCAATGCCTTCCTAAATCAAAAGACATAGAAGCAAAAGGAAGTATATACACCAGAGTACAAAGAGAGGAATTTTATAGCTGGGCCTCCAGGGGTGACATCACATATCCGTAGGACTGTGATACCTACCTGAGCCTTAAAGCCAGCAAGTTTTATTAAGGATTTCAAAAGGTGAGGGGGTGCAAGAACAGGGAGTAGGTCACAAAGATCACATGCTTCAAAGGGCAAAATTAGAAACTCCTGATAAGGGCCCAACAAGGATCACAAGGCAAAGGGCAAAAGCAAAGATCACAGGGCAAAGGGCAGAAAGAAAGATCACAAGACAAAGGGCAAAAACAAAGATCACAAGGCAAAGGGCAAAAGCAGAATTACTGATAAGGGTCTATGTTCAGTGGTGCATGTATTGTCTTGATTAACATCTTAAACAACTGAAACCAGGGTTCGAGAGCAAAGAACTGGTCTGACCTCAAATTTACCAGGGTGGGGTTTTTCCCCACCCTAGTAAGCCTGAGGGTACTGCAGGAGACCAGGGTGTATTTCAGTCCTTATCTCAACTGCATAAGACGGATGGTCCCAGAGCAGCCATTTGTAGACCTCCCCCCCAGGAATTCTTTCCCCAGGGTATTAATTATTAATATTCCTTGCTAGGAAAAGAATTTAGCAATATCTTCCCTACTTGCATGTCTGTTTATAGGCTCTCTGCAAGGAGAAAAATATGGCTCTATTTTGCCCGACCCTGGAGGCAGTCAGACCTTATGGCTGTCTTCCCTTATTCCCTGAAAGTTGCTGTTATTCTGTTCTTTTTCAAGGTGAACTGATTTCATATTGTTCAAACACACATGTTTTACAATTGATTTGTCCAGTTAACCCAATTATCATAGTGGCCCTGAGGTGATGTACATCCTCAGCTTACAAAGATAACAGGATTAAGAAATTAAAGCAAGACAGGCATAAGAAATTATGAAAGTTATTATTTGGAAACTGGTAAATGTCCATGAAATCTTCACAATTTGTGTTCTTGTGCCGCGACTTCAGCCGGTCCCTCTGTTCGGGTCCCTAACTTCCCGCAACTGCTGGACAATATTTTCCATTTTGGCAAGAGCTTTCAAAGTCTTGATCCAATGGAACAATCCAAGTCTTGTTCCATTTTGGTGTCAAAATTATGTTTGTTATTACTTGTTTGTTTCATTGGAGGGTCTATGTTGCACTTCAAGTCACAGCACATACAAAGTCAGTGATTTTGTCTCTAAGCACAGTTAACTTGACAAGCCTTTTCAAGGATGCTTAAGTCCAGCTGTCACGATTACATATAATTATAGGCTTTCTGGCCTCTTCTCAAACTTTTGGGTGAGAGAAAATTTACTGTTTCATGAGGATACTATTCTTAATTCTAGAAAATTTTAGGTAAAAAGTATATCTATTTTTAATCCGAATATCTTCTTCCCTGTAATTGCTCCACTGAGTCTTTTGGTTCTCTGCTAAACTGCAGAAGCTTGGTTTAAACTGTCTAACTTGGATGTTATTGACAGCAGCCTGTGTGGCTCTTCAGAGAGTTTTTCCTCCCTCTGCCTGGTGGTCCCTGTTTATAGAGTGGCCATTCCATTTTCCCACTTCCTGCCTTCACCAGAGAAGAAGGAAGAGTGTGTCAAGAGGAGTTTTTGCTCTCCCCTAGATGCACTCAGGAATATTGAGGTTTCCTCTAAAGGACAGAAAAGAAGTGGCATAGAAAGAGCGAAAGAGAGAAACATGTATAAAAGAGATGAACATAGAGAAACAGAGGAAAGAGACAGACAGCAGAAGGCAGAGACACCAGGAGGGGAAGAGTGTGGCCAGGGGCTGAAAGATCATTTGTCAATATTCCCATAGTCTTCTCAGTCTTGATATTTTATTTCTTTAAATGCAGTCCAAGGTCAATATATTTTGGCTATCTCTTCACACTGTTGATTCACATTGAGCTTTTAGGCAATACAGCTCTTTTTAAAAAACAAACACAACAGTAATTAACATTCATTGAGAGTTGAGTCTGTGACTGCTAATTCTTTAAGGTCATTTAATCTGACAACATTCATAAAAGATCAGTACTGTTTTTATTATACCCGTTTTACGGATGAATAAATGGAAACACAAAGAGGTTAAACAACTTGCTCCAGTTCATGCAATGAATAAGTGGTAGAGCAAAGATTCCAGACCATCTTCCCCTATCCTGTGCTTATGCTCGCATAGTTTTGATAAAATCTAGACTGTATTCATCTATATAATTTTATTTTCCATAAATTTGGCCCATCATTTCATGCTGCTCTTTTAAATCTCAGTTGACACGTGTTGACTGTTTTTCAGATTCTTTTTATTAGCAAATAATAAGCAAATCACTTTTTTCTTATTCAAAGCGTTCACGGACTTGATAAATGAAATGGCCAAGGATGCAGTATAACAGTATATGCTTTGAGCCTTTTCTCCAAGTAATGTTGATTCATGTCCTTTACATCAGGATATTTATCATGATTTAGTACAATCTAGAATTAATATTCAGTTATATTTTTCTATCTTATTGATATTATGATATTTCTAGTATTTGACTGTAACTCATTTATGCCAAGTGTTTCTATTCTAATGGTTTACCAGTAGCCCTATCAAATTATTTATTGGAATAAAATTATCTATACTTGAAAATCTCCCAAGTAGTTTTAATGGGATAATTGTTAAAGGTAATTGACATTTCAATGATTTTGAATATGCAAAATAGTTTAGAGATTTTTCATCTGATCCTTAAGCTATAGATATAAAGATGACTGTGTGTGTCCATGTGAGCAGATATGCATGCATATATATATGTATGTATAAACATTTTAGATGTATACATTTAGGCCAGCTTTATTTATAAAATTTTAATTTGGAAAATATAAATTTGACTTTATATAGTATTAATTATATTTGCAATCCTGGAAATTTTTCAGAGTTCAAACATTGAAAGTGACTCAGGTAGTGAAAATAGTATTCAACTGGTGAAATGAGTCCAAGTAGTAAATAATGACATTTCTTTTTTGCCTTCTAGAATTGTCCAAGTTCTAATCTTATGACAACAAATATGTGGCCCTTTTGGCCTTGAGCAAACCACAGGTAGAAAGAAAGTGAGTCAAATTTGCAAATAGAAATATAGGGTGTTTTAGTCTTTCTCCTTCACCTCTTAATTTATTTCCAGATGGACTACTAGAAAGTACAATTAAAAATTATACATGTTGCAAAAAATATTGAATCCCTGGATTTCTGTGGGCATGTTCAGACAAGTCATATCAGTAAGATATGAATTAAACTACCTGGGTATTTTATTAAATGCTCAGACATGGTCAGTACTCTGAAAAATGCTTGTACAAGTGGTGCCAGGTTGATTTCCACTGGCAGCAGCATAAATTGTCCAACTTCCTTATCTTTGTTTCTGCAGCTTCTTTCTCTTAACAAAGAGAAAGAAAAAGCCTATGCATTTTGCAAATAGAAGATGGTCAAAGGGTGAAACAAAATTAGTATGTATGTCTGTAATTGCTCAATCATTTCCCCAAAAAATCACTGCAAATGACTCTCTTTTTCTTTGCAGGGATAATTGTGCACCTGTTTTTCAAGACACAAAAGCTGGTTTTGTCTTTGTGCATAAAATGTGATTTGTAGATTTTGGGGATCATGCAACCACATATTTACATAATCAAATGGCAAACTGCAACTTATTTTAAGCTCATAGATTCTTTGTTCTTCCTTACCCAACAATCATGTAAACAATGCTAAAAGCACTGGTGTCGGCTGACACTTGGAGAGTTAGGTTTGATTTGTATAACACTGTATCAAGGACACACGGCAGACTGATAGATACAAATGATTCTAGAACATTCTACTGAAAATACCTCCCATTTTCTGGTACATGCCAAAGCCATTTTTATAATTTTTCATCTCCCCACCTTGGGCACATTACAATTTGTGTTTTCTGGGGGTGGGGGAGGGGTGGGGAGAAGTATAAGGTTTCTTGTTGATGATCCAAGAAATGTGAATAAAGTTATTGGCAGATGGTTTGCACATTTCATTCTGAAATATCTTATAGTGACAAATAACAAGTGTATATAATTAGCTCTATGCAGATGGCATGCCAAGTGTTGATATTCATCTCTGCAGACTTTTTACAAAGACACTATTTTAAGAGTCAAGATTTAAAGACAGCTCATAAGCCTCTAAAGAGGAATAAGCAGGGTTTTTTCATGAAGGACCACGGCTGTCCAGTAAACCTACTCTAGACCAAGTTTCCCATCCTGAATCTATGTTGTATCCCAAGGGGAAGGAACCCTAAAGTGAATTGTGTCTGTAGCTACTGATCAGATCGATCTGTTTAGGTTATTTTGATTGAATTGACAGAAGGCATACATCAGTGAGTTCAGAGGTGTGTGTTCACCGAAATTAACCATGCTGCCTTTCTTTCTCTTCTTCCAACAAGCCACACCTTTGCATCTGCCTTTCTGTCTATCAGGAACGCTCTGTTCTCAAGTCATTTCATGGCTGGAGCCTCTCATCAGTCAGCTTTTAACCTAATTTGTCACCTCCTCAGATGGGCTTTCCCTGACCACATACACACTACTTGTTCCTTCTTGTTTGTCAGTTCTTCTAATTTTATTCTGCTTTATTTTTCTTATAGTTCTTATTACTATCTTTGAGATAAGTGGTAAGAAAGGACCTTGATCTTATGGTTCACTATTTTATCCCCAGCCTCAATCACGGTGCATGGCATGTAAGGGTTAAAGGACTTTTGTGAATGGCTCATGAACTACTCACTAGTTATAGTTATTCAAGTGTTTAATACTTTCTTTGTATTTATCAAGTATTAGGACATACACAGTCAAAATGAGCACATTGAGCTAATATTATCTTTGCTGTAAAAATTTTATTAGTTTTTTCCTGATATTTGCTTTCATTTAGTTTGATGGGTACATATGGTAGACAGAAAAATGTGGACACAGACCAGGACTGAATATAAATAGAGAGCAGAATTTTATGTACTTGTTTTTCTTTTATAGTTTACCAATAAATAGGAATCATGCCACATTAACTTATTTATATGTTGTCTACTGTGAGGTAATGTGCCTAACAGATATTTTCTGTTATTAATTGAGGAGAGCAAAGATCACCTGGTGATCATCAGGCCAGACAGAGACAAAACTCCTTATCTGAGGAATTTATAAGTAATTAGATTTCCTTAGCATCTGAAGTCAGCTTCTGGTTCCAGGCCTCTTTCCAAAAAGAAGCTTGTAAGTAACTAGAATTTCTATACATCTCCGGAATGCATGCAGGCCAAAACTCATTGTACAACCCTTGCTGGCAATAGGCACTGAAATATCTACAAATATAATCCTTTATCATGATCTACGTGGCTAATTAAGGCACTAAAATGTCTACAAATATAATCCTTTATCATGATCTATGTGGCTAATATGGACCAAAGTACCGTTAAGGTCCCACTTTAAGGTTCATAAATGTTCCTAAGGAAAACCCGCCACAGCACATTCCCTCCTCACTTGCTGAGGTACCCTGCACTCTTCTGCAGCGTACTTTCTAATAAAACTTTCCTTTTCACACCTATACTGTCATCCTTAAATTCTTCTTAACAACCTGCAAATCAACTCCTTTCCAATGCCAGGGTCTTGATACCTCACTTGGCATTCATTAATGATATACTGAATATATGAAAGGGAAAGTGTTACCTTACTGGTGAGACTGAATGCCTGGATTTTCATTTTGTTTCCTTCATATATTTAATGTTATAATTTAAAAAGCATTCAGTGTCTGGTCTCAAAAATGTATGTATAAGAAAATATTTATAATATAGGTTTCTGAGATTTGGTGGAGCTAATGAAGAGAATTTACTTAAAAGAAATGGAGGTAGATGTTAGTCTTCTTTTGCAAGATAAATTTTGGATTATTCTTTCAAAGAATAGCATCACTGAGTTTTCATTTTGGTAATACCATGTTTTCTGATAAACTGATGTGTGTTTCATGGTGTGAATCACTGCTTAGAATGATTTTTTTCCCATCTCCTGTCACTGAAATTTTGAGATGTTTCCTGTTTCTTTAAAATAATTTGAGTGTTTGTCTTGATTCATAATCTTTTTCCAGATCTCAAATATTTGTGCCTCTGGTTTTAAGCAGGAACAGCTGAAAAATTTGAGAACTCATTCAGTAAAACATAAACAACAGGTTTAAAGTACCAAAATGGAACATTACCTTCTTCCCCCGTGTCTTTTTAATTGTTAAATTTAAATGCTTTGGACTGAATATCCATAAAATGTGATGATGGCATCACCTGGGATTCTGTTGTCTTCCAATTTCTTCATGTATTTTTTTTTTTTTAAATGCAACTGTCTTGTTTTTAAAGATGCTGCAGTGTCTATGTGTTTTTTTCTATTCTCTAAGCTTTCAGTGCACACAGAAATCCTTATAATAGCCCTGTTTTAAACTTTCATTGCAAAAAGTTGGCCACGTTAGTCATGAAATCTCTAAACTCTTAATTCCAGTGGGCGCCAATCTGCTTTGAATGGAAATCAGCTGATCCTAATTGCGTCCTAATGAGAGGGCTTCCTGGAAAGCAGTTTTCTACATGTAACGCTTCAGAAGCCATAGGAAGCCCAGCAAGAGGAGATGAGAAAAGTCACTCCAAATCTGAAGTCTTGTAAACTGGAGTTACACAAGTCAGTTTCCATCTTACAGGACACTTTAGGGTGATGAGAGGTCTAGGCTGTGTACTCTCCTATGGTAAACAACGCACATCTATATGCTGGACTAGAGCTTAGCATAAATGTTTTGCTTTAATTAACAAAAATATGAAATAAAACATAAGTACTAATTTCCTTTTCTACCTGTATAGATACTCAATTTAATTCATTTCCTCCTTATTTCTGTCATAATTTCCAGGCTTTCTAGGGCCATTGTCTCCTCTAAAGCTCCTAAGCCAATCATGACTGGGATAAAATGAATTAAAATAGTCTGCTGCCTTCTTCTCTTATCGGTGAGCACTCATGTTTTCTTCCATAGTTTATTTTTCAAATAAAGTAAAATATTTATTATTACTTTCTAGTCTAGTGGGTATGTATGTGTTCTTTGCCATGGTAGATTACACATTCATCATTTCATCTGATCATGAGGAACCAGCAGACAAGCCTAAATTCAGAGGCATTCTTCAAAAAGAACTGATCCGTACCCTTGGAAATTATCAGTAACATGAAGGACCAAGAAAGGCAGAGAATGTTACAGATAAAGGAGACTAGACAGGACAACTGAATAATCCAGGATTGTCTTGTGCTTATGGGTACAAATGGGGCAGTTAGAGAGCTCTGAAAAAGGCCTAGATATTGGTGGCGCTATGGTATCCAAGTTACTTTCCATGTCTGTAATCCCAGCTACTCCGTGAGCTGAGGCAGGAGAATTGCTTGAACCTGGGAGGCGGGGGTTGTAGTAAGCTGAGATAGTGCCAGTGCACTCAAGCCTGGGCGAAAGAGCAAGACACTGTCTAAAAAAAAAAAAAAAAGTTACTTTCCTGACTTTGATAATTATGTTATGATCATGTAAAAGGACATCTTTATTGTTAGAAAACTTGCATGGAAGCAATTAGAGAAGCAAATGGGGAAAATTTCTGCAACTTATTCTCAAATAGTCCGGAAAAATATTGTACATGGAGGAAGAGAAAAAGAGGAAAGAAAGTAAATGTGGAAAAATGTTGAAAATAATGGTAGAGGGTACAAGGATACTTCCTATTTTGTAACTTTGATGCTTAAACTATTCCAAAATAAAAAGTTAAAAACTTGGCCCTCCAGCCAGGCATGGTAGCTCACACCTGTAATCCCAGGACTTTGGGAGGCCGAGACACGTGGTTCACCTGAGGTCAGGAGTTCGAGACTAGCCTGGCCTACATGGCAAAACCCTGTCTCTACAAAAAATACAAAAATTTGCCAGGTATGGGGGCACATGCCTGTAGTCCCAGGTACTTGGGAGGCTGAGGCAGGAGAATTGCTTGAACCCAGAAGGCAGAGGTTACAGTGAGCCGAGATCACACCACTGCACTCCAGCCTGTGTGACAGAGGTCTCAAACAACAACAACAACAAACAAAAAGCGTGGCCCTCCATGTTGAATCCTTCTTAGAGAGGGCTGACTCCTCTGGTGGGTGTTGTGCCGGACCTGTTCTCCAGGAACCACCTCCCAGCTGTGTCAGTTCTTTCAAACTCAAGTTAATATCTATAATTTTATTTACAATGCTTGGTATTCCAGATATTCTATTATTTGTATATTATTTTTCTACATTTATACTTTTATATTTTGATTTGAAAGGTTATATTTCTTATTTTCAAAATATATTTTGTTTATTTTGTTTGCCCTATCAATGCTCCAAAAACTTTCAAGGTGACTTGCCGTTAGGATAGACAACAGAAACTTTAAGAAGTAAATTACACTTATTTTGTTTCTATGATGTGTCAGGCATTATAATGAACGTATTCTGTAGAAAATTTATTGTAACAATGTTGTGAAATATTTTAAGTTTTACTGTGAGAAAAGAGGCTCAGAGAGATAGTTTTGAGATTTGCCCAAGTTTGTATAGCTAGTGAGGGGCAGAATTTGAACCCAGGTCTTTCTAGTTTTAAGTTTATTCATTTTTCACTACTATGCTGCTCTGCACATATCACATACCTTTATACAAATTAAAGACCAAGATCTATGTAGTGAAGGTGTGAATATACAAAAAAAATAGTATTATGACAACACTATAGATGAGCAATATACTTTCAAAAATAACATGATGAATCCTGCCTTATATTGATGCAAAAAGGAAGGGTAAGAGCTTGTCAGGGGAGTTAAATGACACACTGCACCAGTTCTAAGAGTTTTCAAGAGCCTTGTGTTTCTACCTCTACCATTCCAAGACTTAGAAAACATGCTGGTCTTTAAGTGCTTCCTGACTTAATAAAATATGATTAATAAGTATTCTTAGTTAAAGCTGTTATTCCAGTCCCTGAAGAAGATGTACTTCTGGGGCATGTACTCGTCTCTTTTGTCTCTGGACAATAATGATCTAGAAATAGGTATGACCTCTAAAGGAGAAGATATCAAATAATCCTGAATAAGTTAAAGCTAAACACCACTTTTGAGGATGCCAAGGAAGAACTATAATAAAGGCAAGAAATGGGAATCCATCCATTGCTTCTTTGAGGCTCTGTAGTTCATACATGTAAGATGTTTTTCTGACTCCTCTGAACCTGAACCTGTTCCCCATCCAAATGCATGGTTTCATGAGTCGATTCATCATAAATATATTTGCTCAACACGTATTTATTGATCTCCTATCTGCCAGGCACAGAGGTTGTAAGTGCTGAGGTTACATAAGTGAGTAAGACAGTCACGCATTTTTAGGGTTTATATTCCAACGAATGAGAAAGACAAGGAGCAAAATAAATAAATTATTCAAGAATGTAATGTCATATTTTGTAAGTGCTATGAAGAATTTATGCTTTGTATATAAAGCTGAGTGATGTAAAGAGACTATGGGTAGATAGGAAAGTCCTGTCTGAATAGGTGATGTTTACTGTAAGATATGATTGACTCTAGAAACCTTCAATATAAAAAGTGAAAGAGTCAATTCCATCAAGTGGAATGATAGGTGCAGAAGTGCTAAGACAAATAAAGGTTTGATGTTTTCCGGGAATAGAAAAAAGCCAGTGAGGCAGGATTGTGTTGCACGAGGAAGAAGAGGTAGGAAATAGTGTCAACAAATTAGGAACAACCATGATAGGTCATGATCAATAGTTTGGATTTTGTTCTAAATATGATGGATAGTCACTAGAGGGTCTTTTTATTTTCTTTTCTTTTTTGAGATGGAGTCTCACTGTGTCACCCACGCTGGAGTGCAGTGGTGCGATCTTGGCTCACTGCAGCCTCTACCTCCCAGGTTCAAGTGATTCTCCTGCCTTAGCCTCCCAAGTAGCTGGGACTACAGGCACGAGCCACCATATCCAGCTAATTTTTGTGATTTTAGTAGAGATGGTTTCACCATGTTGGCCAGGCTGGTCTTGAACTCCTGACCTCAGTTGATCCACCTGCCTTGGCCTCCCAAAGTGCTGGGATTATAGGCATGAGCCACTGTGCTCCCTCCCCCCACTAGAGGGTCTTAAGCTGGAATGTTATATGGTGTGTGTGTGTTAAGTTCAGGGGTATATGCACAGGTTTGTTATACAGGTAAACTTGTGTCACAGGGATTTGATGAACAGATTATTTTGTCACTTGGGTATTAAGCCTGGTACCCATTAGTTATTTTTCCTGATCCTGTCCCTCCTCCCTCCTTCTACCCTCCGATAGACCCCAGGTCCCTCCTGTATTGTCACCCTCTATGTATCCCTGTGTTCTCATCATTTAGCTCCTGCTTATAAGTGAGGCCATGTGGGGTCTGGTTTTCTGTTTCTGGGTTAGTTTGCTGAGGACAATGCCCTCTAGCTCCATCCGTGTTGCTGCAAAGGATGTAGATTCTTTTTTTTTTGGCTGTGGGGTATTCCATGGTGTATATGTATCACATTTTTCTTTATCCAGTCTACTGCTGATGGTCATTTAAGTTGATTCCCTGTCTTTGCTATTGTGAATAGTGCTGCAGTGAACATACGTGTGCGTGATGTGTCTTTATAACAGAATGATTTATATTCCATTGGACATATACCCAGTAGTGGAACTGCTGGGTCAAATCGTATTTCTGTTTTTAGGTCTTTTAGAAATCGCCATACTGTCTTCCACAATGGTTGAACAAATTTACACTTTCACTATCTGTAAGCATTCATTTTTCTCTGCCACCTTGCTGGCATCTGTTATTTTTTGACTTTTTAATAGTAGCCATCCTGAGTAGTGTGAGATGATACCTCATTGTGGCTTTGATGTGCATTTCTCTAATGATCAGTGATGTTGAGTGTTTTTTTTTGTTTTTTGGTTTTTTTTTCATATGCTTGTTGGTCGCATATGTCTTCTTTGGAAAGTGTCTCCTCATTTCTTTTGCCCACTTTTTAATGGGATTTTATTTTTCTTGTGAATTTGCTTAAGTTCCTTATAGATGATGGACCTTTGTCAGAGGCATAGTTTGCAAACATTGTCTCCCATTTTGTAGGTTGTCTGTTTATTCCGTTGATAGTTTCCTTTGCTGTGCAGAAGCTCTTTAGTTTAACTAGACCCCATTTGTCCATTTTTGCTTTTGTTGCAATTGCTTTTGGTGTCTTTATTACGAAATCTTTGCTTTTTCATATGTTCAAAATGGTATTACCTGGGTTGTATTCCAGGGTTTTTTATTGTTTTGTGTTTTGCATTTAAGTCTTTAACCCATCTTGAGTTAATTTTTTTTAATATGGTGTAAGGAAGAGGTGTAGTTTCAGTCTTCTGTATATGGCTAACCAGTTATCCCAGCACCGTTTATTGAATAGGGAATCCTTCCCCCATTTTTTTTTTTTTTTTTTTTTGCCAGGTTTGTCAAAGATCAGATAGCTGTAGGTGTGCAGTCTTATTTTTGGGTTCTCTATTCCCTTCCATTGCTCTTTGTGTCTGTTTTTATATATATGATGTATATTTTAAAGTGATCTTTTTGGCTGCTTGTTGGGAAGTAGATTATAGAAAGGCAGAAATAGAAAAACTGAGAGGATTTGGTAGGCTGTGATAATAATCAGGACAAATATTAGGGAACTGCCTGTGCGGTGGAAATGAGGGGGTAGATTGGAATACATTTTGGGAGTGTAGTAGTCAGGCAGAACAGACTAACTGATAGATTAGAAGTGGATGAGAAAATTAAGAGTAATCTGAATTTTGGGGTTAAATAATTTGTTAGATGCTGTGTCACTATGGAAGAAAATAATTTTATTTTAGTAATGAAATTACTTCATTAATATGACTATCCTGTAAATGTGGGGACCAAAAATTGCCTTATTAATGGTTAAGGATTTTTTTTCTCTACTCCAGTTGGATGTTTTAATGGCAAACTAAAGCATCAAATGACTTTTTTTCTTCTAGCATATATTTTTCTTCAAAAAGTCAGGATGCCAGACTTTTCTACTCTTTATATGTAAATATGTGAATAATATAAGAAAAGCTGGCCGGGCACGGTGGCTCAAGCCTGTAATCCCAGCACTTTGGGAGGCCGTGACGGGCGGATCACGAGGTCAGGAGATCGAGACCATCCTGGCTAACATGGTGAAACCCCGTCTCTACTAAAAATACAAAAAAACTAGCCGGGCGACCTGGCGGGCGCCTGTAGTCCCAGCTACTCGGGAGGCTGAGGCAGGAGAATGGCGTGAACCCGGGAGGCGGAGCTTGCAGTGAGCTGAGATCCGGCCACTGCACTCCAGCCTGGGCGACAGAGCGAGACTCCGTCTCAAAAAAAAAAAAAAAAAAAGAAAAGCTTAAAATTTTATATTTTGAGGTTTCATTGATAAAAAATGGAAGACAATACTAAGAACTAACTTTAGAGCTTTCTAAGTACATAGTCTAATCACAGACAAATGGTGAACCATAGATGGGCAAATATTGCTGAATATCCAACACACAATACTATGCCTGGGACATAATTATCATTCAATAAATGTTTTAAAAACAATTATATAAATTAAGCATGAAATGCTTCCCAAGAAATGTGCTATGAAATCTGGGTAGCCTCATGATATAGTCTGTGATTAACTTTTTTATTATATTTATATGTATTATGTTATATTTATTATTTTATTATAGCAGAGTGACCAGAAAGGAGAAAATCTATTTCCTAGAAACTAGGTTGAGGGTCAAGGTTCTTAAAACCCTTGACCCTCCACTTAAAACCCAGTGAAATATTTCATCCTGTCAGTGTAGGAACAGATAGAGGCACCATTTCTTTCTTAGGTTCTTACAGCAACAGTTTTATTAGAACTGTACTAGGTCCTACATGGTTCTGCTTGAGACTGTTTCGAAGACCTTGGCTTAGCAGGATTACAAAGGATGCTCAGAACAACAGGTGCCCTCAATGGGCCCCTTCTGCTCAAACTCTATATTTTGGGCCAGAGCAGTTACTTTGAACAACAATCTGAGTTCTGACGAGTTCCACTGAGCTCTTTTTGCCAAATGTACTTTTTGCTGAATTTATCCCAGGATTAGTAACCAAACAGGGCTTTTTATAGTGTTATACCAAGATTTTGGTAAAATTAAGCCTTATCTTTGTATAGTTATTTATACAAATATATTATTTTGTATTATGAATAATTAGGCTTTTGTATAAGGTTATTAGACCTTTGGGCTTAAAAGTATACCATTTGATAATTTATTTATTCATTTATTTTGCCATTAAGCTTTTTATTCTCTTGCTGCTTGTTTTGCTTTTGCCATTGTCTACATAGTACAGACCAGTTTTATTTTTATTTTTAGTTTTTGCTTTTTCTTGGACTTTCTTTTTTTGTTGACTATATAAGGCAAACTTGTATAGGACATGAGTGAGTGGAGGAATAAGCCACAATTCTAATACAATCCAGCTCTGACGGCCAATAATTGGAGGTTTGTTAGAATGGTGACCAATTCATGAAAAGTTAAGTGGTCAGACTTTGCCCTGGGTGCCCTATAAATCTTTCATGAGAACCCTCCCTGTCTAGTCAGTTTGTAAAAGAAGAAGCCTCCTTTGTTTAGTCTGCATTCCGGCATTATCATATCGTATGGCCTCTTCCTAGTCTCTGCTTTGTTTGAGAACCTGAGACATTGTTTGCAAGCCCATGTTATTGACCAAAAGTAGTGGCATTTATTTTTTGTCTGTTTTTTGTTTGTCTATGTGAAAGCCACAGCCTTCTTACGGGAAGAAATCCTTGCTTCCTCAAATTACTATATGGTATCAGCAGTCTGTTGTGCCTGATCAGCATAACTCTCTCTTATTATAAAAATCAATAAATTCATCTTTACTTTTCTATTTCAGATATTGAGTGGCTGTCTCATAATCCTTTGACAGTTCTGGGTTTGTCAGTGTCTGGAATATAAAGACAAAGGTAAAATTATTGTTTAAGAGAGGAAGGCATATCTATGTTGGTCAGGAAGTCTCCCCCAAAAAGAAACCTACTAATTGTATGTAAGGTTTTGAGAAGCATGGAGTTCAGGGATTGGTGGATTTTCAGAAGTATGAGTGGTTTAATCACATCTGTATATGGTGTGGTCACTGTTGTTGATTATTTGGCATTGAGTAGTGTGTTTGTTGGAATGAGTAGATTTGTGATTGTCAGACGTTCAAAAACAAAAGTCTGCCATTGATCATTTGGCTTGTAAAAGGGTGTTAACAGAGGCTGATTTTCAGTGATGGATGAATGAGTTTAAAACTCATTTAAAATGAGTTTAAAATGAGAGGTTCTGGTAGCTCCTTGTTAACGTAGCTGCAGAACAGTCATTTTCTAGGAGGATGGGAACCTCTCATTTTCAGTACCATGGTTTCATTCTCATTCAGTCAAAGCTTCATTACAGACTATCAAAAGAAGAGTTCTTTAATCTCTGCATTTTGACATATTGGATCAAATAATTCTTCATTGTGTGTGTTTGTGGCCAGTAGGTTTTTCAATGCATTATAGGATGATTAGCAACATTCCTGACCTTTACTTAACAGGTGCCAGTGACACCACCTTCCCCTAGTCTTCATAACCAAAAATATCTCCAGACTTTGCCAAATGTCCTCTGAAGATGGAGATGGAGCTCTCTCAGCCATAGTTAAAACAAACAGAGAACCAACCATGGTGTAGGAGATAAGTGTCTCTAGTAAAGCCTAAACTTCAGATGAGGACCATTATAGGATAAATAGGAGGGGCAAAACCTTAAAATAATAAAGAGGGAAAGTATGAAGTACAAAATAACCAAGAGTATGTAAAGGATTGTATGACACAGGAGAACTTTATTCCACCGGTTTTGGGAGGAAGCTATCTACTTCTTGTCCTCAGCAGCTTATGCTAAGAATCATAAGTTAGCAGTAAATTTCCACAGTGTATTTGCTTCTGGAGGCTCTCTGAAACCTCTATTTATCTAAAGGTAGTAACTTTCCACTTCTGCTACAGGTCCTTTTCATTTTTTTCCATCGAGAATAGTGAGTGATAAAGACAATGCTTCTGAGTAAGTGGCAAAGCTTTGCATGATTCAAAATTATGAATAAGGGTTCTGTAACATATGTACATATGTCCTAGATTACTTGGTAAATACCTTAGAATGTTCTAGACAGGGAACATGAAATCTAATAGTATTTTTGTTTTGGTTTGGTTTTGCCTCTGTGGATGTTGTGGGTTTTGTTAGATTCATCATTCAGCAAATCTATAAAATAAATAATAGATAGATATAGATATACATACACACATATATGGAGTCTTCCTCTGTCACCTAGGCTGGAGTACAGTGGCTCGATCTCAGCTTAATGCAACATCTGCCTCCAGGGGTCAAGCAATTTTCCTGCCTCAGCCTTCTGAGTGGCTGGGACTGCAGGTGTGCACCACCATGCCTGCTAATTTTTGTATGTTTAATAGAATTAGGGTTTCACCATGTTGGCCAGGCTGGTCTTGAACTCCTGACCTCAGGTGGTCCACCCCCTTTGGCCTCCCAAAATGCTGGGATTATAGGTGTGAGCCACTGTGCCTGGTCCTATAGATACATATTTATAAACAACAGATAGAGGCAATTATATAAAACTCATTTGGAGATTCCCAAAGGATTCTTATGGGATGGGTCTAATTCATGTTGCACCTTTATAAGTTTCCAGATTAATTTAGTTCAGATGAACCATGCATTGGTGATGTTTTCTGCTATTCAAACAAAATTTTTCCATTAGTATTTAATATTCTGGCCCATTTACCCTTAACATGGTGAATTATTTTATTAAAGATGAAGACAAATTCATTTGAGTTTTCTCTGGTACTGTCAGGTATTCTGGTTTTGTCAGGTCTTCTGTTTGTATAATTCTGCTCTTCCCATTCCTGCCCCCTTCCCACCCTCCACAACCAGAATCTGGGGAATGGGCAGATTTTGTGTGTCTGTGATGGAGTTCTTGAATTTCTCCATGGAGTTACTATTATTATTAGTAGTAGTAATAGTTTTTATATGAGGTCCTTGTATGTGGACTGCTATGCAATGTGACCCCTCAAAAGTTGAGGTGTTGCCAGTGTGATGGTATTAACGGGTAGGCCCTTTAAGAGCTAATTAACCCATGAGGGCTCCTCTCTTGTTAATGAGGTTAAGTACCTTATATAATAAGCTTCATGTGGCATTGGTCCTCTTTCCCTTTTGCCTTCTGCCATATGAGGATGCAGCGAAAAGATTCTTAAGGCGACACTGAATGCTTGCGCCCTGATCTTGGACTTCTCAGCCTGTGGAACTGTGAGAAAATAAATTTCTGTCTTTAATGAATTACCAAGTCTGTGGGATTCTGTTATAGTGGCACAAATGAACTAAGACATGAACTTATGTTGAAGCAGTGTTTTAGCTTGATCATCAGCTTAAGTATTTCTGTAGCACTATATTTCTGAAGCATTTCTATGTTATTTCAAAATGATTTCTCTAATATCTGTTAAAGAGTTGGAATACTTGTGATGGTTAATTTCATGTGACAAACTTGGACAGGTCATGATACTGAGATACTCAGTTAAACATGTCTGGATTTTCTTGTGAAGATATATTTTTTTAGATGGAATTAACATTTAAATCAGTGGACTTTGAGTAAGGAAGAGTTTTATACACACACACACACACACACACACATACACACACACAAATAGCTGGAATGCTTCTAGGATAATTTACTGATTTTTAAATGCTGTAGGGGAAAAAAAGGTTTCTTGATTTCCTCCAGTGTCCCAAAAAGCTATCAAGAAATTTATAGTTTACTTGATGTCTTGATACCTAAACTGAATGCTGTTGTAAATATTGATGCTTCTACAGGCTGGTTTTGAATTTGAGCTGCAACATTGACTCTTACTGGATCTTCAGCCTGCTGGTCTACCCTGCAGATTTTGGACTTAACAGTCTCCACAATCTTGTGAGCCAATCCCTTAAAATGAGTCTCTCTTGATTCTACAGCACATCTATATGCTGCATAATGACATCTCCATCAATGACAAATCACAAATATGATGGTAGTCCCATAAGATTATATTGTAGCTGAAAAATTCCTGTTGCCTAGTGACATCATAGCTATCATAACATTGTAGCACAATGTATGACTCACGTGTGTTTGATGATTCTGGTATAAACTAACCTAATGCACTGCCAATTCTTTAAAAGTCTGCCCTATACTGGTGTACCATTTTTATCTTTTATACCGTATTTTTTACTGTACCTTTACATAGGTTTAGAGGCACAAACACCATTGTGTTACAGTTGCCTACAGTATTCAGTACAATAACATGCTGTATGGGTTTGTAGTCTAGGAGCAATAGGCTGTACTTTATAGCCTAGGTGTGTAGTAGGCTCCACTCTCGAGGTTTGTGTAAGTACACTCTATGATGACCACTCATGGTGAAATCACCTAACAACATATCCCTCAGAATGCATCCCTTTTGTTCAGTGACACAGGACTACATATCTTTTATTGCAGCAAAAAGGCTCTTAACCAGACACTGAATGCTTGTGCCCTGATCTTCGACTTCTCAGCTTATAGAAGCATCAATATTTACAACAGTATTCAGTTTACATATCAAGATATCAAGTAAACTACAAATTTATTGTTAGCTTTTTGGGGTACTGAAGGAAATCAAGAAAACTTTCTTTTCCCCTATAGCATTTAAAAATCAGTAAATTATCCTAGAAACATTCCAGCTATTTGTGTGTGTGTTTGTGTGTGTGTGTGTATAAAACTTTTACTTTAACAGTTCAATATACCCTAGAAAGGACATCAGTTTAGTCATTTGTACAATTTGGTTTCTGAAAAGAACTAGATCCTAAAAGAGAGACTAGACTACTTGTTGTATATCGAGCCTTTTATTCTCCCTTTGTTTCTAATATAACACTTATTAATAAATAATATTGTCAGGATTTGGTACTGGAGTGACCAAAAGTTTTGTTCTGGACATGAACACTTATTGTATTATAAAAACGTAACTATGAAATTCTTTTTCACTGAGTAAGTTTACTAGAGTTGCTGGATTAAGGGTGTTGTCCCAGTGGATGGTAATACGAAAAGGAAAAGGTAGCAATATTTCATAATTAGTTAATTGACAAGTAGAAAAATATTGAGTGGTTTTCTTTAGCAAAAGGGATTTACTGCCTTTAACATCAGATTCCAAGTTGATCCTAATTCAAGATAAAGTCTAGATGCTTTGACTAATTTAGTCAAGGAATGTAATTACTTTGAGGCAAGGAGATTGAATCTTGCCTACTGAATTAAGGCATAGGCTTTAAATATACAATCAAGTTTTAAAATGTGTTATGTTGTTAAGGTAATATGTCTAGGCCATGAACTAAGTTTCCTGTTAATACAAACAGAACTGAAATCAGTCGAGGTTGAATGTTGAATCCAAAGTCACATATATGACAAAGGAAGGAGTTAGAAATTCTACCTGGGTCTTCAGTGTCTTTCCTTTATGGCAGGGATGACAAAAACAAATGCTTTTAAGGGCCAAGCTGGGGGCTGCATGAAAAAGTCTCTCTCTCTGTATATTCACTTTTCTCTTAACTCTATAATAAAAAATCACCACACATGTGATGATAGATGGTAACATATATAGCTTAGAATCAAAGACAGAAAAGTTATATAAAAGCATGAAAGATTAAATTTACCTGAGATCTTGACAGATTAAACAGCTGCTAATATTTGGTTAAGATTCTCTCAACCCTTTTTCCATGTTCTCAAATATACATAAAAACATTAAAATATACATAAGGGGAATCATGTTATCTTGGATAGTTTCTCATATAATAAGTATGTATGTATCTAATCATTCTATAATATCTGAATACTTTTTCATTGTATATTTGTACCTTAATTTAAGTGGTAAGTCATCTATTAATGGACACACAAATTTACAATTTTTTTGTGCTGAAATAAATCACACTGCAACATTCCCATTTATCTATGCTTTTTATAGCTATTACTGCAGAGCCTAAGTTTCTATGCATTGAAATTTATATTTGGATTGGAAAAATGACCTCCAGAATTTCCTAAATAATTGTTCTGAATTGTACTCTTAAAAAAAAGCAAATTGATAAACTCATGCCATGGATTATTAGGGAAAGCTTGAATTACTCAGGGACATTTTTATTTTCAACAAAGACACTTGGAGAACAGAATGAATTGATTCAAGGAAAGAAATATTAAAGATTTGATTTGAAGGTATCCTTCTAAAGTCCAAAAACGGAAGCCTCAAGATAATGCCACACAGCTAGTAAACTTATACATTTATGTGGGCTGAGAAACACGGTGTTAACGCAAAACTGAGTGGTAGTTAATCATTTCTCTTTTAACTTGCATGCTTTCCTCAAGGAATTTGTTAGGACCTTTGATAGCTGGCTCTTATTTTGATTACTGGGATAATAAGAGGGCATGTATGAAATGATTCAGGCGCTCGGAATACATAGAACTCTTTTGGAAACAGTAATTTATGTATTTAATCTTTCAATTTTACCTTCATTTAATGCTTATATGAAGAATATCTCCTGATTAGCCCCTGGGATAAATCTGAAAAATAAACCATTATTATGAGGTAAATAATAGGTAAAATAAAGGAGAACACGAAGAGAGAGCTGTTTTGCATGGACATGGGACCAAAGAGCAGAAGAGATTTGGGTAAGGAAAAAGAAAACTTGGTTGTTTTAGTGGAAGGAAGGTACACACTTATTCCAGGAAATAGAATGAAAAATTAGAATTTGACTTTCTGATCACTGTAATTACCAGTAATGGTCAATTGTAATTATTATAATTTAGAAAAATGAAGGAATCTGACTGGCACTCAGGCATTTAATTACCATGTTATGACCATATCATTTGGAAAGCTTTCATTTGCATTCTTGGAGATGAATAATTTCTTTTTGATTTAATGAGAAGAAAGCAAACTTCCTCTGCTTCATTTTATATCTTACAATCTGCTGGAGAAATGTCTCATTCATATTCCTTTTATGCAAATGATATGCATTATGATCACAGAGGTATAGCAACTTTTTCTCCCTTTTGTTGTAATTTCTCTTCTTTTGAGAGAAGCATTTGGTCCTCAGTGGCCTACACCTTACCACTAAATAGCAAGCTCTAGCTGCTAAGCACTCTCTAAAGTGGAACAACTTATTGGATAAAACATAATAGTATTTCTGTTTTGCATTACAGATTATACTGTTCTGCTGATATAAGCTTTCACATTTATTATGTCACAGCTTCCTTGTGAGAGAGTATGTATCCTTACTTTTCAGATAAGAAATGTGAGTCAGAGGCCGGGCACGGTTGCTCACGCCTGTAATCCCAGCGCTTTGGAGGCCAAGGCAGGCAGACCACGTGGTCCGGAGATCCAGACCATCCTGGCTAACACGGTGAAACTCCGTCTCTACTAAAAAAAAATACAACAAGATTACCCCGGGCGTGATGGCGGGCGCCTGTAGTAGGATGAGGCAGGAGAATGGCGTGAACCCGGGAGGCAGGGGTTGCAGTGAGCCGAGATCGCACCACTGCACTGCAGCCTGGGAGACAGAGTGAGACTCAGTCTCAAAAAAAAAAAAAAAAAAAAAAAAAAAAAAAAAAAAAAAAAAAAGAAATGTGAGTCAGAGAATTAAAAACTTTTCTCTTTTAATTTTCTTATTTTTCCTGTTCCAGTCTTCATTTATATGACATAAGAGAAAGGTCTAAATTTATTTTCCTAGAGATTATTCATTATGCCAGTGCCACTTATTAAAAGAAAATCTTTCCTCTTGAAATTATAATATCATTTTTATCATATATTCATTTATCCTATCCATTTGGATATGCACATGTATGTGTGTGTATACGTAAGTATATGTACACAGGTATATGTACATATATTCTTTATGGACTCCTTTCACTCTTATTTAAATAACGCAGTATTTTGATCACAACAAATTTATTGTCAGTTTAAATATTACGTAAGGCGGATCTTTCTCCAACACATTGATACAAATAATATGAGCGAATCTCTAAAAATTAGTATAAAAATATAAAAATTCAATAGATGAATGGATAGCAGATATAAACTGATAATTTACAGAAGAATTGCCATGACCTCAGTAACAGTTAAGAAATTGTGAATTATAATCCAGTATGAGGCTGATTTTTACCTATTAATGAATGAAAAAGTAAGCATTAAAAAAAAGATATCTGATAAGATTATGCATATTTTATGAGTATAGAATAAGCTGTGGAAGGTTATACATTATGCCTTGGAAAAAGATGGGATCATATTAAGGAAGCAGAAATAAAAATGGCGATGAGATTATTAACTTAAAATATTTTTAACTTTAAAAAATATGTATTTTGCAATTTAAAAATTGAGTGTGATGAAAATTTGCGAAAGGGAAATTAGCGAACATCTAGAACATTATGAAATGTTAACAGAAATTCAGAAGAATAAAGGAACTTTTCGTTACATGTTTTAATTTGGATTCTCCAAAATTGGACACTGAAATAAAGATTTGTGTTCGAGTAGTTTATTTCAGAAGTGATACTGAAAAATTCTGTTACGGGAGTAGGAAAGTGAAACAGCATAGAAGGCAGTCAGGGTGTGTTACCCCGCCTTTGGCCACTGCATGTTATTCTGGTCAAGGGCCAAAAGAGCTGAGGTATTTATGTTCCAATTCTAGTGATATGGACAGTGATTCCAGAGGGAGGAATTAGCTAGTCTTTTGAAATGTAGTTCACATCAGAGTATTCCATCACTTTAAATAGAGTCCCATCCACAATTTTTAAATGTTAGTTTTAATCTGTCTCTCTCTATGTGTGTGTGTGTTTTCTCTGTTACTGAAGTGAAATTTAACTGACACTCCACAGGTAAAATAAAGGGCCTATAAGAAGAGAGACTGCAGTTAATTATAAATACCTTTATGCCTTTTCTTTTAACCCTCTTGCTGTCATATTTCATATACATACACTTATATGTTTACATCAGCTCCTATTTTCAGAAGAATTTTTTGGGTATTTGATTATTTTGTTACTAGGCACAATATCTGTAACATTGTGAGGCTTTAAACACATTTCAGCATTTTAATATTTTCTTTTTAATATTCTCAAAATGAGCTAAGCACATTTGAAAGCTAAAAAATCTTTCTCAAATATATGTGGTTATCTGTTGCCCAGTTTTTGTAATTGAATTACAAATTGATTAATGTTCAGGAATAAATCTACTCTTGATTAAATTCTCATTTAAATATTGGTGGCTTTGTTGTTGAATGAATGAAGGAAACGTTTGAATTGATCTGTTTGATCAAGCTCTCTGGGCACTTGCCACATTCTTTGCTGGTCATTGATTTGATAACCAACTGATTTCAAAATGACTGAGCAACAAGGTGATTTTTCTCTTCCTTCAGTGTCTCTTCTACAGTCAACCTGGTTTAGAGCCTGTTTATGATTATTTTTCATTGTAATATAGTACATGGTTGTTTTTATAATACTGTGTCCAATGGGTTATTATTTCCTAAGATTTGTAGAATCAGTGAAGTACGTTTGTGTGTGTGTATTTTGTTTTGTTTTAGAGAGAGGGTCTTCCTCTGTCACCAGGGTTAATGTGCAATGATATGATCATAGCTCACTACAGCTTTGAACTCCTTGACCTAAGTGATCCTTCCCCCTCAGTGTCCTGAGTGCCTAGGATTATAGGCATGCATGACCACGCTTCACTAATTTTTAAATTTTTGTAGAAGTGGGGTCTTGCTATGTTGCCCAGGCTGGTCTTGAACTCCTGGCCTCAGGTGATACTCCCACCTCTGCCTTCCAAAACACTGAAATTACAGGCATGAGCCACAGCACCCAGCCTGATGCATTTGTGAAAGTTACCACAACAGGTGCAAAATTACGGCAAGTGGATGTGGTTAATAAGAGGGTAGGATTCAAAGATAATTTTTTTATATCTAGGAAAAGGCTAGAGAAAAGCTATGTATACAAGAAATACTGGTAGTCTTATTAGATAAAAATAATTAAGACTTCCCTCTATAGGCCAAGAAGTATCAAACCCAACAAATCTCTTAGGTATTACAAATTGCAAATATCATTTCTGAAAATGGATTTAGGAATGATAACATGTTTAGAAAAAGAACTGAAATGCAAATAGTAATAATGGGTTATGTGACTTATATCCATGGCTAGTAACCTTTGATTTTAAGAGACATAAACTTCATTTTAATTCCTTATATATTCATACTTCCACCAATTACAAACTTTGATGACCTAGTTTTGTTACATAACTCATTTCCCCAGGAAAACAAAAACAAACCTATGTCAGCTGAAGTGGCCTTCACTTTCCTAGTATTCACTTTAATCCACATCAGTATGTTAAGGTTGCTGGCCAAATAGTTATACTGCTGTGTAGAGTTCTGTAAATAGCCAGACCAGGCCCTCTACCTGGAGAAGTTTTAGTAACTAAAAACTACTTATTGTGATAGAAATCCAGCTCAGCCTTACTTAACTAGTAAAGGGCATTGTTTGCTCTAAAAAATGGCAAGTCCAGAGAGGGATAAAGCTTCATGCTCAGATGGATTTAGAAATATAAATGAGGTCATAGGGTTGTTAATTGAAGTACTTTCTCTCCTCTTCTGTGCCCTTTCCTCTCCATCCCTCTCTTTCTCTTTCCTCTCTTCTCCTCCCCTCCCTTCTCCATCTCTCTTCTCCTTCTCTCTTTTAACCTTTTTTTCCTCTGTGTTGGCCTCGTCCTCTTCTGCTGAAGACAGTCTTATAGCCCATGATTCATATCTGGTCAGTCGAACACACTGTGCCAATCTAGTGGCTTAAAAATAAACAAAAAACAACTATTTTATAATTTTTCATGATTCTGTGAGTCAGAAATTCAGACAGGACACAGAGGGGTGGTTCATCTCTTAGCCACTTAGTGACTATAGGAGCTTAAAAAGTCCAGGATGATTTCTTCACTTACATGTTTGACGTCTAGTTAAAATGGGAGAAACATCCATAATGATGCTAAAATAATCATGGTGGGTTTCAGGTTTCATTGTTTTGACACAAAGTTTAATAAGGAAGCTATAATAGGACGTTACGTATTAAATTTTATTTCTATATATGTGTATCCTTTTCAGTTATTCTAAATGACTTTGTACAAAGCACTACTGACTTTTCTTTTTGAAACTTTAATGTATATATGAAAATAATCATGTGGCTTAATTGATTGATCAGTGTGGTATCCATGATAACAGAAATTCAGTTATTAAATCATTTTTGTAATACTTGTGAGTAAGGTAAGACACTACTGTGTCTTGGTGGATGAATGAAGTTTTATTTTTAAATAGAAGTTAATTTTGTTAGTAATTTAAAATGCTTATACTTGTAAGTGAAATTTGCCAAAATTTTTCTTTTTCTACTTTTGTTTGAGGATAGTATTAGGCATGGTATCTTCACAAAATTAATTAAACATGCTTTCATCATTTTATCCTAGGTAAAAATGTGATATAGTCGTTTGAAACCTTGGAAAAAATTACAATAAAACCATCTAGACCAGTAGCCATTTTTTGATGTAACATTTTAATAATGTTTCTTCTTCTTCTATGACTGTGGTTTTAGTTTTTCTACTGCTAGATTCAATTTTTAAAATTTTTTTTTGCAGAATAATTATTCATTTTATTGAGCTATAAATTTACTATCACAGATTTTGTATTATAAAATCTGTGATTTTACAAAAATGTTGTTAAGTCTTTCTACCTGTCTTTATGTATTCAACTTTTAGGCAGCTTTGTACCCCAGGAGGATGTAAACAAAAAATAGAAGTCAAAGCTCCCTGACAATCTGGATGGACCCGTTCTCTTGGCAAGGGCATTCCAAGGCTAACTTGAGGGACTGGTTTAGTCCATGATGTGGGGTAGGGGGTGGACCTGCCTCATTATACCCTCTTCACTTTTGGAATTACTGATAGTACAGACTCTACATGTGGTGAGAAACATTTGCAGTCTGTTCTCTGAAGTCTGCTACCTGGCGGCTTCATCTGCATGATAAAACTTTGGTCTCCACAACCCCTTATCATCATAACCCAAACATTCCTTTTTATTAATTCCAGCTCTTTAAGTAATAATTTAAGTCTTTCAACCAGTTGCCAATCAGAAAATTTTTAAATCTACCTATAACCTGGAAGCCCCACTTGCACCCCACCCCTATTTCAAGTTGTCTGCCTTTCCAGAGTGAATCTTACAGTAAATCTGCAACCAATGTGAACACATTTTCTCATGGTCTCCAAGGGCTGCGACATGGGCCATCGCCACTCATATTTGGCTCAGAATAAATCTCTTAAAATATTTTATGGAGTTTGACTCTTCATCAACAAGGGTGACCTATGTGGAATACATCATTGAGACCCCTTACCCTCTGTCTTCCTGTTGGGTTCAGTTAATGGGGATGCCCATCAGGATGCTGGAGGTCAGAGAGAGGCTGGGTACTTATTACCCTTGCTCCTTTGCTTCAGTTTAATTGAAGGTGTCACTGGATGTTTCCTTTTACTCAACATTCTCCTTGAGTATTGCACCAAGCTTTGTGGTTTCCCTATACCTTGCTCATACCTTATACTAAACCCTTCTTGAATTATCTTAATTGGTATGTGCCATTTCCTGATGATATAGAATTGAAGATAAAGTCTCTTGATGTTTTATATCCCTTTTTGTCTTTATGGTGGTTAATTTTATGTATCAACTTGAATGAGATGTGGAATGCCCAGATATTCGGTCAAATGTTATTCAGGGCATGTCTGTGAAAGTGATTCAGGGTGAGATTAACACTTGAATCAGAAGACTTATAATCTGTGTAAAGCAGATTGTCTCTAATGTGGGTGGGCTTATCCAATCAATTGAAGACCTAAGTAGAACCAAAAGTCTGAGTTGGAGGGAACTCCTCCTTCCTGATTGCTTAAGCTGGGACTCCTTTTCTTTTCTCTTTTCTTTTCTCTCTTCTCTTCTCTTCTCTTCTCTTCTCTTCTCTTCTCTTCTCTTCTCTTCTCTTCTCTTCTCTTCTCTTTTCTTTTCTGTTGTTTCTTTTTATTTGCCTTCAGACTTGAACTAAAAAATTGGCTCTTCTTAGGTCCTAACTTTGCCAGCTTTTGGTCTGGAACTATACCATCAGCTCTCCTGGGTCTCCAGCTTGCTTACTGTAGATCTCAGAACTTTTCAGTCTCCATAATAACAAGATTATTTCTTATAATAAATGTCTTCGATGTAATAGCTACCTGGATATGTGGAAGCAGTTTGGAAATGTGTAATTTTCCAAACTGGGTAGAGGCTGGAATATTTTTGAGGTGTGTGCTAGATGTATGGATGTTAAGTGTGATCCAGTGAGACTAAGAAATATGAAATATGATAACTGGAGGAAAGGTGATTCTTGTTATGAAGTGGTGAAACCACCTCTGTAAAGATGATGACAGTGAGAGAAGTCTAGTATGGCTGACTCCATCTTACCTCTACCATCACAGGCTGGCTGTCTTTTCGCATTCCTGGGTGTAGGACAAGCTAACTATGGGAGGAATTTCATTTATAGTTTAACTTGGAAAAAAAAATTATAATTTTCTCTCCCTATAACTGACCCTCTCCTTCTTTGGGGACTAAAACCCCCTTTGTAAGTCTAATAAAAGGCCACAGGATTAGGATTATGGAAGGGACCTTAATTCTGCTAAAATGTAGGTGTAGCTTGCCTTTCTATAATCATTTACAGAAATGAAAGTCACAAGATTTGTAACTTTCCCAGTTGCTCCTATAGATAACATTACTATTGTAGAACTTAAGACTGATCTTTTGAGATACTTTTTTCTGACTTTTGCATTCTGGTGACTGACTGACTGTACCTGGACCTGTGACTCATGACTCAACTGGTCCTGTGGCCCCTCCCCAGACACTGACTAAGTGCATGAGGACTGTTTTCCACACCCCTATGATTTCATCTCCAACCAATCAACAGCATCCATTCCCTAGCGCCCTGCCTGTCATATTATCTATAAAATTACTAGCCTCTGAGTTCTTGGGAAAGCTGATTTGAATAATAAACTCCTATCTACTGGTTGGCTATCCATGCATTAATTAAACTCTTTTTCTACTATAATACCACTATCTTAGTGAACTTGTGTGATGGTTAATACTGAGTGTCAACTTGATTGAATTGAGGGATACAAAGTATTAATCCTGGCTGTGTCTGTGTGGGTGTTGCTAAAAGAGATTAAAATTTGAGTCAGCGGGCTAAGGAAGGTAGATCCACCCTTAATCTGGTTGGCACAATCTAATCAGTGTCCAGCAAATATAAAGCAGGCAGAAAAATGTGAAGAAGCAGATGGGCCTACCTTCTGCTTTCTCCTGTGCTGGATGCTTCCTGCCCTCGAACATCGGACTTCAAGTTCTTCAGTTTTGGGACTCATACTAGCTTCCTTGCTCCTCAGCTTGCAGACACCCTATTGTGGGACCTTGTGATCATGTAAGTTAATACTTAATAATTAGTAAACTCGCCTTCATATATATATATATATATACACACACACATACATATATACATACATACATACATCCTATTAGTTCTGTCCCTCTAAGAGAATCCTGACTAATACAATTGGTCTTACCTGTGCAGAGAGCAAGAACACATCAGGCAATTGCAGTTGCATAGTAATTGGCTTAACTCTGTTCTAGTGTTTATGGAAGGTAGAACTTGCAAGTATTGGAAATGGATATTTAGGGCCGGGCGCGGTGGCTCAAGCCTGTAATCCCAGCACTTTGGGGGGCCGAGATGGGCGGATCACGAGGTCAGGAGATCTAGACCATCCTGGCTAACACGGCGAAACCCCGTCTCTACCAAAATATACAAAAAACTATCCGGGCAAGGTGGCGGGCGCCTGTTGCCCCAGCTACTCGGGAGGCTGAGGCACGAGAATGGCGTAAACCCGGGAGGCGGAGCTTGCAGTGAACTGAGATCCGGCCACTGCACTCCAGCCTGGGCCACAGAGCGAGACTCCGTCTCAAAAAAAAAAAAAAAAAAAAGACATGGATATTTAGTTGAGAAGATTTCTAGGCCTAGTGTTGAAGAAGTGGCTTGATTCCTCCTTACTGCTTATAATAAAGTGAGAAAAGAAAAGGAAGAATTACAAAAGAAATTGTTAAGAAAAAAGAACCACAACTTGAAGATTTAGAAAATTCTCAGTCTATCTATATTGTAACAAAAGAGAAAGCATGTTCTGAAGGCAGCACAATGGTGTTGCTAGACTATTACTTGATAAAAGAGTTTATGTGATTATATGAGCAGAAACACTACCAGTATGAACTGAAGAAGAAAAGAGACAAAATGAGGAAAGGCTGTCAGACTTCTTGGATTTGACAGGATGGCATGATAGAGCTGTTTGTCTGTGAATGTGTACTATAATTTAAGAAGAGGAAAAAATGACCTCAAAGTTGATTCATACGTCATCAGACCCCCTGTTTCAATTTCAAAGTCCTCCACCTGAAACCTTGAAGACAGGGCTGCCCTACAGAGCCTTAGGTAGGTGTAAGGCTGCCTAGAGGCTTGGCAGGAGGACCTGGCCTGGCAGAGCTGTGAGGGCAGGATCCCCACCCACAGCTGTGGGGTGATGCTGTTGCCCTAGGGTGCCTGGAGAGCAGAGCACTAAACCAAAGAGGGTTACTTTTGAGTCTTAAGATTTTTTTTCTTTTTTTTTGAGACAAAGTCTTACTCTGTCACCCAGGTTGGAGTGCAGTGGTGTGGCCTCAGCTCACTGCAACCTCCACCTCCCAGGATCAAGAGATTCTCCTGCCTCAGCCTCCCGAATAGCTGGGAACACAGGCGTGCACTACCACACCCTGCTAATTTTTAAATTTTTAGTAGAGATGGAGTTTTGCCATGTTGGCCAGGCTGCTCTGGAACTCCTGACTTCAGGTGACCTACCCACCTTGGCCTCCCAAAGTGCTGGCATTATAGGCATGAGCCACCGCACCCGGCCTTGAGTCTTAAGATTTAATGAAATTTGCCTTACTAGGTTTTGGACTTGCTTGAGACCCTTTACTCCTTACTTCCTCCTGATTTCTGCCTTTTGGAATGGGAATGTATATTGTAAGACTATCCCACTATTGCATTTTGGAAGCACATAACTTGTTTGGTTTCACAGGTTCATAACTGGAGTGGAATTTTGCCTCATGATGAATTTTACCTAGAGTCACTCACATCTGATATAGATGATATTTAGCTTAAACTCCACACTTTAGACTTGATGCTAGAATTATTAAAGATTTTTAGAGGTAATGGGTTAGAAGAATGTATTTTGCATGTGAGAAAGCCATTAATTTGGGGGAGCAGGGGTGGAATGCTGTAGGCTGAATCGTATCCCTCCAAAATTCCTACGTTGAAGCCCCAGCCTGATGTGACTGTATTTAAAAATAAGACTTTTAAAACAAGCATATGAAGAAAGCTCATTATCACTGATCGCTAGAGAAATGCAAATCAAAACCACAATGAGATGCTCTCTTACACCAGTCAGAATGTCAATTATTAAGAAGCCAATAAACATCAGATGCTGGCAAGGTCGTGGAGAAACAGGAACGCTTTTACACTGTTGGTGGGAATGTAAATTAGTTCAACCATTGTGGAAGGCAATGTGGCAATTACACAAAGATTTAGAACCAGAAATACCATTTGATCCAGCAATCCTATTACTGGGTATATACCCAAAGGAGTATAAATCATTCTTTTATGAAGATATATGTATGCATATGTTCATTGCAGTACTATTTACAATAGCAAAGATATAGAATCAACCCAAATGCCCATCAGTGACAGAATGGATAAAGAAAATGTGCTATGGATACACCATGGAATACTATGCAGCCATAAAAAGGAATGCGATCATGTCGTTTGCAGAGACAAGGATGGAGCTGGAAGCCATTATCATCAGCTAACTAATGCAGGAACAGAAAACCAAACACCACATGGTCTCACTCATAAGTTGGAGTTGAATGATGAGAACACATGGACACAGGGAGAGGAAGAATACACACTGGGGTCTGTTGGGGGTGGCTGGGATGCTGAGGGAGAGAGAACATCAGGGAAAATAGCTAATGCATGCTGGGCTTAATACCTAGGTGATAGGTATTAAGGTGCAGCAAACCACCATGGCACACACTTACCTATGTAATAAATCTGCACATCCTGCACGTGTACCCTGGAACTTAAAAAATAAATAAATAAATAATAAAAATAGGGCTTTTAAAAGGTAATTAAGGCTAAATGAAGAAATAAGAGTGGAATCCTGTATCAATGGGATTGGTGGCCTTATGGGGAGAAGAAGAGAGAGAGATCGCTGTCTGTTTTCATACACACATATCTAGCAAATGTGATGTGAGCATGCAACATGAAGGCACCTGTCTGCAAGCTAGAGAGTGCTCACCAGAACTCAACCTTGTTTCCACTCCCCTCCCCACCGTCTCCCTCCCTTCCCCCTCCCTTCCCCACTTCCCCGCTCCCCTCTGCTCTCCTCTCCTGGTTGTTTAATAATACTTTGAATTGAACATCTTGTTTATTTTCTGACTCCTTCTGGCACTCAAATTTGGCAAAGATAAAAAATGTTATTGGGATACTCCTTTCATTGCTTACAACCTCGGCTGCAACTTACAATTTTTAAAAATTTATAAAATTTGTGTTGATGCAATCATTGCTTAGGAGAAGAGATCCTTCTGAAACCCTCTGTCTTTGTCTGATTTCTGTTTCTGTCATCAAATCTCCTTCTTGTCTGTCCTGCCTCCTTCCTTCACTTCTGTGGATTTTTGTGATTACATTGGGCCTACACAGCTAATTTGAGATAATATCCCTGTCTCATCATCCTTAATTTTTTTTTTTTTTTTTTTTTTTTGAGACGGAGTCTCGCTTTGTCGCCCAGGCTGGAGTGCTGTGGCCAGATCTCAGCTCACTGCAAGCTCCGCCTCCCAGGTTCACGCCATTCTCCTGCCTCAGCCTCCCGAGTAGCTGGGACTACAGGCGCCCGCCACCTCGCTCGGCTAATTTTTCATATTTTTTAGTAGAGACGGGGTTTCACCGTGTTAGCCAGGATGGTCTCGATCTCCTGACCTTGTGATCCGCCCGTCTCGGCCTCCCAAAGTGCTGGGATTATAGGCTTGAGCCACCGCGCCCGGCTCATCATCCTTAATTTAATCGCATCTGCAAAGTCACTTTTAACATGTAAAAAACATATTCATAGGCTTCAGGAATTAGGATATGAATATCTTTGGGAGGCTACTATTCTGCTTACAACACCTGTTGTTTTCAGAACTCTTTTTTGTAAACCTTTCATGAATGAGATTGTATAACTACATTGCTACACTCATTAGCTTTTTGTCATCTGTGAAATGTAAATGAGCTGGTCTGACATTATCATCCATTTCTCAAATCTCAGAAAAATATTCAATAAATAGAATTTTAGAATCACTATGTGACTGCCTAATAGCTTTGGCATTTGGATGACTCAGTTCTGTTTCAGTACTGGAGTCTTTAAGTTTTGGTATATTAGTTTGAAATTTTTCATGTTTGAAAATGTGCCAAAAGTAATATATTTCTAATAAAAATGATTGCTAATTTGCTAATGAAAAAGGAAAATTATAAACTAACTGTAGATATTTGCAAAGGTAGAAGTATTAATTAATTAACCCTTGTAAGGTTGGTAGGCTGGTAAGGAAATGTATGACACAGTGTTTGTTGAAGATACAGATGAGTCATATTTTATATGTATTGTTTTTCTAATTTTGACTCCAGAATAACTAATATATGAACAATGTATATAATTGGTACATTTTATTTATTTTTAAAGATATACATTGGCCTCAAAGGACTGTTGGCTGAAAGTGCTTAATATTGATCTTTATTTCCTTCATACTTCATCAAACAGAAGTTTCTGGTCATTCTCTTTCAAAACATTTTTGTATTCTCTCATTGACAGGGAAAATATTTATTTATCCTAGCACCGAATACCTTACTAGCTGAACGTCTAGCACTGTTAAAAAAAAAAAAGGGTTCTGAAGGCTCTTTTTTTTTTTCACGCAAAGGCTCTGTTTTTATCTCAGACAGATCTGGTCAAAACAACAGCAGCGTAAGTGTCTTGTGAGTATTCAATCATTTTTCGAAAACTAGATTCACCACTGCACATCTTCTAAAGGTCAAAGACATGAAAAGATACGGAGGTAAAACCAAACCAAAACAAAAAACTTAAGTTATGTACTGATCTTCATGGCCTTCCAGTTTAGTTACACAGACATTAAAGTCAAAATGTGACCTAAAAGGAGGGGTCCAAAATAAAGCATAACTTCTTATTTTTAATAGAGTGTCATTAGGAGAATACCATAGTTCTTAATAGCAAGGATATTACATGACTTCAAATGGCCAAATTGGAGGGGTCTAAGTCAATAATTATTTTTATTGTTAAATATTAAATGTGGGAAAGTAAACACTGTGCTAAGCCAAAAATTAAAGAGCTATGGAGGCTGTAGGATGGGGACACCTTTTCCAGAAGGTAAAGTAGTGCATGAGGTTGACAGTATCAGCTTCAAAACTATGAACCTTTGGCATAATTTCCACTCAGTCAAAATAAAAGTGAAAAATAGGCAGAAGATATAGAAGAAGAGAAATAGGAAAACTCAGAAGAGGGGGATGATCTTGAGCCACTTAGAAGCCTCCTAATTTGTATGATTTTTTTTAAAGTTTGCTGTTAGTTACTGATCCTGCTTATTTTGAAAAGAGTGCATTGTTAGGTGAGGATGAATATGCTCTTTTAAAAAAGTCTAAAGCTATTTCAATGGTGCAGTTTTGAAGGATTTCAGTGACAAATATTTAAGTATGAACAGAGAAATATTTATAACATATGGAGATTCAAATGGATAAATATCTAACAAACATTCGCATATGTATACTCAAACTGAGTGTTAACGGAAATCTTTAAAGGCCTGATTCCTCCCTCACCAATCTGGTCCTCCTTTCTCCACTCATAAGTAACTATGGCCTCAATTGTTATTATGGAATCCTTTTGCTCATCTTTATAATTTTACTCATTGTTTAGTTTTGCATGCTTTATTATTTAAAAAATTTAGAACATTTAATAGATAAAGGTTGTATGTATTCAAGATGTACAACATGATGATTTGATACATGTATACATTGTGTAATGATTATCACAATCAAATTAATGAACACATCTGTAACTACCCAGCCTTTACATAAGATCCCAGTAAATTATTCATCTTATAACTGTAATTTTGGACCCACTGATCAACATCTCTCCATTTCCCACACCTCCCAGTCACTGGCAACTACTGGTCTACTCTGTTTGTATGACTTTATCTTAATGCCACATACAAGTGTGTATTCACCTGAAGGTTGCTTTTTAAAATAATTAATGGATTTCTAAGGCTCATGCTTGCGTTTTTCTATAGGCTGTGCAATGGCATTGTAGAGTATTCTAGTCTATGGATAGCCAGCCATTTATTAAGCCAATTCTGTTCATGGATATTTGGGTTGCTTCCATTATTTTTTGTTATATTATAAAACAACATTGCTAGGAATATTTTTGGATGTGCCTTCTGGTACGCAGAGGAAAGAGTTTTCTTTCGTGTACCTGAGCAGGAGTAAAATTTCTATTTATGCTTTTCAATTATCTGAATATGCCAAATTGTTTTCTATAGTGATTTTCCTGCCACTAGCAGTCTACAAAGATTCTTAATTCATATCCCTATGAACATGGTATTATCAAATAATTTAGTTTTTATTCACCAAGTAGATATAGAATATTATCTCTTTGGAGACTTGAATGAGTATTTTCCTAATTACTAATGAGATTTAGTATTTTTTATATGCTTATTGTTCATTTTTTTAGTGTGTTGGATCTTTTCATATTTTTCTGTTTACTTTCTATTTTGGTTTTTGTCTTTTTCTTATTGATCTACAGAAGTGCTTTATATGCTTTTTTGCTTTTAACTTGATAGTGATTCCTCTATGATTTTTTATACCAAATAAGCCAAATATATCTTTTTTGGACTTCAGGGGACCTTTTTCATTTCAGTAGTTTTTGGGGTACAGGTGGTTTTTTGGTTACATGGATGAGTTCTTTAGCGGTAATTTCTGGGATTTTGATGTACCCATTGCCCGAGCAGGGTACACTCTACCCAGTATGTAGTCTTTTATCCCTCACCTTCCTCCTACCCTTCCCACCACCAAATCCCCAAAGGTCATTTTATCATTCTTATACCTTTGCATCCTCATAGCTTAGCTCCTACTTGTAAGTGAGAACAAACGATATTTGATTTTCCATTCCTGAGTTACTCCACTTAGAATAATGGCCTCCTGCTCCATCCAAGTTGCTGCAAATGACGTTATTTTATTCCTTTTTATGGCTGAGTAGTATTCCATGGTGTATATATACCACATTTTCTTTGTCCTCGTGTTGGTTGATGGGCACTTAGGTTGGTCTCATATTTTTGCAATTGCAAATTGTGCTGCTACAAATATGCATGTGCAAATGCCTTTTTCATATAATGACTTTTCCTCTAAGTAGATACCCAGTAGTGGGATTGCTGGATCAGGTGGTAGTTCTACATTTCTTTTTTTAAGGAATCTCCATAGTGTTTTCCATAGTGGTTGTACTAGTTTACATTCCCACCAGTAGTGCGAAAGTGTTCCCTTTTCACCACATCCAAGCCAACATCTATTTTTTGACTTTTCTATAAAAAATTATGGGCAGTCCTGCAGGATTAAGGTGGTATCTCGTTGTGATTTTATTTGCATTTCCCTGATATGTGTGTATATATATTCCCTGATTATAATTTATATATATTTATATTATTTATTTTATTATTTATTTATATTATTTATATATATTATTTATATATATATGTTCCCTGATTATTATTTATTCTACTTTTAGTCTCTCCTTCACTCACTAATATATATCAGCTGTGTCTTAAACCAAGTTTTCATGTGTATATGAGTGTACAACTGGATTCTCCATTCTTTGCCATTGCTCTTGTAATCTTTTTCTGAAATGTTACTAAACTATTTGAGTTAATATCATTAGTTAATATAGCTTTAGTAAAAAACCTTCATATATGGTATGACTATAAAAATTGTAAATTGCCAAAAAATTATGTTGTTGAGACATTGTTCACATTAAATGATATACATTTAGGGATAATAACATACTGTAACATTTTATTAATATTTACAGTCTCACTATTTACTTAGGAATTTAGAAATATGTATCTGTGGTGTTTTAAATTTTTCCTTAATTGTCTTACATGTTTTCTGTGATATTTTATTATTTCTGCCTGCTACTATAACTAGTATCTTTTTGTAAATCACATATTCTATCTGTTGTGTCGTTATACACTTGATTAACTTTGCATTTAAATATTTTATGTCTGGCAAAGTCACTAAACTCTGTTATTATTCTTTTGGTTTTATGTATGTTTAGTTATAACTGTGAATAAAACCACATTACTTTTTAGTCATTCTACTTTTTATTTTCTATATTTCTTACTATGTTGAATCAGAAGATAATTGAATGCAGCTGATCATTTTCCTAATTAAAAGAGAATAACATATCACTATTAAAAATTATGTATCTTGTAGGTTTTATTAAGCTTTTCATTCTTAGACTAAGGAATTTTTTGTATCTAAAAGTTGATAAAAATTTTGCATACTTTATTAAATTTTTAACTGATGCGTAATAGCCATACATGTTTATATGGTACATATTTATAGGGTACAATATGAAGTTTCTATATATATATATATATGTTATGTAATAATCAAATCAGGGTAATTGGAAAATTCATCACATCAAAAAGTAATCATTTCATTGTGATGAAAATATTCAAAAATCTTTCTTCTAGCTATTTAAAAATATACAGTACATTATTGTTAACTATAGTCACCCTAGTGTGCAATAGAAGACCAGAACTTATTCCTCCTATCTAACTATAACTTTGTACCCATTGACCAACCTTCTTTCCTCATTCCCTCCCTACTACCCCATCCTTTGGTAATCACTATTCTCTCTATTTCTATGAGAATTTTTAGATTCCACATGTGAGTGAAACCATGCAGTATTTGTCATTCTGTATTTGGCTTATTTCACTTAACAAAATGTCTTCCAGATTCATCTACATTGTCACAAATGACAGAATTTCCTTCCTTTTAAAGGTTGTATAATATTCTATTGTGTAGACATACCACATTTCCTTTATACATTGATCTGATGAAACATACCTAGGATGTTTTCATATCTCAGCTATCGTGAATACTGCTGCAATAACTATGAGAGTGCGTTTATCACTTCAACATACTGATTTCATTGTCTTTGGACATACATCCAGTCGTGGGATTGCTGGATCATATGGTAGCTCTGTTTTTAATATTTTGAGAAACCTCCATACTATTTTAACTGGTGTGAGGTGATATAGCTCATTGCATTTTTTTTTTTTTTTTTTTTTTTTTTTTTTTTTTTTTTTTTTTTTTTTGAGATGGAGTTTCACTCTTGTTGCCCAGGCTGGAGTGCGATGGCACAATCTCAGCTCAGTGCAACCTCCGTCTCCTGGGTTTAAGTGATTCTCCTTTCTCAGCCTCCCAAGGAGCTGGGATTACAGGCATGCACCACTATGTCTAGCTAATTTTGTATTTTTAGTAGAGATGGGGCTTCACCATGTTGGTCAGGCTGGTCTCGACGTCTTGACCTCAGGTAATCTGCCTGCTTCACCTTCCCAAAGAGCTGGGATTATAGGCATGAGCCACCACACCTGGCCTCATTGTGATTTTGATTTGCATTCTCCTAATGATTTGTGATGCTGGACATTTTTTCATATACCTGTTGACTATTTGTCTGTATTTTATTGAGAAATTTCTGTACAAGTCTTTTGTTCTACTTCCAAAATTAAATTATTATTATTATTATTATTATTACTGTTGAACTGTTTGAGTTCCATGTATAATCTGGATATTAGCCACCTGTCAGATGTATAGTTTGCAAATGTTTTCTCCCAGTCTGTCAGTTGCCTCTTCATTCTGTTATTTCCTTAGCTATGCAGAGGATTTTAGTTTGATGCAGTCTCGTTGTCTGCTTTTGCTTTGGTTATCTGTGCTTTTGAGGTCTTATCCAGAAAATCCTTGTCCAGACCAATGTCCCTATGTTTCCCTCTGGTAGTTTCATGATTTCAAGTCTCACATTTAAGTCTTTAATTCACTTTGAGTTAATTTTTATATTGTGAGAGTTAGGAGTCTAGTTTTATTCTTCTGCATGTGGGTGTTCCATTTTCTCAGCACCATGTATTGAAGAGACTATCCTTTCCCCAGTTTTGTTCTTGACAACTTTGTCAAAAATCAGTTAGGCGTAGATGCATGGATTTATTTCTGAGTTCTTTGTTCTATTCCATTTGCCTACATGTCTGTTTTTATGGCTGTACCAAACTACTTTGGTTACTATAGCTCTGTAGTATGTTTTGAAGTCAGGCAGTGTGATACCTCCAGCTTTGTTCTTTTTGCTCAAGATTGCTTTGGCTATTCAAGGTCTTTTATGATTCCATACAAAGTTTAGGATTTTTTCTATTTCTATGAAGAATGTAATTGGTATTTTGATAAGGATTATATTGAATCTGTAGATTGCTGTGTGTAGTATGAGCATTTAGCAATATTAATTCTTCCAGTCCTTTAACATGGGATATCTTTCCATTTATTTGCATCCTCTTCAATTTCTTTCATAATCATTTCATAGTTTCAATATAAAAATTCTTCACTTCCTTGGTTAAATGTGTTCCTAAGTATCTTACTTTTTTAGCTATTTTAAGTGAGATACTTTTTTGATTCCTTTCTCAGATAGTTAGCTATTAGTGTATAGAAACACTACTAACTTTGTATGTTGATTTTGTATCCTGCAATCTTACTGAATACATTTATTAGTTCTAACAGCTTTTGGTGGAGTCTTTAGGATTTTCTTTATATAAGATCATGTCATCTGCAGACAGAGATTTTGATTTCCTTAGTTCCTATTTGAATAGCTTTTTTTGTTTGTTTGTTTTGTTTTGAGATGGAGTTTCACTCTTGTTGCCCAGGCTGGAGTGCAATGGTGCAGTCTTGGCTCACCACAAGCTCCTGGGTTCAAGCGATTCTCCTGCCTCAGCCTCCTGAGTAGCTGGGATTACAGGCATGCTCCACCACGCCTGGCTAATTTTGTATTTTTAGTGGAGATGGTGTTTCTCCATGTTGGTCAGGCTGGTCTCAAACTCCTGATCTCAGGTGATGCGCCTGCCTCGGCCTCTCAAAGTGCTGGGATTACAGGCATGCAATTGCTCTTGCTAGGACTTTCAGTACTATGTTGAATAGAAGTGGTAAAACTGGCCATTCTTGTCATGTTCTAAATCTTAGAGGAAAAGCTTTCAACTTTTCCCCATTCCATGTGATGTTAGCTGTGGGTTTGTCCTTTATGGCTTTTATTGTATTGAGGTACGTGCCTTCTGTACCTAATTTGTGTAGAGCTTTTATGATGAAGAGATGTTGAATTTCATCAAATTGTGTCTATCAGGATTGCTTATATGGTTTCAACCTTTATTCTGTTAATGTGATTGATCATGTTTATTGATTCGCATATGTTTAACCATCCTTTCATCCCTGGAATCATGTTCAATGATCCTTTTTAATGTGTTTTTGAATTTGATTTGCCAGTTTTTTGTTTAGAATTCATGCATGTTCATCAGGAATATTAGCCTGTAGTTTGCTTTTTTGTTAGTGCCTTTTTTTGGTTTTGGTATCTAGGTAATGCTGGACTTATACAATGAGTTTGGAAGAATCCCCTCCTCTTCAATTTTTGGAATAATTTGAGAATAATTGATATTAGTTCTTTTTTTTTGATGGAGTCTCGCTCTGTCACCAGACTGGAGTGCAGTGGTGCGATCTTGGCTCACTGCAGTGTCTGCCTCTGGAATTCAAGCAATTCTCCTGCTTCAGCCTCCCAAGTAGCTGAGACTACAGGTGCGTGTAGCCACGCCCAGCTAATTTTTGTAATTTTAGTAGAGACAGGATTTCACCATGTTGACCAGGATGGTCTCAATCTCTTGACCTCATGGTCTGCCTGCCTTGGCCTCCCAAAGTGCTGGAATTAAAGGTGTGAACCATTGTACCCAGTTGATATTAGTTCTTTGTGTGTTTGGTAAAATTCAGCAGTGAAGCCTTCAGGTCCTGGGCTTTCTTTGATGGGACAATTTTTATTACTGCTTTAACCTCATTTTTCATCATTGGTCTGTTCAGATTTTCTATTTCTTCATAAATCAGTCTGGTTAGGCTGTGTGTATCCAGGAATTTATCCATTTCTTTTAAGTTTTACAACTTGTTGGCATATAGTTTTTCATAATATTCTTTCAGGATCCTTTGTCTCTCATACCAGTTATAATGTCTCATTTTTCATCTTTGATTTTTCTTATCGAGTCTTCTGTCTTTTCTTAATAAAGCTGTTTTGGTTTTGTTAATCATTTCAAAAAATAAACTATATTGTTGATCTTTTGTAATTTTTTTAGTCTCTCTTTGTTTATTTGTGTACTGTTTTTCATTTTTTTCTACTAATTTTGGGTTTAGTTTTTCTTTTTTCTAGTTCCTTGAGGTGCAGCCTGTCTTATCTACTTTATATCTTTTTTTATTCTTTTCTGATGTGAGCATTTATTGCTACAAACTTCCCTCTTGGTTCTTCCTTTGTTGTATTCCATAGGCTTGGTATGTTGTGTGGAATGAATTTGGAAGCCTTCCCTCCTCTTCAATTTTCAGAATAATTTGAGAAGAATTGGTATTAGTTCTTCTTGATGTATTTGGTAGAATTCAGCATTTCTATTGCCTCCAGAAATTTTTATTTTTAAATTTCTTCATTGACCTATTTGTTGTTCAGGAACATGCTGCTTAATTTTTATGTATTTGTATCATTTCCAAAGTTCCTCATCATTTCTTGTTTTATACCATTGTCACTGGAAATAATACTTGACCTTGTTTTTATTTTTAAAAATTTATTTAAACTTGTTTTGTGGGTTACCATATGGTGTATTCTGGAGAATGTTCCACGTGCATAAGAGAAGAATGTATGTTCTGCTGCTGCTGAATGGAAGTGCTATATACACCTGTTAGGTCCATTTTGTCTAAAGTAAAGCTGAATTCTAGTGTTTCCTTATTAATTTTCTGTGGTTGATTTGTCCATTGTCAAAAATGGGTAATTGAAGTTACCTATTATTATTGTATTGCTATCTGTTTCTCCTCTCATGTTCGTTAATATTTGATTTTTATATTTAGGAGCTTGTTGGGGGTGGAGGGACGATTGTGATTGCTCTCAGTGGCAAAGGTACTATTTTCCCAGGAGGCAGGGCACTGCTTCAGCTCAGGCACAGTGGGAGCAAGGTGGAGCAGCAACTGGGAGGGGTAGATGGAGCAGCTCCATGGCTGCTTGGCCTTGTGGGCTAGGGTGTAGCAGCAACTCAACTGGAGGATGGCAGGGTACCTGACAGGAGTGGTTCAGCAGTGGCTAAGTCTCAGGGATGGAAGGATGTCATAGCTACTCACCTCCAGAGCAGAACATACTCCAGCAGTAGTTTCAGTTCCAAGAAGGCATAGCACAGTAGCTGATGTGCCAGAGTTGGAGTGACACAGTGACAGCTCCTTCTCTGGGGAAAGCACAGCTGTGTGGACTCTAGTCAGCTTTCTCAGCTAGGCATAGTGCCTTTGAGGACTGCAGGAATTCTCCATAATGAGATTGTAGGCGTCCCAGGGGTTGACGAAGGCTGCTGGGGTCCTCTTACTTGCCTTTTCTTCACAGAAGTCCCTTCTGGCTCTGAGCTAGGGGTTGGGGTGGTGGTGACCCAGCATTTTCTCTCATTCCCACATATGTCCATCCTGGGTTTTTGTGCTCTATGGGGTTTGTTCTACTTTGATGTGCTTCAACACTCTCCTTTAGTTATTTTCATCAAACGTTAGTTGTTCATTTATTATTTTGGCTGTCTTTATTGGGAAGGGGGACAGTGAGTGCTAAGGGCTTCTAGTCAACCATCTTGCTAATATCATTCCCCTGAGGATAAATTTTAAAGTTTATTTAGTGCCTTTTCTGCACCTATTGAGGTATTCATTTGGTTTTTCTCTTATTTTTAAAAGATTTAAAATTACCTTAATTACTGCTCCTAGTCAAGACTAATTTGACCATCATGTATTATGGCTTTATATATCAATAGATTTAGTTTTCCATTGATCTGCATAAGATTTCTATATCTATATTTATGAGTGAGATTGACGTGTAGTTTCCTAATTTTATAATTTAATATCTTGATGTTAATATTGAAGTTATGGTATAGGAAAGCAGACCTGTGCTGCTGAAACCCTGCACATTTATAAGAAAGACATGTCTTCAGGACTAGCTCTTGGTCTATACCTGGGATATGAGCAATGAACCCTTGAAATATTCTGCCTGATAAGAGTGTTTTGTACGTCTCAGGCTTTGGGTCATTTGGTACCAGTTTGATTAGAGTTTAGAATAACAATATGATTTATGATGAATACCTGTTTTTGATCTAGGGGTTGCTGGAGTCTATGTATCTAATAAGTCATGCAAGTGCTATATGACTGCCTCAGAGGCTCTAATAAAAACCCTGGATGCCAAGGCATGTTTGGGCTTTCCTGGTTGGCAAAATTTGCATATATTTTTATGCATTACTGCCAGGAGAATTAGGTACATTCAAGATACTCTACTCGAAGTGGACATCTGGAAGCTTGTACTTGGTTTCTCCTAGAATTCACCCCATGTTCCTTTTCCTTTTGCTGACATTACTCTGTATCCTTTTGTTGTAATAAACTGTAAACAAAAGTATAACAACTTTTCTGAGTCTTTCTGGCTAATAATTAAGGCTGAGGGTGGTGTTGGAGATCCCTAACAATGTTGGTTTCAGAACTGGAATTCACTGGAATAACACTGACTCACTGAAACATGTGAAACACTGTTCAGAAAATGGGAGGATGAAGGGATGGGGAATGACAAACCTTTGATGCCTGGATGACTACCAAGTCACCCATTGGACAGTAGCTGTACTGCAATCAGTTAGTGTTGGTAAAAGTTACCAGTGGAATTTAGAAACAGTAGCTCTAGCTACTGAGGAGTTGGCTCATTGGATCCATAAACAAATGCAAAATAATGAAAAGCTAAATACGCAATCTCTTGGTTATTTTTATCCATAATAGCTATAATGAAAGTAAAGGAGAGTGTGGGGATGGGCTCTGGCATTGTGCCAAGCTCAGATTTTGGCCTGCCTGAGCTATGATCATTAGCTTCAGAGCTGTCAGCAATGGGAAAATGTACGTTGTTAAAAATAGATAATACCTTTACGACCTATGGTTACCAAGAAACTACTGAAACCATGGTGCATATTATAAAAGAATTCTCTCATTTTGTGGATTAATAAAATAAGCTTTATGAAGAACCTTTATTAAAGTGAAGTATAGGAGTGACTAACTTTGAAGCAGTCTCCTTGGTTCTGAATGCTGCAAAATGACGGAGCATGTTTGATTGATGAAGGACGCACAACTTCCTGTTAAACAATCAAGAATGACTGTACATTATGCAAACACACAATAGGATTTTTTCCTGAAGGGACAGCTAGCCTAGTGGATGAGATTCAAGACATCATTAAGTTTGTTTATTCCGAGAAGGGGAATTGCTCTTTCCTTCCCTTAGAAGACAAATAATCAGCCTAGGTGTAGTGCCTGATGTGTTGCATATGCAAGGAATGTTGGATTGGTTTTATAATGATTGAGATGTTCATCCTCTTAATATTCCTCTAAAGCAAGTTATGGTAAATGCTGTGATTAAGAATACACCTTTACATGAGTACTCTATGTGGACTGCTGCAAAATTAAACAAAGCTTCAAGAAGCCATATCCTCTTATGGGACATAAAGATGTTAAGAAAAGTAGAATAATTCACAAGAGGATGGAAAAGTAAAAAGAAATAGTTGAGTGATTTGTCTCAGCAGGGTACAAGTCTTGAAACAATTATAAAGAATGTGTTGAATAAAATGGACATTGATGTGACATTAATGAATAAAGGTGTTTGGAGATTTGGTGGACAGATAGAAGTCACTCCTAGTCTCCCAACATTGAAGGACTCTAAATAAATCTCTATTTACTCTAGTTTGGAGTAAATTTAAAAAACCAGAAGGCAAAAATAATAATAATAAATCTGAGCTTAAATTACCGGGAGTGATGGTCTGGCAAATTAATATGGATAAGGATTGATAAATGGGTCAGGGTCTTTTGGTTTGACCCCTGGCTGGGACTCAAGACCGAATACATATGTATGAATAAATTGGTCAGGAGGTGGGAAAAATTTCAGAAGCTCCTTGACATGGAAATCCAATGAACTGTGATTTTGAAGCCTGTTGGTGAAGTTCTAATGAGGGCTACAATTATAATGAGAGAATATAGAGATGCATTGTTTTGTGGAATTAGGGTAAAAGTTTGGAAGAAAATTGAAATGTTTAAACAGGGTATATCTGAAGTGGCTGTGTCTCCTTTACCTGAACATATTATTAGGATGGACATTTTGTCTAACAGGAGAACCCTTTCTCTACCTAATCCTGTAAAACAAAATGCATGTAAGTCTTTCCTTCAGATAGTATTAATTGGACATGCTAAATGGAAATTTATAGAATATGCCACATAAGCTGTTAGTTTGAAATAGTACCAGATACCTGGCAGACAAAAGACAGTGCAATATTAATTAATTAAATATTGGTTAATTAAGGTTAGAGATAAGGAAAAAAGTTGGAGTACTGGAGAGACAGTCCATATTAGTGGATTGAAGGAATTAATGTTGTTAAAATGTTCCTACTACCCAAAGCAATCTACAGATTCTATATAATACATATCAAAATTTCAGTAACTTAAAAATAGAAATAGAAACATTCCTAAAATTTATATAGAACCACAAAAGACTCCAAATAACCAAAGCAATTTTGATCAAGAACAAAGCTGAACACATCACACATCTTGACTTTAAAACACATAACAAAGCTTTAATTATCAAAACAGTGTGGTACTAACATAAAAACAGATATATAGATCACTGCAACAGCATACAGAGCTCAGAAATAAAGTCATAAATGTATGGTCAACTTGTTTTTGGCAAAAGTGTCCACACATAATGGGGAAAGAATAGTCTCTTCAACAAGTGATTTTAGGAAAACTGAAAATCTGCATGCAAAAGAATGAAATTGGTCCCCAATTCTACAGCATATACAAAAGTCCACTAAAAATGAGTTAGACTTAACATAAGACCTGACACCATAAACTCTTAGAAGAAAACATAGGGAAAAAGCTTCTAGATAATGACTTTGGCAATGATTTCTTAGATATGACAGCAAGGCACAGGAAACAAAGGCAAAAATTAGACAAATGGGATTGCATCTCTCTAAAAAGTTTCTGTACAGCAGAGGAAACAGAAAATGAAGACAGCTTAAATAAAACATTTTCAAATCATAGCTCTAATAAAGAGTTAATATCCAAAATATATAAGGAACTCCTAAAACTCTAGCAAAAAAAAAAAAAAAAAAAAAAAAAAAAACTAAAAGCAAACCATGATTTAAAAATAGGCAAAAGACTAGAACAGATTATTTCTCAAAGAAAGACATACAGATGGCCAAAGGTATATGAAAAAAATGTTCAACATCTTTAATAATTAGGGAAATGCAAATTAAAACCACAATGGGATAGCATCTTATTCCTGTTAGTATGGCTTCACACACACAAACACAAAAGATAAATACTGGCAAGGATGTGAAAACAAGAGAACCGTTGTTTACTGTTGCTGAGAATATAAATTGGTATAGCCACTAAGAAAACAGTATGGAAGTACCTCAAAACCTACATATATAGGACTCCAACATTACCCAGTAATCCCACTTCTGGTTACATAACCAAAAAAAAAAAAAAAAAAAAAAAAAACTGTCCTCTCATGTTTATTAAGGCATTATTCATAGTAACCAGTGAAGCAACCAAAATGTCCATAGATGAATGAATGGATAAAGAGGATGCGATATATACATAATGATGTAATATTATTCAACCTTAAAAAAGAAGAAAAATCCTGCCATTTCCAACAGTATGTAAGCACCTTGAGTACATTACGTTAAATGAAATAAGTCAGACACAGCAGGACAAAAATTACGTGATACCACTTATATAATAAATCTGTAGTAGCAAACTAAGTTGCCAGGAGTTGGGCTACTTGGTAAACAGGGAAGTATTAGTCAAAGGGTAGAAATTTTCAGTTATATAGGAAAAATAAGTCCTAGAGATCTATTGTTACATTATAGCATCTATAGTTAGAAATACTGTATTGTCCACTTAAAATTTTGCTAAGAAAATAAATTTCATGTTAAGTGTTCTTATCACCAAATAATAATATAATAAAGAACACAATTAGAGAGTGGGAGGAAACCTTAGGAATGGATGGATAGGTTTATGGTCTAGATTGTGGTGATAATTTCAGCAGTGTATATCTGCAAACATATCAAGTTGTGTACATTATTTACAGCTTTTTGTATGTCAAAAATTTTTAAAAAGTGGAGTACTGATATGATCACATTATCTGTACAATTGCCCTTTGTTTTTCCTTGAATGTTAATAAAGTTATTAACTTTCTCTTGAAATTTTGTGTTTTTCATGTACAGCCATTTTCCTTCTGCCTGTCATTTGTGTAATTTAGAATTTACGTTAGTAATACATGTGCTGTGATTAAATTTTTTAAAGCATTTGAGATAAAATATTTTGACTTTTTAATTTATTCTTAAAAGAGGTATAATTTGCCAAATTTGTAATTCTGGATTGAGATTTATTTTCTGAGAACACCTTGAACTACTATTCAACTGTATTTTGATTTTCATCTTTTACTATTGAGGATTAGTTGTCAGTCTGTTGCTATTCCTTTGAAGGTAATTTATCATTTTCTCTGATGCCTTTTAATATTTTCTCTGTCTCTGGTTTCTTGCAATTTCTTTATAATGTGCCTTAGTTATAGATTATTTTAAGCATTCTGTCTGAGACATATTGGAGTTTTTGATCTGAGGATTTATGTCTTTTATTTGTTCTGGGCAATTATCAGTTTTTTTGAATATTACTTCTCCCTCATTCTCTCTATTATTCTCTTCTGTTATGCTTTCTCACTCTATTCTTCATGTCACTTTACCTTTATTTCATATTTTCTATTTCTTTGCCTTTTTGTTTTTTATTCCCAGTAATTTGTTCAGATAATTTTTTTCAAGTTCTTTAGTTTTTTCTAGTTTTTCTCTAACCTAGAATTTAACCTATCCCTAGGCTTTAAAATCTATTATGTAGTTATATTTCTAAAGTTTCTTTATAATTCATTTAAAATTACCTTTATATTTTTCATAGTTTCAGAAATTTCTTTTGTATATTAAAACATGTTAATCATACTTAATTATCTAAAAATTCTAAAATCATATGTCCTTTAGAGTCTGATATTTCCTTTGTTATTTCTGCTGGTTGTTACCCATAGTGCTTTTGTCATTTTGATTGTGAGCTCATGTTGCTTGAAAATAGACTTGTGGTAATTCTCGGAAACCTGGGCTATATTGTGTTTCTCTACATAGGGTTTATGTTTGCCTCTGTAAAGGTCTGAACATACTAGCAAATAAAGACAACTTTAAAATTCATTTTTTACCTTCAAGTTTTACATATACCACAGTGTGGATTTAGGCCACAAACCTTTAAACCCATGTGAGAGTTTGCTTAGAGTTACAAAATTTTATGGGAGAATTTACTCCTCTACCAATTGCCAAGTTTGAGGTTAACATTCTGTTAAAGGGCAGATTTAGCTATAGTTCATCTTAACATTGTGAATGTAGTCCTGGAACTAGGATTTTCTAGGGGGTTTCCATTAGATTGTCAGCATTGGACAGACTCTAGGTTTCTCTGTTGGCCCTCATTCTTCTTCAAAACATACACATCAAAACAAAAGCCAAGTTCCCTGAGATTGTGGCATATGCCACATGGTGAAAATCAACATCAGAGCTGGTTTTATCTGTTAGATTCCAACTGTCACTCAATTTTTGATGTCTGATCAGTGCTTATTTCCTCACTAGTTCACTTACTCATTTTTTTCTTTAGATTCAGAATTTTTAGTTTTTTAAAATTATTATTATGAGGATTGCTGTATATTTATCAAAAGGAATTATGTAATATCATAATTTCTCTTTTATAAAATTTGGTCTAATTCTGATTGTAGAGAGACATTAAGATTAAATTGTATGGAAATCTTATTATAATTTTGATATATTTTATTCTAATCACATGCACACACATGCACATTCACCCCATTTATAACATTGATTACCATATAAAGATCATTTTGTCCTCTTACCAAGCTTTCTTCAGAAACGTCATTCTTTACAGCTTCTTAACTTTCTTTTTACGAAAGTAATACATATTGAGTTAGAAAACTTAGAAAATATGGATAATGAAAGAAAGTTAAAAATTACTACCACCTGTTTATAGCAGCTGTTATCATTTGATTTGATGACAAATATAAATTTATATTATACATGCTTTCTTGTAGCCTGCTTTTCTTCACTTAACGTATTGGAGATGCTTTTCCCAGTTATTACACGTACTTCCAAAATATTTAAAAAGATTCATAGCGTTCCATTTTATGTTAAAAAGATATTTTTAAAAACCAGTCCTTTCTCTTTTAGACTTATGCCTTATAAAGTTGTTATTTGTAAAATATATATACTTCCTTTATATGCATTGAATAAAATTGAACTTAAGAACATTATTTTCTTGTTATTTCATATAATGCAATAATAACTGTCCTTGCATACAATTATGTATCCACATCATAGATCATTTCCTTTGTATAGATTTCTGTAAGTAGAGTTGTGAAAACCTCAAACAGGAATGTTCCTAAATATCTTTGATGATTATTACAAATCATTGTCCGGAAAATTTATTCAACTACCATTTCTGACCAGCACTTTTTGACTATTTCAAACACTTCGAGTTTTACGTTTTTCTTTCATTAATTATTAACTAAAAAATACTTTGCTTTTTATGTTAAAATAGTTGTAAAGAGGTATTTCATTGTTTACATTTTAATTTCTTTAATTATTAGGATATTTTCCATATACTGATAATGGTGTTTACATTTCTTCTGTTGCTACTTCTTTAATGAAATTACCTGTGTTTCTACTTGGTTCCCATGCTTTTCACCTTATTTTGAGAATCTCCATTAAGTTTAACTTTAATTATATCTGTGAAATGTTATTTTTAGCTCCTTATTATTTGATGTTTAAAGGATATTTGGGTACCCAAAAACTTCAATCTTTAGATACTTAATTTTATTTATTTATTTTTTTTTTGAGACGGAGTCTCGCTCTGTCGCCCAGGCTGGAGTGCAGTGGCCAGATCCCAGCTCACTACAAGCTCCGCCTCCCAGGTTCACGCCATTCTCCTGCCTCAGCCTCCCGAGTAGCTGGGACTACAGGCGCCCGCCACCTCGCCCAGCTAGTTTTTGGTATTTTTTAGTAGAGACGGGGTTTCACCGTGTTAGCCAGGATGGTCTCGATCTCCTGACCTCGTGATCCGCCCGTCTCGGCCTCCCAAAGTGCTGGGATTATAGGCTTGAGCCACCGCGCCCGGCAAGATACTTAATTTTTAGTTTTGTGTTAATGTCATTTCTTCTATTGCATTTGACTGAGAAAGTCATCCCCCCATATTATTGGCATTTTTCATTAAAAAATAATTTATATTCTAGCTGAAATATGTTTTAACCTCTGATATAAAATGTGGACCTGACTTTACATTTTAAAATATCAGTTAGTCATATAGCCAGCCCAAATATGCTTGTATCATTAAAGTTAATTGGAATCAGGAAATCTGCCTTTTATGTTAGTATTTCACAAAGCTAAAATCACGTATAAAAAAGTGTCTTCTTCTACCTCTAAGTTTGCATCCATTCATGCTTACATACAAGATGGCTACTCATCTTATTTTATATGCTTGCATCATTAAACAAAACACTATACAGATTTTATTTGTTCCTACGTATTGGCAAACTTTCCCTTTTCTCTACTCTCATTTCTTCCTGGCCAGTTTTGCCACTTCTAATGTAGATTGCTTGTGGATGGATGTCTCTAAAGGATATTTATATCTGTGCACAGCTAATTCTAGTCACAGACCTAATGTCAAAATAAAGTAATCAGCATATATCCTGTCCCTTGCCTCTCTTCACAAGTGTTAGATTCTGTTGCAGGGAGCAAAAATAGAGCCCCTTTTTCTTCTGCAGTGACAATCCAAGTGAGATAACGGAGTGTTCAATTAGCTGAGCTAATGGAGCAGTTCCCCCAGTTTAACAGCAAGACGGTTTTGAAGCCTTCATGCTTCCTGCTCAATTTCATTCTCTCTGATAACATTTTTAACTGCCCGAAGAATTCTCTTTATTTAAAAGCTTTCTTTCTATACCTTATTAGTGGGGCAATATTTCAGCTAAATCCCATAGATGTCAACTTTGTTGGCATATAGAGGAACATTTAAGTGTTATGCATAGCACATTTCTCCAGTCCATCTTTACCTCTTCTATCTTTGAATCCGTTCAGAGTTAGGGCAGACAGGCTGCCAACTGTGGGAGAAATTCTTGCCACAGTCCTTCCCATAGCTTGCTCCAGACCTGCTGTCTTCCTGGACAGGAAGATTTCACAAGTCAGAGAAGGAAGTTGAATTGTCACTTTTCCTTGAAATATGCAGTGTTGACAGTGAGAGTGGTAATTAACAGAAAATGAGAAATGCAGACATAGCACTGGTACTTGTGGTTAGAATCCATTCTTTTAACTCTGCCAGTAATTTAGGGAATACGGAAGAACACTGGGTTTGCATTTGGAAGTTTTGAGTCTGAGAAGAGGCTCTGCCATTTAACTAACTGTAAAGGTTAACTCTCAGCCTCAGTTCCCTCACTTTTTTTTTTTCACATGGATAGTGTAAGAATAAAACGAGGTAACAAGTGAAAGTGTTTTGTAAACCCAAAGGATTGTACAAAATATAAAGACGTGTTGGGGGCGGAGCAAGATGGCCAAATAGGAACAGCTCCAGTCTCCAACTCCCAGCGCGAGCGACACAGAAGACCAGTGATTTCTGCATTTTCAACTGAGGTACTGGGGTCATCTCACTAGGGAGTGCCGGACAATCGGTGCTGGTCAGCTGCTGCAGCCGGAACAGCGAGAGCTGAAGCAGGGCGAGGCAACGCCTCACCTGGGAAGCGCAAGGGGGAAGGGAATCCCTTTTCCTAGCCAGGGGAACTGAGACACACAACACCTGGAAAATCGGGTAACTCCCACCCCAATACTGCACTTTAAGCAAAGGGGCACACAAGGAGAATATATCCCTCACCTGGCCGGGAGGGTCCCATGCCCATGGAGCCTCCCTCATTGCTAACACAGCAGTCTGCAAGATCTAACCGCAAGGCAGCAGCGAGGCTGGGGGAGGGGCGCCCACCATTGCTGAGGCTTAAGTAGGTAAACAAAGCCGCTGGGAAGCTCGAACTGGGTGGAGCTCACAGCAGCTCAAGGAAACCTGCCTGTCTCTGTAGACTCCACCTCTGGGGACAGGGCACAGCTAAAAAACAACAGGGGAAGCAGCAGAGGCCTCTGCAGATGCGAACGACTGTGTCTGACAGCTTTGAAGAGAGCAGTGGATCTCCCAACACGGAGGTTGAGATCTGAGAACGGACAGACTGCCTGCTCAAGTGGGTCCCTGACCCCTGAGTAGCCTAACTGGGAGACATCCCCCACTAGAGGCCGTCTGACACCCCACACCTCACAGGGTGGAGTACACCCCTGAGAGGAAGCTTCCAAAGTAAGAATCAGACAGGTACACTCGCTGTTCAGCAATATTCTATCTTCTGCAACCTCTGCTGCTGATACCCAGGCAAACAGGGTCTGGAGTGGACCTCAAGCAATCTCCAACAGACCTATAGCTGAGGGTCCTGACTGTCAGAAGGAAAACTATCAAACAGGAAGGACACCTATACCAAAACCCCATCAGTACGTCACCACCATCAAAGACCAGAGACAGATAAAACCACAAAGATGGGGAAAAAGCAGGGTAGAAAAGCTGGAAATTCAAAAAATAAGAGCGCATCTCCCCCTGCAAAGGAGCACAGCCCATCGCCAGCAATGGATCAAAGCTGGTCAGAGGACGACTTTGACGAGATGAGAGAAGAAGGCTTCAGTCCATCAAACTTCTCAGAGCTAAAGGAGGAATTACGTACCCAGCGCAAAGAAACTAAAAATCTTGAAAAAAGAGTGGAAGAATTGACAGCTAGACTAATTAATGCAGAGAAGGTCATAAACGAAATGACAGAGATGAAAACCATGACACGAGAAATACGTGACAAATGCGCAAGCTTCAGTAACCGACTCGATCAACTGGAAGAAAGAGTATCAGTGATTGAGGATCAAATGAATGAAATGAAGCAAGAAGAGAAACCAAAAGAAAAAAGAAGAAAAAGAAATGAACAAAGCCTGCAAGAAGTATGGGATTATGTAAAAAGACCAAATCTATGTCTGATTGGGGTGCCTGAAAGTGAGGGGGAAAATGGAACCAAGTTGGAAAACACTCTTCAGGATATCATCCAGGAGAACTTCCCCAACCTAGTAGGGCAGGCCAACATTCAAATTCAGGAAATACAGAGAACGCCACAAAGATACTCCTCCAGAAGAGCAACTCCAAGACACATAATTGCCAGATTCACCAAAGTTGAAATGAAGGAAAAAATCTTAAGGGCAGCCAGAGAGAAAGGTCGGGTTACCCACAAAGGGAAGCCCATCAGACTAACAGCAGATCTCTCCGCAGAAACTCTACAAGCCAGAAGAGAGTGGGGGCCAATATTCAACGTTCTTAAAGAAAAGAATTTTAAACCCAGAATTTCATATCCAGCCAAACGAAGTTTCATCAGTGAAGGAGAAATAAAATCCTTTACAGATAAGCAAATGCTTAGAGATTTTGTCACCACCAGGCCTGCCTTACAAGAGACCCTGAAGGAAGCCCTAAACATGGAAAGGAACAACCGGTACCAGCCATTGCAAAAGCATGCCAAAATGTAAAGACCATCGAGGCTAGGAAGAAACTGCATCAACTAACGAGCAAAATAACCAGTTAATATCATAATGGCAGGATCAAGTTCACACATAACATTAACCTTAAATGTAAATGGACTAAATGCTCCAATTAAAAGACACAGACTGGCAAACTGGATAAAGAGTCAAGACCCATCAATCTGCTGTATTCAGGAGACCCATCTCACATGTAGAGACGTACATAGGCTCAAAATAAAGGGATGGAAGAAGATCTACCAAGCAAATGGAGAACAAAAAAAAGCAGGGATTGCAATCCTAGTCTCTGATAAAACAGACTTTAAACCATCAAAGATCAAAAGAGACAAAGAAGGCCATTACATAATGGTAAAGGGATCAATTCAACAGGAAGAGCTAACTCTCCTAAATATATATGCACCCAATACAGGAGCACCCAGATTCATAAAGCAAGTCCTCAGAGACTTACAAAGAGACTTAGACTCCCATACAATAATAATGGGAGACTTCAACACTCCACTGTCAACATTAGACAGATCAACGAGACAAAGTTAACAAGGATATCCAGGAATTGAACTCATCTCTGCACCAAGCGGACCTAATAGACATCTATAGAACTCTCCACCCCAAATCAACAGAATATACATTCTTCTCAGCACCACATCGCACTTATTCCAAAATTGACCACATAATTGGAAGTAAAGCACTCCTCCGCAAATGTACAAGAACAGAAATTATAACAAACTGTCTCTCAGACCACAGTGCAATCAAACTAGAACTCAGGATGAAGAAACTCAATCAAAACCGCTCAACTACATGGAAACTGAACAACCTGCTCCTGAATGACTACTGGGTACATAACGAAATGAAAGCAGAAATAAAGATGTTCTTTGAAATCAATGAGAACAAAGATACAACGTATCAGAATCTCTGGGACACATTTAAAGCAGTGTGTAGAGGGAAATTTATAGCACTAAGTGCCCACAAGAGAAAGCACGGAAGATCTAAAATTGACACTCTAACATCACAATTAAAAGAACTAGAGAGGCAAGGGCAAACACATTCAAAAGCTAGCAGAAGGCAAGAAATGACTAAGATCAGAGCAGAACTGAAGGAGATAGAGATACAAAAAACCCTCCAAAAAATCAATGAATCCAGGAGTTGGTTTTTTGAAAAGATCAACAAAATTGACAGACCGCTAGCAAGACTAATAAAGAAGAAAAGAGAGAGGAATCAAATAGATGCAATCAAAAATGATAAAGGGGATATCACCACCGACCCCACAGAAATACAAACTACCATCAGAGAATACTCTAAACACCTCTACGCAAATCAACTAGAAAATCTAGAAGAAATGGATAATTTCCTGGACACTTACACCCTCCCAAGACTAAACCAGGAAGAAGTTGAATCCCTGAATAGACCAATAGTAGGCTCTGAAATTGAGGCAACAATCAATAGCCTACCCACCAAAAAAAGTCCAGGACCAGATGGATTCACAGCTGAATTCTACCAGAGGTACAAGGAGGAGCTGGTACCATTCCTCCTGAAACTATTCCAATCAATAGAAAAAGAGGGAATCCTCCCTAACTCATTTTATGAGGCCAACATCATCCTGATACCAAAGCCTGGCAGAGACACAACAAAAAAAGAGAATTTTAGACCAATATCCCTGATGAACATCGATGCAAAAATCCTCAATAAAATACTGGCAAACCAGATTCAGCAGCACATCAAAAAGCTTATCTACCATGATCAAGTGGGCTTCATCCCTTGGATGCAAGGCTGGTTCAACATTCGCAAATCAATAAACGTAATCCAGCATAGAAACAGAACCAAAGACAAGAACCACATGATTATCTCAATAGATGCAGAAAAGGCATTTGACAAAATTCAACAGCCCTTCATGCTAAAAACGCTCAATAAATCTGGTATTGATGGAACGTACCTCAAAATAATAAGAGCTATTTATGACAAACCCACAGCCAATATCATACTGAATGGGCAAAAACTGGAAAAATTCCCTTTGAAATCTGGCACAAGACAGGGATGCCCTCTCTCACCACTCCTATTCAACATAGTGTTGGAAGTTCTGGCTAGGGCAATCAGGCAAGAGAAAGAAATCAAGGGTATCCAGTTAGGAAAAGAAGAAGTCAAATTGTCCCTGTTTGCAGATGACATGATTGTATATTTAGAAAACCCCATCGTCTCAGCCCAAAATCTCCCTAAGCAGATAAGCAACTTCAGCAAAGTCTCAGGATACAAAATCAATGTGCAAAAATCACAAGCATTCTTATACACCAGTAACAGACAAACAGAGAGCCAAATCAGGAATGAACTTCCATTCACAATTGCTTCAAAGAGAATAAAATACCTAGGAATCCAACTTACAAGGGAAGTGAAGGACCTCTTCCAGGAGAACTACAAACCACTGCTCAGTGAAATCAAAGAGGACACAAACAAATGGAAGAACATACCATGCTCATGGATAGGAAGAATCAATATCGTGAAAATGGCCATACTCCCCAAGGTTATTTATAGATTCAATGCCATCCCCATCAAGCTACCAATGAGTTTCTTCACAGAATTGGAAAAAACGGCTTTAAAGTTCATATGGAACCAAAAAAGAGCCCACATTGCCAAGACAATCCTAAGTCAAAAGGACAAAGCTGGAGGCGTCACGCTACCTGACTTCAAACTATACTACAAGGCTACAGTAACCAAAACAGCATGGTACTGCTACCAAAACAGAGATATAGACCAATGGAACAGAACAGAGTCCTCAGGAATAATACCACACATCTACAGCCATCTGATCTTCACAAACCTGAGAGAAACAAGAAATGGGGAATGGATTCCCTATTTAATAAATGGTGCTGGGAAAATTGGCTAGCCATAAGTAAAAAGTTGAAACTGGATCCTTTCCTTACTCCTTATACGAAGATTAATTCAAGATGGATTAGAGACTTAAATGTTAGACCTAATACCATAAAATCCCTAGAAGAAAATCTAGGTAGTACCATTCAGGACATAGGCATGGGCAAGGAGTTCATGTCTAAAACACCAAAAGCAACGGCAGCAAAAGCCAGAATTGACAAATGGGATATGATTAAACTAAGGAGCTTCTGCACAGCAAAAGAAACTACCATCAGAGTGAACAGGCAACCTGCAGAATGGGAGAAAATTTTTGCAATCTACTCATCTGACAAAGGGCTAATATCCAGAATCTACAAAGAACTCAAACAAATTTACAAGAAAAAAACAACCCCATCAAAAAGTGGGCAAAGGATATGAACAGACATTTCTCAAAAGAAGACATTCATACAGCCAACAGACACATGAAAAAATGCTCATCATCATTCGCCATCAGAGAAATGCAAATCAAAACCACAATGAGATACCATCTCACACCAGTTAGAATGGCAATCATTAAAAAATCAGGAAACAGCAGGTGTTGGAGAGGATGTGGAGAAATAGGAACACTTTTACACTGTTGGTGGGATTGTAAACTAGTTCAACCATTACGGAAAACAGTATGGCAATTCCTCAAGGATCTAGAACTAGATGTACCATATGACCCAGCCATCCCACTACTGGGTATATACCCAAAGGATTATAAATTATTCTACTACAAAGACACATGCACACGTATGTTTATTGCGGCACTATTCACAATAGCAAAGACTTGGGATCAACCCAAATGTCCATCTGTGACAGACTGGATTAAGAAAATGTGGCACATATACACCATGGAATACTATACAGCCATGAAAATGGATGAGTTTGCGTCCTTTGTAGGGACATGGATGCAGCTGGAAACCATCATTCTTAGCAAACTATCACAAGAAGAGAAAACCAAACACCGCATGTTCTCACTCATAGGTGGGAACTGAACAATGAGATCACTTGGACTCGGGAAGGGGAACATCACACACTGGGGCCTGTCATGGGGAGGGGGTAGGGAGGAGGGATTGCATTGGGGAGTTATACATGATATAAATGACGAATTGATGGGTGCTGACGAGTTGATGGGTGCAGCACACCAACATGGCACAAGTATACATATGTAACAAACCTGCACGTTATGCACATGTACCCTAGAACTTGAAGTATAAAAAAAAAAAAAAAAAAAAAAGACGTGTTATTACCCTTATTCCTCAGAGAATGCAAACAATGAGAGAAGGAGAGTTTATTTGTAGACCTTTTCTAGGAAGTCTTGTGGATGAAGAGTGTTAGGAGGATGAGAGAAACAGAACAAGATAAGAATTGCAGATGGTTGGTCATCCTGGAAACTAAGCCTCGATTTAGGTGCAGAATCTGGTCACAACATTTAGAACTTCATTTTATTTGAAATAAGTAGCACGATAAGATGTTATTTTCTTGCTGAGTGAATGAGTCCTGAAATTCAAGTCTTTGGGAGTAAGTTCATAGATCACTCTATTTTTCTATCCATCTATTCATCCATTTATTCATCCAGGTGTTTAATACGCATTTTGTGATGATTCTGCGTAATATACTATGTTAATCTCTATGATTGCAAACATGGAAAAGATAAGGTTTCTGGTTTGGAGAAGCTCAAAATCCAGAAGAGGAGATGTATAGCAATTACAGATGTGGGTGGTCTCTTTTTCTTAAATAGGCAAAACCTCAAAAGAAGGCCAGATGAATAAAACTAAACGTGGTTTCTAGAGCCACTCTAGAAACTTGGGTAAACATTTAAAGGCTATTCAGTACCATATTGAGAGGTCCTTGACCATGCCCTCTTGTTTCTATTATCAGGTTGTTTAGTTTTATTCTAATGTGGCTAGCACGTAATTCCTATTTCAAAACCTTCAGATATATTTTAACTTTTTTCTATAAAGTCAAAACCAGTCCACTATCTGAAATAATTGTGCTTGAGCATCTTTTTTTTTTTTTTTTTTTTTGAGACAGAGTTTCACTCTTGTCACCCAGCTGGAGTGCAGTGGTGCCATCTTGGCCCACTGCAACCTCTGCCTCCTGGGTTCAAGCGATTCTCCTGCCTGAGCCTCCCAAGTAGCTGGGATTACAGGCGTCCATCACCACATCTGTCTAATTTTTGTATTTTTAGTAGAGACAGGGTATAACTGTGTTGGCCAGGGTGGTCTTGAACTGCTGACCTCAGGTGATCCACCCTACTTGTCTCCAAAAGTGCTGGGATTACAGGTGTGAGCCACTGCCCCAGGCCGCTTGAGTATCTTTTAGTAAATAGGCCCAGTTACCAGACTCAACAAGAGTCTAGTGAAATAGGACTAAAGCAGGACCTTCCAAAATACGTGGATAGAGGGCAGGCTAATGAGTAGTTTCCATTCAAAACATTTCCTTTGAGAATATGTTCTACATTTATCTAATAGGGTTGAAGGAAACTCAAGTAAGGCATGTTTTGTCATGGTTTGTTACTTTCTCTTCTAGGGAGGGGAGTTGATCATTTTATATTTGACTAGTTATACAAAAATTCATGTGTAGAGAGCAAAGTTAACTGGCAACAAGTTTTAGATTTCCTGATGTGATGGTTTAATAATCTTTGTAGTTTGGTACCTGCTTACCTGGCTTGCCCTTAATGTGGCTCAGAAATGAGCTATGTATATTCTTATCTTTTATACTTTACCTCTCCTATAAGAGTAAAATTATCATGCATTAGGGCACAATCAGATTTCAGTCTTATCAGTATTATACCTCTTCCACTCACTCATCCTTACGAAATGTTTACTAAGTCACTATAAAGTACAGTGGACTACACTTAAATTAGGCTTCTCTTCCTTTTTCTTCCCACCCTCCCTCTCTCTCTTTTTCTTCCCTCCTTTCCTATTCCCTCTCCTACCCTTTCTTTCCCTTCACTTCCCTTCCCTTCCCTCCTTCCTATAATGAGAAATTTTTATCAGAGAATATTTGAAAACTACATAAGAAAGTAAAAATTTCTGAAGAAGGTAAAGATTATATTTTAATGTGTTTCTTTCTACTTGCTATATAAGTATATATCCATAGGTAAGTGTGTATGCATGCTTTCTAAAAATATGATTTTCTACTGTTTTATAACCTTTCTTGTTTGTTTAAAATACGAGCATCTTTTTAAAAACTATTTTCTGCAACATAATTTCTTGTCTGTATTCCAGTGCATGGCTTTACTAAGGCTAATTTACCAATCCTGTGGTTATTTCTAAATTATAAACTTTTCTGGGACCTCGTTTGATTAAGATTTTACGTATATAAATACTTTTTTTGTATGTGGTTTTGAGATGGAGTCTCGCTCTGTCGCCCAGGCTGGAGTGCAGTGGCACAATCTCGGCTCACTGCAAGCTCTGCATTCTGGGTTCACGCCATTCTCCTGCCTCAGCCTCCCAAGTAGCTGGGACTACAGGTGCCCGCCACCACGCCTGGCTATTTTTTTTTTTTTTTTGTATTTTTAGTAGAGACAGAGTTTCACCCTTTTGACCAGGATGGTCTCGATTTCCTGACCTCATGATTCACCCACCTCGGCCTCCCAACGTGCTGGGATTACAGGCGTGAGCCACTGCGCCCGGCCTGTATAAATAATTTTATTTGAATATACATTCCTATAAATGGAATAACTAGAACAAAGAATATTCATATATGAGGCCTCTATTGGGAATACAGATCTCCAAATTCTCCTGTATAAATATACAAATTTATACTTCTTGCATATGTATGCCTGCATCACAGTATCAAACTCCTGTTTACAAAAGCTGACTCATGGTGTGTCTTATCCATTTTTAAAGAAAACAACTTAATATTCATTGTAGAAGAAAAAAATTAATTTAACTCAGTTTTATAACAAAGAAGTGTAACTTCCCTTTAATAAATATCAGTGGTCTATAAAGGCAATCTAGTTGAAAAGATAAGTATTAATTATAATTTCTTCAATAATGTGAATTGATATGAAATGATAAATATGAACAAAAATTATTAATATCACAATTTTTTGATAGGAAAACTGACTATAAAAGAAGTTAAAAGTTTTGCAGAACATTGTATAGCTTGTTGGCAGTGGAGCCAATAAGAATTCAGGAGGCTTGTGCTCTTTCTGCTATATGTATACCTTACTCCATTCCAAATAGTAGCTTATTTAATACTCTACCTAATTCACTGATTTTATTTTTTTCATATATGAGAATTAAAGTGTAAAATGAGCAGATGATTTGGACAGTCTTACCCTCTTATTTTTGGTAGAATCCCTATGATACCTGTTCTCTACTATACATCAATTCTTTTTATGACTAGGGACTTCTTTTGATTTATGTATACTTCTGTAAAACTGAACAAGGGCATATATTTATGTATTCATTCAACAAATATATCTTGAGTGTCTCCTCTGTGCCATGTGCTTGTGCTATGCTATGGATAGAGAGCGAAAGTCAGATCTCACGAAACTCATAGCCTACATGTGAAAATACTGATATGGGTAATTGCGATAAACTGGGATAGCCCCTAGACAGAGACACACACTTGACTCTGGAAATACCAAGAAATATCTAACCTGCAACAAACCTTTGTCTAAGATATGAGAAACCTGATATTCAATCCAAGTTGAATATCAATGGAGGCATGAACAAAAGCTATGTTCTGAAGCTTTAGTGTTGTGCTAATCGCATAATTCATCACTTAATTACATTCTGTTTCCAAAACACTGTTGTAAGGTGGCTATGTGGATAGTGTTGAGTATGGTTTCTGAGATTAATTTCTTTTTGGCTAAAACCTGTTTTCCTCCTGGCTTGGGCAAATTTCTTATCTTTTTAAAGCCCCATAGTCCTCAGTTTTAAAATGGAAATAATGGTTGCACCCACCTCAAAGGGCTATTTTGGGGATTAACCGAAACAATCTATACAAAGTATGTTTTAATATGTTTTCTGTCCTGCAGTCAATAAGCAATATATGCTATTATTATCACTTCTCTCATATACTATAAATTAATTTTATTGTAGACATGATACAGCTTTTTCATAGTAAGAGAACCACTGGGATGAAGGCTCAGAAGTGCATTGATTCTTATTCTTATTCTTGATGTGTTCACTTAATTTTCTTGGAACACCTATTTCTTTCTGAAAATTGGAGATAGGCCTGGAGAATGAGATTGGGCTACATGGTCTCATGGGTTCCATTGATACCTGCCTCATTTGTCTTCCCGATAGGCCCTAGCATTCTGCACTACTGTAATAACTGAAGACATTCTAAGAAATTAATCAGGCAAGAATAGCAGGTTAGGGCAGCTGATAGTGTGTTAGAAGCAGTTCAAGTCTATAACGTGGAGGTCTTTAGATTGACAATAAGTACAATGTTCGCCAAAAGCTCTGACAAGCCTGATAAAGGGTTAATGGGGCTTTAGGCTGGCACATAGACCATGGTGTCTTCCTTTTGCTCAGAGCCCATGTGGAGGCTGAGTCTAGTTTTGGGTAAGGAATTATGCAAGGCCAGTGTTGGCAAGGGTGAGATGGCCAGAGCGGAGGAATGGAGCATCGGAATGGTGAAGATTCTGGGAATCATATTGTGTTAAGAAACTGGAGCTTGTGAATTTAGGAAAAGACAAATTCAAGGAGTAGAGGGCTGGAAGAACACGGAGTATTCTCTAACAGTTGAACACTTTGGCAAAGGGTTTAGATGTACTCAGAGTGGTCCTCAGGCAGAGCTATGGCTAATGGTGGAGGTTCCCGGGAGAAATATTTTAGTTCAAGTCAGTGATATAATTCTATACAATTAGAGCTCTGGTTTTTTTAAACTTATTTATTTAAACTTTTTTCTTTTTAAAAAATTGGTGGATATACTTTAAGTTCTGGGATACATGTGGAGAACATGCAGGTTTGTTATGTAGGTGTACGTGTGCCATGGTGGTTTGCTGCATCCAGCAACCCGTCATCTGCATTAGGTATTCTAATGGTATCCCTCCCTTTATCCCTCACCCTCCAACAGGCCCTGGTGTGTGATATCCCCTCCCTGTGCCTATGTGTTCTCATTGTTCAACTCCCACTTATGAGTGAAAACATGCCGTGTTTGGTTTTCTGTTCCTGTGTTAGTTTGCTGAGAATGATGGTTTCCAGCTTCATCCATGTCCCTTCAAAGGACGTGAATTCATCCTTTATTATGGCTGCGTAGTATTCCATGGTGTACATGTGCCACATTTTCTTTATCCAGTCTGTCATTCGTGGGCATTTGAGTTGGTTCCAAGTCTTTACTATTGTGAATAGTGCTGCAATAAACATACGTGTGCATGCGTCTTTATAGCAGAATGATTTATAATCCTTTGTGTATATACCTGGTAATGGGATTGCTGGGTCAAACGGTATTTTTAGTTCTAGATCCTTGAGGAATTGCCACACTGTCTTCCACAATGGTTGAACTAATTTACACTCCCACCAACAGTGTAAAAGTGTTCCTACTTCTCCACATCATCTTCTCTGTTGTTTCCTGACTTTTCAATGATCAGGTTCTAACTGGTGTAAGATGGCATCTCGTTGTGGTTTTGATTTGCATTTCTCTAATGACCAGTGATGATGAGCTTTTTTTCATATGTTTGTTGTCTGCATAAATGTCTTCTTTTGAAAAGTGTCTGTTCATATCCTTCACCCACTTTCTGATGGGGTTGTTTGTGTTTTTCTTGTAAATTTGTTTAAGTTCCTTGTAGATGCTGGTTATTAGCCTTTTGTCAGATGGATAGATTGCAAAACTTTTCTCCCATTCTGCAGGTTGCCTGTTCACTCTGATGATAGTTTCTTTTGTTGTGCAGAAGCCCTTTAGTTTAATTAGATCCCATTTGTCAAGTTTAGCTTTTGGTGCTATTTGCTTTTGGTGTTTTAGTCATGAAGTCTTTGCCCATGCCTATATCAAAAAACAAAACAAACAAACAAAGGAACACAAAATTTAGGGGTGTCAAAGTAAGTATCAATATTATTTTTATATTTATAGGCTCAATGTTTTTACATTGAAAGTAGACCTAAATAGTTTTGTTGTCTGTTTCTCATCCATTTCTAATATTTAAATATAACAAAGTCTAATTGAAAACATGTAAGAAGAAGTTTCCTCACACTGGAATTGCTCATCTGGGAAAAGATAATATTAACTCTGCTGTGATAAAATTGAGCTAAGACTGAGTTTTAATCCTTTGAAAATTATCTGTAAAGTCCTAGATAAAAGTCGTCTTAAGAGAATATTATGCAAAGATAAAACTATCTTTCATAAATGAAACTTCTCACTAGAACTCTAAGAGTTTAGGAAGCCAAGGTCCTGCTTTAATAATTTTTAAAAAATTACTTGGTTTATCTACTGTAGCCTTGTTGCCATAAGCACAGTGAATATCTACTTGGGTTTTGGTGACTGGTCTAAGTATGAAAGATTAGGAGGAATGAGCTTTCATTCCAAAAATCTCTAATCAAAGAATGGCTTCTCCTACATCCCTTGGAATAGAGCCACTGCTTCTGTATCCTCCCTTAACAGGGAGAGAAAGAGATAGTACTAGAATCATAAGAGGGTCTTTATGATTATTCTTCAATCTGCATATGGTCAAAACAAAATTTAGAAGAATTAGAACATTTAATAGGGCCTGGGGCTTCACAGCTCTGGTTATTGACTTCTGTTCCCTGACATTCTCTTTTTCTGACTTCTTTGCCTGGTGAAGATTCTCAAAATTGGTTTCAGCTATACTGTGGCTTTGTGCTACTTTTAAGTCAGTTAAGCATTACCAGAAAACATTAAAAAACACACAGGAGACAGCTGTAATTGCAAATTGTTCACATTTATAACATGTTCATTTCTACTTGGAGGAAGAGAAATGTGCTGAAGTATATATCATCAATTTAATAGGCAAAGTCAATAGGTAGATATTATGTTCTGTTAATGGTTGTGGGGGAAAACAGTCACCCTCAGTTGTTTGCTTCTGGGAGTGTAATTTTGTATATATGTCTGTATAAAGAAGTATAAGCTAGTATAAACATCGATTTGGCAATGTCCATCAAAAATAAAAATGGGGACTTTTGACCATTGATTAATTCTACTTGATCTTATCTAATATCTTGAACATGTGTGAAATAATGTATGTATAAGAACATTCACTGTAAAATCATTTGTAATAGTAAACAACAAAATACCATGAATTGGTTGTTAAAAATAAAATTTCTAACATGTCAATAAAGTGAATTTTTGGTACTAAAAAATTGGTGGATAAAATTGTTCATACTTATTGTGTGCAATATATTTTGGGTATATATACATTATAGATTGACTAAACCTATCTAATTAATGTGTGTATTCTCTCACATAATTATAATTTTAGTGGTGAGAACACTTAACATCCACTGTCAGCATCTTTCAAGAATACAATATATTCTTATTAACCACAGTCACCATGTTGTACAATAGATCTCTTGAATGAATTCCTTCTATCTAACTGAAATTTTGTATCCTTTGACGAACATCTCTCCAACTTTCTCCCCTCCAACCACCCCAGTTCCTGGTAACTACCATTCCACTCTCTAGTTCTATGAGATCAACTTTTTAATATTTCACTCATAAGTGAGATTATGTGGTATTTGTCTTTCTGTACCTGGCTTATTTCGCTTAATATGGTGCTTTATTAAAAGGTTTTTTTGGTGGGGTAATAAGTAGCCTGCACCAGGAGTGCTTTCAGTAAAGATAAGATTCTCTCAAACCTGCTCCATGCAAAGAATAACTAGGCTTCCTCATAAAAATAAAGAATTCTGGACTCTCCACTAGAGTTCTGATTAAGTAGATCAGAGAAATGTCATAGGTATAAGTAATTTTTATCCTGTGTATTATGAAATTTCTATGAGCAAGAAGGTTTGGGAAAGACTTCACTGTTTATCTGCCAGGAATGTAATAAGACAGTTCTTCAGTTTGTTGGGAGTATTTTTTCTATGATGTTGAAGACTCATTTTAAATTTCTGATAGATTCTTAATATATTTAGCAATCAACTTTATTATAATCATTGTAGCAAAAATATTTTAAAAAAAACATGTTAATTTGATACACAGCAAGTAATATACCCACGTGGAAAATGTGTTTTATCTTGAGAAAATAATTTTAGAAAGTTTAGAAATAATTTAGCCCTCAATATTCAGGCTTGAAAAAAGGCACATGTTTTCATACTTTAAAATGTGATTTTCCTGTATGGCATCCCGCAAAAATAAATGTGTTTTGCTAGTTAATATGATGGATATTTTAAAAAATGATACCCCAAGGTTTGAAAGACATATAGGTTTACAGAATATAAACTATTAAAGTTTGAACAATTTTTATATCCAAAATTTGGAATATACTTTTTTTGTGTGATTGAGAAAAAATTAGTTCCTGACATTTTAGGCTGTGCAAGTGATGGCTGTTAGAGGAAACATCCACTTTTAAATTATTGTTTTACAAGGTTGGCTACAGTAACCATCCAGGGACCTGTGTGCATCTGACTTTGTGTCAGATTTATTTCTGTGATAATTGAACCAGCCCTGGAGTAGTGTCAGAAATTTTATTTTGCAAAATGAAGAAAAATGTGTTGAACTATAAACTAAGGGATCATTCAGAAATTCCTTCCAGTTATCAGTAACAAAACCAATTTATCAGTGTAAACTATTACTTTCTTTTGCTTCCAGAGGAGGTAAAGTGGAAATTTAGAAATAAAAACACCAGCATTTATTCTGGAGAAACAATAGAAATGAGGAGGATTCATATGCTGGCCGTTAGGTAAAACAAGGAAGCTTATGAGGTAGGGGAAGTGACAACTAGGTAACTTAGAAGACAATGTAACAAATCGCCTCTGCAATGCTGTCATGGTTTTACTGACTCTTAAACTCTCTCAGATCACAAGTGTGAGGAAACTCAGGCAGCCTATTCAGAGAACCACCAGACAAAGAACTACAGTCATTCACTACAAGTCAGTGAGACACTGAAGGTTTCCAAGAACTTGAGACGGGATCCTTCTTCCCTTTCAGACACAAACTCATGAAAGACCTTGAGCCAGAAGCAACCAGCTAAGCCCTTTCAGAATTCCTGACTAGAGAAACTGAGATAAAAACTGTTTTTTGGTTTAGATACTAAGTTTTCAGGTAACTTGTTATACAACAATAGGTAACTAATACAGTCATTTGCCCTCACTGGTCCCTTTATGTACCTCTCAGGTAGTCTTTTGGGCCCAACTTTTCTGTCCAACTTAATTATTGCATCCTTTAAAATAAATGTTTAGGTATTGAGAGATGGTTCAAGAAATATTTTAGAAGAGCTTTTAGATAAATTTATACTCCCTCTAGTTTAAATCTTATCTCTGTTATGAAAATGAAGTACGCTACTATATAAGGGAGAATCAAGAAGTACTTCTATTTTGTTTTCTGATATAATTAATTGTATATATGGGGTTAGTAAAAATACTCTTATTTAATGTAATTTAGCTGAAAACACCCCAAATTATACATTCCAATGAATTCCAATTTACCTTGTCTTTATATAACTCAATTACATATTATACTTTGAGAGATGATTAGAAAGAAATCTTGAGATTCTTGTGAAATGCCTTTTTTTCCCACCTATTACCAGGAGAATATTTTTGCTGCATTTAAGGTATCTTATTCTTGGCAAGAGTATTCTAAAAGTGATGCTATGCCCTTCTCAGTGTATCATATCAAGGATTACATGAAATCCATATTTTTCATGGTTGATAATGCCAACTTTGACCTCTTAGTTGAGGTGGGGTCTTTAGGTTTTGTTAATATATTGTTTTTTTATTATGCAATTTATAAGTACTTTGAGAATATGAAAATATAATACTTCTGATCATATATTTGCCCATGAATCACAGTTTACAATAATTATTACTGTGGTGTTTGCCAAATGGTGATTTTCTATTACTGTCATTCCTTCTACGGTTATTAATTGGAATTCTACTATAAAAAAGAGTGTTCCGTTTTCCCTTTAGCTTATGTATTCAGTTATGTATAAAGGAATTCTTTGGTACTAGTTTTGTAACTTTCTTGAAAATATGAAACTATTTCAAAATAAAAAGTTAGAAAATAAAAATCTTAAAATCTTTTAATTTTCAAATGAAGAATGCATAGAGGGATTTGGTAACTTAATGTAGAGTAAGCCCATTTTATAAATTCAGATATTTTCAAATATTATGTGCATCACTGAATATCATCAAAATCATTAACTTTATCAATCCTGACAATATAATCTCTTTTAGAAGACAATCATTGCATATAGAAGTTTTAGCTAAATATCTTGATGGTAGACATTGCCCTCAGTTATTAAGATTCATTCTTGTAAATTTTCTCTCAGTCTGTGCATTTCCCGCTTGTATCTCCAAATGGTAAATAATGAAAAAATTCATTTCAAAAAAAATGTTCAAGAAGGACTGTTGCTGAGTGTCTAATTTTATCCCAGTTTTTCCAATGCTAGAATAAACACAAAAAAATAGAGAAATGGCCAAACTAAGAACTGTTTTTAAAGTTTGTATTTTGAAGTCTCTAATTTTCTTATTCTAGATTCATATACTATGAAGAAAACCAGAATTTATTGAGTTTGTGTCATACAGCTGACTCTATTTTAGGTATTTGCTCATATTGTAGACAATATTAATCGATACTGATGGCATTTTCACATTTATAAGATTAATGCCACATTCACCTTTATAAGATTAAAGCAACTTAAAAATACTTTAGGTTCGGGGGTACATATGCAGGTTTGTTACATGGATATATTGTGTGATGCTGAGGTTTGGGCTTTGATTGAACACATGACCTGAGTAGCGAACATAGTACCCAAGAGGTAGATTTTTTTTAACCTTTCCTCCATTTCCTCCCTCCCTCCCTCCTCCCTTTTTGGAGTACCTAATTCCTATTGTTCCCATCTTTATGTCCATGTGTATGCAATGTTTAGTTCTTACTTATAAATGAGAACATGCAGTATTTGGTTTTCTATTTCTGAGTTGTTAGGATATAATGGTCTCCAGCTGCATCCATGTTGCTGCAGAGGACATGATTTCATTCATTTTATGGCTGCATAGTATTCTGTGGTGTATGTGTGCCACATTTTCTTAAAAACGATGTTTGTGATGAATATTATTAATATTATTTACATTTTATAGATGAGAATGTGGAATCAGAGGAGTTAGTTATCTTTTCTATGTCTCCAGCTAGAATTAAGAGAATCCCAGTTTGTAAACCCCATGGTTTTTCCTTTTTCCTAAAATATCTGTGTCTTTTTATTTCTACAAAGAATGTGCTTAAGTAAGTTATGCCATATTTATTGAAACTACAATAATTCTCATCTGTATCTTGTGTCTTTGTTTTCTAATACCTTTTATTTTACTAAGTTCTTTGGTCCCTTTTCAGATTCATTTTATTATTAATTACTTGCTCAAAGTGGAAGCTTGGAACAAATAAGTTTTCTCTAAATTTAGTTTTGATGGGGATGTTTTGCAGGAATAGCAATAGAAAGGAAATGGAGATCTTCATTCCTGTGTTTATGGTTGCCCAATATTATTAAAGGCCGACTATGTTTAATAAAAGTATAGCTTCTATTCTTTGCAATATATGTTGCAAAAAGTGTTTCTTTTGGGGGAGGTAAGTAACACGTAGGAGGAAAGCTGAACCTGCTTTCTTTTACCAGTAATATTAGTAGCTCTCTCTGCTTTCAATTGACTGGTGTTGATCAGCTAAGAGGTGCCCAAGGTCATTGTCCATGGCTTTGTCTTGGGAAGGAAGTCTCAGGAAGCTTTTTCAGTCAGTTTGGATACTGTTTTTCAGTCAGTTTGATGAAGTAGCAGCACTGGTTGTTTAGGAAAAAAAAAAAAAGAAATGGAAATACATTATTATATTAGTTTGTTCTCACACTGCTATAAAGAACTACCACAGACTGGGTAATTTATAAAGAAAAGAGGTTTAATTGGCTCATGGTTCTGCATGCTGTACAGGAAGCATGGCCGGGAAGGCCTCAGGAAACTTACAATCATGGTGGAAGGCGAAGGGGAAGCAGGTACATCTTACATGGCCAGAGCAGGAGAAAGAGCGAGAAAAGGGAAGTGCTACACACTTTTAGACAACCGTATCTCATGAAAACTCACTATCATGAGAACAGCAAGGGGGAAATATGCCCCCATAATCCAATCAGCTTTCACAAGGCCCCTCTTTCAGCATTGGGGATTACAATTTGACATGACATTTGGGCGGGAACACAAATTCAAACCATATCAATTACTGAAGACATTTGTAGTGAGGTGTTACAAGGGATTTTTATAAATGACAAGAGACACAGTTGGAAGGTACTTGGAGAAGATAGAAAATACGGGAAATACTTGAGATAATTACACCTTTTGATGCATCAACCTGTAGGTGAGTGACAGGTTCAATCCATCAAATTATTACTTGTGATGAAGCCGAGAAAGGGCCATCTGAAAAACCCAAAGAAACTGTCTGTATGGCAGTCTTATTTAGATGACACTTTACTGATGGTGTATTTTCATCTCATTGTGTTTAATGAACAGGAATAGCCTGTAAATAAGGAAAATACAAATTTCCAAAGAGCCTAGTCAAGATTCTCACCAAAAAAGGACATCTTCATGGTAACGATACAATCGTGCCAAGTCTCTTGTGTAATTGATTCATGGTTCATTCTCTTCCTTTGTTCTTTTGCCAGTGCTGTGTCTCCTCTTCTCCTTGATCTTTAAAAATGTGTGTATTCAGATAAGAGATATGATCCTTGCTTCTTAGAGAAGAAAATTCATATTGTACTCTCCCCTTTCAAAAAAAGATGCTTGTTAAAAGATTAAAGATACAATACAAATTCCAAATACATTTGTACTGCTAGAAACAAACAAAATATTCTATTAAAGATGATGCTTTTCTTTTTAAAGTATGGATGAGTATCCAGGGCTTGTTTTTCACAGTCATAAACTATGCCTTTTTTAGAAGTTGAAAGTATTATGAAGGCAAGGACAAAATATTTTAAATTAAATTATCTATAGTACTTTGTACACAGCAGTCCAATAAATATTTGTTAACACTGATTAATGCCTTTGTGTGGAGCCAATGAATTAATGTGTAGCACCTTCAGGAATTAAAGAATTGCTAAATTAGATTTTTAGCAAAAAAAAAATAAATAAATTGGTGAGGTAATGAATATGTTAAATAGCTTGATTAAATCTTTCTATAATGTGTACATAGATCAAAGTATCACAGTGTACCCTCATAAATATACATAATTATTACTTTTCAATTAAAAATAAATAAATTTTAAAAATGAAGATACAGTGGCTTAGATCTTAAGAGTTATTCATAGCATGCTGGCAAATGGCCTAGTGTCCCAGTCTTTATTCTGTTTTGAATCATCCTGTATTCTCTTAAAAATGTAGAACTCTGATGACACTGTTTATTTCCCACGTAGATCACAGCAAACCTTTTAGAGCTAAATGAACAAAGACATGAATCAGAACATTAAGCATATTCTGGACTCTGAGTCTGAAAGAAATGGACATTCTAGGTTATAAACTTAATTGGATAAAATAGCAGTCAGCCAGCACTCTTAATTTTGAAAAATGTGCAATAACAGAGGGTGTTACAAGTGCATGATAAATAAGGCACTCTTAGGACATCCTCTGAGAAAAACATCACTTGAAAATTCAGAGTTATAACTTGGAGTAATTAGAGAGAAACACACTGGTTTTCAAAAGTGTCCTTAGAATAGGCACCTTACCTTTCCCTGTAATTCATTGGATTTGGAATGTCTATTCAATCTAATAATTCAGACAATATTTATGGAATGATCTCTCCACATTACGAACCAGGTGACCAACAAAGATGACTATGTCACACTTTGCCTTTTTAAAGGAGCACATTATCTCAAAGAAATGTATCTAATTAAAATGCTTATTATTGTATGAAATGATATATACTCATCAATGTACATTTCAGGGAAATGTGGAGAAGACATTAGGATAAAATTCTTACAAAACTAAACAGGTTCTCACCATATGATCCAGCAGTTGCGTTCTTTGGTATTTTTCCAAATAGATTGAAAACTTCTGTCAACACAAAAACATGCACATGGATGTTTACAGCCACTTTACCCATAATTGTCAAAACTTGAAAACAACCAAAATGTTCTTCAGTAGGTAAATGGATGAATATGCTGTGGTTCAGACAGATAATTAATTATTATTCAGTTTCAAAAGGAAATGAGCTATGGAAAGACATAAAGAAACATTAAATGCATATTACTAAGTGAAAGAAGCCAATCTGAAGGGGTTACATACTTTATGATTCCACATATATGCTATTCTGGAAAAGCCAAAACTATGAATATAGTAAAAAGATCAGTAGCTGCCAGGAGGGAATAGGGGAGGGAGAGATGAATAGGTTAGGAACACATAAGATTTTTAGGACAATGAAAATACTTTGTATGGTATTACAGTGGTGGATACATGTCACTGTATATCTGCCCAAACCCATAGAATGTATAAAACCAAAAGGGGATGCTATTGCAAACTGTAGACTTTGGGTTATAATGATTTCTATGTATTTGTTCATTGATTATAATAAAAAGACTACTCTGGTGTGGAATACTGATAGTGGAGAGGCTGTGCATGTTTGGGGCAGGGGATATGTGAAAACTATACATTTTTGTCAATTTGACTGTGAACCTAAAACTGCTCTAAGAAGTTCAGCCTATTAAAAATGACCAGACATTTAAAAGAAAATCTAGTAAAGACCAAAATGCATTTGTATTTCTACACTGAGAATACTTACCCAATACCAACTTTTATGCATACCCCTTTACTCTCCGACCAAAAAAAAAAAAAAAAAAAAAAAAAAATCCAAGTTCTTCTATCCAACCACTGGCGTGTTTAGGAGATTTGTCTATTGCATTCCGGTGTTTTCTATATATAATTTATATACATGAATGAAATCATGTTATTTGTATATTTTTAGCCTATAATAGCTCAAGGGGACATATGAAGGAGGATTACAGCAGATAAAAGATTACACGCAAGAAGAATGATGGGTATAAAAGAAGGGTTGGGCATCAGATTTCGATGGTGAAAGTCAACTTTTCTTTGGGAAATGAGGAAGAAGGAAAGTGAAATTCAATTTAAGAGTTCTTTCTAATCTGAAATATGTTGTTGGAAAGTTAAGTTAGAACCTGTATTAATTTCCTAAGGATTGCCATAACAAATTACCGTAAACTTGAAAGGTATCAACCAACAGAAAGTTACTGTGTCACTGCTCTTTGTGCTAGAAATCTGAACTTAAAGTGTCACTTAAGTGCCAGATGGATTCACAGCCACATTCTACCAGAGGTATAAGGTAGAATTGGTACCAATTTGATACTATTCCAAAAAAAAAAAAAAAAAATACAATCAAGGAGGAAGGACTCCTCCCTAACTCATTCTATGAAACCAGCATCACCCTGATACCCAAACCTGGCAGAGTCATCCAAATTGGAAAAGATGTCAAACTATCTCTCTTTGCTAATGATATGATTCTATACCTAGCAATTCTAATGACTCCCAAAAGCTCCTGGAACTGATAAAGGACATCAGTAAAGCTTCAGGATGCAAAAATCAATGTACAAAAATCAGTAATATTTCTATACAACAGTAACATTCAAGCTGACAGCCAAATCAAGAACACAATCCCATGTACAGTGGCCACAAAAAGAATTAAATACCTAGGAATAGATCTAATTAAGGAGGTGAAAGATGTCTACAAGGAAAGCTACAAAACACTGCTGAAAACAGTCAGAGATGAGAATCACATGAAAAAATATTTCATGCTCATGGATCGAAGGGATTAATATCTTTAAAATGTTTAAAATGGTCATATTGCCCAAAGCAATATACAGGTTTAATGGTATTCTTACCAAACTACTGTCATTTTCTTTTCTTTTTCTTTTCTTTTTTTTTTTTTTGAGACGGAGTCTTGCTCTGCCGCCCAGACTGGAGTGCAGTGGCTGGATCTCAGCTCACTGCAAGCTCCGCCTCCCGGGTTTAAGCCATTCTCCTGCCTCAGCCTCCCGAGTAGCTGGGACTACAGGCACCCGCCACCTCGCCCGGCTAGTTTTTTGTATTTTTTTTTTTTTTTTTTTCTGACACGGAGTCTTGCTCTGCCGCCCAGGCTGGAGTGCAGTGTCCGGTTCTCAGCTCACTGCAAGCTCCGCCTCCCGGGTTTACGCCATTCTCCTGCCTCAGCCTCCCGGGTAGCTGGGACTACAGGCGCCCCCCACCTCGCCCGGCTAGTTTTTTTGTATTTTTTAGTAGAGACGGGGTTTCACCGTATTAGCCAGGATGGTCTCGATCTCCTGACCTCGTGATCCGCCCGTCTCGGCCTCCCAAAGTGCTAGGATTACAGGCTTGAGCCACCGCGCCCAGCCAGTTTTTTTGTATTTTTAAGTAGAGACAGGGTTTCACCGTATTAGCCAGGATGGTCTCGATCTCCTGACCTCGTGATCCGCCCGTCTCAGCCTCCCAAAGTGCTGGGATTACAGGTTTGAGCCATCGCGCCCGGCCTGTCATTTTCCAAAGTTAGAAAACACTTAAAAAATTCATATGTAACCAAAACACAGCCTGAATAGTGAAAGCAATCCTAAACAAAAAGAACAAAGCCAGAGGCATCATATTATTCAATTTCAAAATATATTATAAGGCTAGAGTAACCAAAACAGCATGGTACTGGTACAAAACAGACATATGGACCAATAGAACAGAATAGAGAACCCATAAATAAAGTTGCATGTCTGTAGCCATCTGATCTTCAAGACTGACAAAAATAAGCAATGGGGAAAGAACTCCCTAGTCATTAAATAGTCCTGGGATAATCAGCTAGCTATATCCAGAAAAGTGAACCTGGACCCCTAGCTTTCACCATACACAAAAATTAAGATGGATTTGATTTTAATATAAGATCTCAAACTATAAGAATCCTAGAATAAAGCTTAGGAAACCCCATTCTGGACATCAGCCTTGAGAAACAATTTATGACTAAGTGCTCAAAAGCAATTGCAATGAAAACAAATTTTGACAAGTGGAACCTAATTAAACCCAACAGCCTCTGCACAGCAGAAGAATCTGTCAACAGAGTAAACAGATAACTTACAGAGTGGGAGGAAATATTCACAAAATATGCATCCAGCAAGTATCTAATATCCAGAACTTATAAGGAACTTAATTTGACACCTAAAAACCAAATAACTGCGTAAAAAGTGGGCAAAAGACATGAACAGACACTTCTCAAAAGATGACATACAGGCAGCCAATGAACATATGAAAACATGCTCAGCATCACTTATCATCACAAAACAAGAATCAAAGCCACAATGAGATAACATCTCACACTAGTCAGGATGGCTGTTATTGAAAAGTCAAAAAACAACATACAAGTTTGCAGAGAAAAGGGAATGTTTATACACTGTTGATGGAAAAGTAAATTAGTTCAGCCACTGTGAAAAGCAGTGTGTGTATATACTATTTAGATACTAAAAAACTGTTAAATATTAGAAACTGTTAAACTTTTTACCAAAGTGACTGTGCAGTTTTGCATTCCTGCCATCAGTGTATGAGAACTCCACTTACTTTACGTCCCCATCAATACACAATATCGTCAGACTTTAATTTTAGTTTTAATTTTAGTTATTTTAATAAGTGTGCAGTAGTATCTCTTTGTGGTTTTAATTTCCATTTACCTGATGACTAATGATGTTGAGCATCTTTTTGTATATTTTAGTTTAATAAACTTTTGTTCAAATCTTGCTCATTGTTTGTTGGGTTGGTTGTATTCTTATAATCAAATTGTAAGATTTCTTTATGCAGTTTGGATACAAGTCATCTGTCAAATACATGTAGTGTGATTTGTTTTATTCTTTAGCTTTTCAGTTTTTAACTGAGTGTTGTTTTTGGATGAAGTCTAATTTATTGTGTTTTTCTTTTATAATCTGCACTTTTCTAAGTTCTACTTTGGAAATTTGAGTCTATCCCAGCGTCACAAAAATTTTCTGCCATATTTTCATCTAGACATTTTCTAGTTTAACCTATAGTCTTAGGACCATGATGCACACCAAGCTGTTTTTTGTGTGAGATATAATGTAAGAATCAAGGTTTACTTTTTGCGAAGTGGATATATAATTTTTCCATTACTAAATGTTAAAATAATATTCTTTCCCCATTGAATAACCTTACACCTTTGTTCAGAATCAATTATCATATTTGTATGAGTGTATTTTGGACTCTATTCCATTCCATTTCTCTCTGCATATTGCTGTGCCAATACCATATTGTCTTGATTATTACAGCTTCATAGTGAGCCTTGAAATCAAGGACAGTCAGCTCTCCGTATCTTTGGGCTCCAAAGCTTTGAATTCACCAAATGTGGATGAAAAATACTTGAAAAAAATTGTGTACACTGAACATGTACTGACTTTTTCTTATTATTTTCTAACAATGCAGTATAACAACTGTTTACATAGCATTTACATTGTATTAGGCATTATAAGTAATCTAGAGATGATTTAAAATATATGGGAAGATGTACATAGGTTATATGCAATTACTGTGCCATTTTGTAAGAAGTACTTGAGCATCTACAGATTTTGGTACTCATGGGAGGTCCTAGAACCCATTTTCCATGGTTACCAAGGGGCAACTGCAGCATAAGTTCCCCAATTTTGTCCTAGTTTTTGATAATTATTTTAGTTATTCTAGATCTTTTCATTTCCATACGAATATTAGAATTGACATATAAATTTCTTTTTAAAAAGTCTCCTGAGATTTTTTAGGAGTAGGAGGGATTGCATTAAGTCTATAAATCAATTTGGGAAAAAGAAATTCAATTTTAACCATATTGGTTCATCAGTTCAATGGAGATGGTATATCTCTATTTAGGTTTTCTTTAAAGTATTTTAGCCAGGCTTTACAATTTTCAGTGTACCCATACTTTAAAAACCTGCTGTGTATCAAATGCATTTCTGAGATAACTGTATCGGCTGTTACTGTTTTAGTTGTTAAACAAATGAAATAATTATATTTTCTGTCTTTTAAGTAGCAAACTTACTGCAAAGTCCTGAATCATAGGGGCTGACTACACCAAATGTATTTCTAGGTATCACTGCTGATAAGGTTCCACTTTGAAGAGGACATGATATTTGAACTCAAAAATATTGGATTAATATTTATTTAATGTACACTTACGGAATACCTAGTATACATTAAGCATTATTTTAGATGCTGAAGTTGTAGCAGTAAGCTAAAACAAAATTCCTCTTTTTATGGAGCTTGAGTTTTGAACTTTTTTAAGAGAGGTAAATCATTGATATGTAAAGTTGATTATATAGCCAGGTAATAACAATTTAAAGCAAAAGGGGTGTGCAAGATCAAATCATTAAAATGTGAAACAAAAGGATACTGTGAATATAATATTTATTAATGGAGAAGAGACTTTAAAATCATGTCATGTAAATATTATAAGCGTTATATAGACTTGTGCATTAACATTTTTCAAAATCTGAAATTGAGAGGATGGATGAATCTAAAACATCAATTATTTCTTAACAGTAGGCTTGAGGGAAAACATTGGTAGTATATTAGTTTAAAACCTATCCAGCAGTATTAGTCATTAAAATGTTCACAATTATGCAGACCTGACGTTTAAACATGTGGAATAAATGTACTGGAAACTATAAAGTGATTCACCCAGGGTTCAGCCTTAGAGTTTAAAAGGATGTCATCATAATTCAACTAACATTATTTTGTTAGAGTTATGTCTAATTTATCCTGAACCACTAAATATGTAATTAGTGAGAGTGAGAATGTTTTTGGCTGTGGTGATTTGTAATAAAATGTGCTAGAAAACATAAAACTGAATAGCATATTTGACATTAAAACTAGGGAAAAGCAGCAGAATACTGGTTTTCTCATACTATCCTTAGTATCAGGAATTTTCGGGAGGGAAACCCTAATGTTGCTAAAATTATCTACTTAAAATTAGTTCTCCATTCATAATTTTTAATATAGATTTAATATTTTAGAAGTGATGCTTTGAAATTCATTTAGGAATATGAACTATTTTTAATGAATATATGTCACCTAGTATATGTAATTTGCTAATTTTATTACATAAATTATTTCATCTAATCCTATTAGTAACTCTATAAGGTAGGTATTACCATCACTCCATTTCATAGATAGGAAACTAAAATTGAGGGAGGCTAATATATATTCATGGTTGCACAGCTAGTGAGAGAGAGAGAGAGAAGAGAGTGAGAGCGAGAGCAAGAGCGAGCGAGAGAGAGAGAGAGAGAGAGAGAGGTGGCGCCAGTATTTGGACTCAGGCACAATTAGTTTTAAAGCTCCTGTTCTTCAACACTGCACAACTCTAGTCAACAGTTACTCTGTTGCATAGTGAATTAACAATAGTAGAGGTTATGGAATTTGTTCCTTTAAAAATGAATGTTTCGGAAATAAGCCCTAAAATATGTATCTTTACCAGTAGTTTTGCTTAAGGAGTTGAAGGAAATAATATAGACTGTCACACAGAATGTAGTTGACTGGTTATCTTAACTGCTTCTCTTAAAGATCTAGGAATTACTTCAATGTTGTTATCCATTTAGAAGTTCTTATGGAACTCATAAGAACTTATGGAATTGAGTTTTAGTATTTAGTATTATGGAACTCATTCTTATGGAACTGAGTTTTAGTATTTTTGGTTAATTTATAAAATACAGAACTATAAGTTCAAGTTAGTTGTAAAAACACAAGGATAAAGTGAAGCTGAGAAATCTCTGTATAATTGTTGTTACTGTACTTGCAGAAAAATAATGCTATCAGTGCTTTGCATGAGAAAAGTACAATTAAGAATATATAAATATACTGCTTTAAGGAAATTAAATGAAAAACACAACATTAAAACACAATAAAAGTAAAGACATATAATTAAAAGTTTGAGGTCCAAATTAATAGGAAATTTAGAAGAAATTTTATTTAGCCTTAAAATAATACCGTGGAGGCTGGGCACGATGGCTAATGCCTGTAATCCCAGCACTTGGGAGGCCGAGACAAGCAGATCACGAGGTCAGGAGTTCAAGACCAGCCTGGCCAACATGGTGAAACCCCATCACAACTAAAGATACAAAAATTAGCCAGGTGTTGTGATAGGCGCCTGTAATCCCAGCTACTCGGGAGGCTGAGGCAGGAGAATCACTTGAAACCGAAAGGCGGAGGTTGCAGTGAGCCAGGATCATGCCATTGCATTCCAGCCTGGGCAACAAGAGTGAAACTCTGTCTCAAATAATAATGTGGAAAGGTTTATTACTATAAAACAATAGAAATATTGGTTTGAAAAATGTTACATCTGGGAATAATGAAAGTGCTTGTTTCTATTTTGCTGAGAATACAAAAAATGAAATTAAACGAATACAAAGAATGAAAGTACTTGTTGCCATTTTGTTAAATAGAAATGTTTTTAAATTTGAGGGAAAAGGTTGATGAAAAAATGGGGAAATGTGTCAAATTTTAGGTTCAAGGTAATATATTCAGGGAAGGATCTTATGAATACTTCTATTGCTCAAAAAAGATTTATATAGGGCTGGGAACAGACTAGTGCAGATCCATCAAGAGTATATTATCAGTAGAGGATACTTTTGAACACGGCATAGAAGATTAGGAAAGGACACGCAGAAAGTTAAAGAAGAAGATATTCAGATGAGTAACAGGAGAGGAGATTTACATGGTAACTTCCATATAAAGTGGAAGTAGTGACTTTGAAGTGCCTTTAAAAACAGAAAGATAGCAAGTCAATTGTTTTTCATATATGTTTAAAGTAGCAGAATCAAAAGCCTGGGATTAGGAAATAGTGGAGGAGTGAGCTACTGTTCCACTGTACACAGGGAGGATGAATGCAAAGGGAGGTAGGTGCAGATTTATGCATAATGCAGCATCAATGCTTCATGCTAGACTGCTGAACTACACTTGCTAATTAACTAGACATGGAGTTTTAGAGGCCAAGGTAAACATGGATATTTTGCATATCTGTGTCCTGGATCACAGAAAACCAACACAGTCTCAGCAAGATAGAAGACTAAATCAGTTTCTTGGAGCTCATGGAAGAAATTAGCACAACCATTTTCTTCCAATTGTGATGAGTCCAACATTTGGCTTGGAAAGACACTTAAGCTGTATCCACTTACTTCTGATACTGAGATCTCATCCAGACAACATATCTGTCTGGAAGGCAGCAGTGTAGCTGGCGGAAGTTTGGAGTCCTCAGTAGCAGTGAGGGAGCCCATTTGTAGGTCAGAGTCCATGATGATTTTATGCTGAAATAATTTAATCAGAGCAGTTCAAAAATCATTTCAAAGCTGAAGTGTAGTAGCTAGGGATTTAGGTTTACAGACTGAAGAAATAGAAGCTTCTTTTGTGAAACAAATTATTTTATTCTGGTAAGAGCACAATCTGAGTTCTACCCTCTTAAATTTTATGTGTACAGTATAGTATTGTTTAAGTATCATCTCGTACAGCAGATCTCTTGCTTAACTGAAACTTTATGCTTCTTGATCAGTAGGTCTCCATTCCCCCTCCACCTCTGCTTCAGCAATCACCATACCACTCTCTGATTCTCTGAATTTGAATATTTTAGATACTTCTTTTGTCTTTCTATGACTTGCTTATGTCACTTAAGATAATATCCTTAAGGTTCATGCATGTCATCCCATACTGCAGAATTTCCTTGTTTTAAGGCTGAATAATATTCCATTGCATGTATATGCCACATTTTCTTTATCCATTCATCTGTCAAAGGACATTTAGGTTGTTTTTACATCTTGGGTATTGTGAATAGTGACCATGGGAGTGCTAATATCTCTTTGAGATTCTGATTTGAATGTTATTGGACACTTAGAATTGAGATTGCTGGAAACTTCTTTTTTAAAGTTGAATGACTATTTTGAGCACCCTTTCTCAGAGCCCTTTGCCAATTCCTGTGTAGTGCAAAACTCCAGCAGGTAAACCCCACATGTAGACATTGTTATGAAAAGTATCTCCCAGAGCTGCACAATACCCTGTCATTCAGTCAGGATGAAAACAAAACAACAAACCAAAACAAATCTCAGCCATTCTAACTCTACACCCCTTTCCCTCTAAGGCCGTCTCTAAATGCTAGGGAGCGGCAGGGGTCAGCCATCTGATTTTTTGTGCTTTTTTGTTTTTTTGGAGATGGAATCTCGCTCTGTCACCCAGGCTGGAATGCAGTGGTGCAGTCTCGGCTCACTGCAACCTCCACCTCCCAGGTTCAAGCAATTCTCCTGCCTCAGCCTCCCAAGTAGCTGGGACTACAGGCGCACACTGCCACGCCCAGCTAATTTTTTGTATTTTAGTGGAGACGGGTTTCACCATGTTGCCCAGGTTGGTCGAACTCCTGAGCTCAGGCAATCCACCCGCCTCGGCCTCCCAGAGTGCTGGGATTACAGGTGTGAGCCACTTCGCCCGGCCGGACCCATCTGATTTTTTAATGTAGTTTGCTTATGCTCACATCTTTGAAATATTGTCTGATGTACTTTGCTCAATGATCCTTGCAAATCTGGCATGTGATAAATACTGTGAGGGAAGCTGTATAAGGCCCCCTGCTGGAGGCAGGAATGAAATTAGAGCCCATAATTGGTAGATAAACTTTGCTCATATTAGGCTTCTCAAGATTTTTTTTCTAAAGGTTTTACCTTTACATGACTAGTCATTTTTAAAAAAAAATTATTATTATTATTATTTTGGACTCTGGCAGTAGCATTTGGCAGCACCTGCTGGTAAATTAAGTAGAAGTTGACAGTGTGACACCTGAAGTACTCATCTTTTATGTTAATCTTTTCCTGGTTCAGTAATGTTATAATTTTATAAAATTGTGCTGTAATCTAGTGTTAACTCTGAGCTGAAGCCTAATGTAGAAATGACTGATTTTGAGCTCATACATTGTTTAAAACCGTAATTATAATTATTATTTAGTAGTATTGCATTTCTGTTTCTTCTGTTAATCTGTATTCCTATCTACCTACTTACCTATTTCTATGCTATTAAAATTTTTACTTGAATTTATTTTTTTCTGTATCATAACCTAAGAACAATATTTAAGGGTGACAATCTCCACTTCTCTAACTTGCTGGTAAGTAACTATCACTTTGGGCAAGTCACTTAACCTTTCTGGATGTCATTTCCTTATCTGAAAAATGATGTTGAAGCAAATAATTTCAAAAAATTCTCTTAAAATGTGTGATTCTGAGAATTTATGATTCTAAGGTATCAAAAGCCAAATATAGACAGTTATTAGGACACAGAAAATTGCTCAGTTACCGGCCCCAAAGAACTTGTATTCCACTGGGAAGGGTGTAAGGGTGTGGTCATCATACTTTAAAGCATCATAGTAGCTGCAGTATTATATGGGGACAGAAAAAGTGATTAAATCAAGTACCTCTCACTCAGAAGCCCAAATCAGAACTGCAATAAATGACAGCAAAGTTGAAATAGGCAGCTTGGTTTCGGGGTAGGATCTGTATTCCTTTGCTAAATAAAAAGCAACAATAAAATTGAAATGAAAACTGTAAAACGTATGAAGAAGAATATAAGGAATCTTAGGAAATGATTTTGTAGAAATAGGAGAGGAACTAAGTCTTACAGGGACCTATGTCAGTGCTAAGGAATTTGTTAAAACAACTAAAAGCTGGGAGTCATTGAAATGTTTTAGTGAAGAGAGTGACCTAGATCCAAATTTTAGGCTAACTGTACTGGTGGTGGTGAGGACGCCTCTGAGAAGGCAAGATCAGTCACAGCAAAGGGAGGAGACAGGTGTTGTCTGTGGCGGTAGATAGAGAGAGACGATCATGCGATCTAACTGTGAGCAGCTGGAAAGAGGGTGTCTGGGCCTCCATGGGGGAAAAGCAAGCAAGACATTCTGAAATTCCTTAGGTCTCAGTTCCCCATCTCCTGAACCACATCATATCCAGCTTGAGATTGGGGCCACGATGTCTATTTCTTTTTAATCCTCTATTAACTTCTAGTAGATGCTGGCTTCATAGTTAGTGCTTGGTAAACATTTTTCATTTATTTTGACCAATTACACCAAAATGAGACAGTCCATTTTGTGTTGCCGTAAAAGAATATCTGAGACTAGGTAATTTACAAAGGAAAGAGGCTTACGTAGCTCATGTTTTTGAAGGCTGAGAATCTCAAGGGCATGTCCCCAGCTTCTGGTGAGCTCTTTCATGCCGCTCATATGATGGAGAAGGTCAAAGGGGAAGTGGAGGTATAGGAAGAGATGGAAACCTGAGGGATGTCCTGGCTTTGTAACACCCCACTGTCTCAAAAACGAATCCAGTCTCACAAAAGTGAGAACTCACTACCATGAAAACAGCACCAAGCCATGCATGAGGGATGCACCCTATAACCCAAACACCTCCCACCAGACTCCAGCTCCCAACACCACCACAATTGGGAATCAAATTTCAACATGAGTTTTGGTGGGGTCAAATAAACCATAGCAGCAATATTCTGACCTGCTGATGTTTTCATATGCCTGTGTTCTACCGGTATATTCCAGAGGGTTCCTGACACTGTGTCGGCAATTACTGGGGGCTTTGTGAAATCCAGCCCTCTTTATTATAACATCAATAAAACTGACTTGATAATAGCTATTGATGTCAGTAAAGTTTAAATGTTTTACCACAGTCATTATGTCATTGGGATGCTAATTGACATTAATACTAGACCCAATTTATGACTAATTTTTTATTGCTATTTTATGAACCCCACATAGGCAAGGAAAGGTGTGTTCTCCACAAAGGCAAAAAAAAAAAAAAGTGCCGCACATAACTTTTCTGTTCCCTCTATATCAGTATGCAAAATAATAGCTACATCTATTCAGAGTTGTTCAAAGTTGACATTTCACTGTAAATATATGAAACTGTGACAGAAGTTTTTATATCCATAGTGTCTGTGATCCACTGACATAGACCAATGCAATGGCTCCCAAACTCACAGGCCCATTAAAGTAGTAAAGTCTATGAAATATTCTCATTAGTTCAGAAAGTCTAATAAATAGGATTGATATATTTACTCAAAATAATGCAACAGTGTCTATTGAACCGTATTTCTTGCTTGAGCTAAAATTATGCATCAACTCAATATGGTGACATTCTTTATCTCATGTTTATTTTTGTTGAACAGTTTATACACACACACACTTACACAAATAGAACACTGTTATTTACTATATGCCATTTGGTAATCAAATCCTTGAAAACATGAAATCCAAGGCACATAAATAGTAAAAAGAATCCTTGGAAGTAAACAAAAATTAGAATTTCAGACACACATAGCATAATTCAGTCTCCATGAATTCATGCCTAATCAGAAAATATGAAGATGCAGAATATTTATCAATAAATACTTTGTAAGTGTCACTATGTTCATGCACTGTTTTGGAGCTCATGATACATCAGCAGAATGGAAGCAAATCCTTCTAGTGGTGCTTACATTCTAGTGAGAATGATACAATACTGACAAAGGCAGTTTATTGGATTGTGCTGATTTGGGAGTGAAGAAATATTGATGATCTAAAGAGGAGGTGGTATCTCAATGATTATATTTTTAAAAAAAACTATAGAAATTGGAGCACAATAGAGATTCTAGGTGGGTGTCATGGGTGCCAGGCTTCCTTTAGTAATTTTCTGCAAAGCGAGTTTCCTTTTCTATCAGTATGTATTTTTTGACATGAAGACCAAGGCAGGGTGCTTCTCATTTCCAAAGAACTGTATCATTTCTCTGGTGAATGAGATTATTTTCTGGGTGGCCTATTTTATGTCTCTTCTATTCCACCTAAGTACAATTGTACTGTGTGCTATTTATTGATTAGTTGTACTGTGAAAGGGACAGAAAATATTACATATTGATAACCTGTGTGGGGGTTTATTCATTAAGCTATAGGCTCTTGTTCCTTTTAGGAACAAACATCAAGCAAAAGTTCCTTTGGAAATTTTGTCTCTGGAATCTGCTCCTTTCAAAGAAAACAAAGCCATATTCTGTGGGCAATTTATGGCTCCTTCATAAAAGCACTGCAGCATCTAAACTCCCATAGCATCTGGCAGCTGGCTGCATTTTATTTTATTTGGATGAGTAACAATATATTTTAAAATGTAATACAATTTAAATGCTGATAAAGGTGCTTGAATATTTGTTAGAAAATAGTCACAGTATTATATATTTTTAAAAATCAGGAATATATTGAAAGATTATCTTGTTAATTCTCTCTTTAAAAATGCATTTTGTAGAGAAATTTGACCAGCATGATTCAGATTGCATGTCTACATGAAATAAATTTATCATCCTCTTATTAAATTATCCTCACTCGTTACCTCCATAGACATAACTTTAAAGCAAATGGGGCTAATTGCATGCATAGGGTATTAATATTTAATCACCTTAGTATTTCATTATCTAAGGATGTTTATGTAACTTTTTGTGCTTTTAGACTTTCTCTCAGAAAACCACTAAAGAGGATACATTACAAGGTATTATACATTATTAACATTTGAGTTTGGACACGATCAAAAATAGACTGAAAGTATTTAGATAGCTCTGTGATACTCCATTGTTCATTAGTGTGCATGTAGTTAATTTTGAGTGCTTTTTACTTGCAAATGTTTCATGCATTTAATAGGTTCAATAATTTTCAACAGACTGTGGAAGCGTGGATTAATTATAAAATAATTTAATTCAAAAACTGAAATGGCTGAAAGAGATAGGAGATGTCTTAGCCTACTCAGCTTAGTGAATGATTTATGTCATAGGTGGAGCAAAATTTATTCTTTATTTTCCCAGAGGGCTGGGGTTATGCAACTGCTCTGGCTAGACTTCTCTCCCACCAGTGGTTTTAGGAGACCAGATTATACTTTTAGGGTTCTTTGTAGGAAGGCTGAGGAAAGAGCCAATGCAATGATGGAATGCCACGAGAGATGTGACCCAGTGCCTCTTCTGTAACATCTGAGTCTTTAGTAAACTTCACTAAAGTGACAAGATGGTTGACTTACATTTTTTTTTTTTTTTATTTTTTAGAGATAACTGTTATTGAAACCAGATGCAAGAGCAGAGACAATGAAAGATTGGTGAAGTAAGGATGCGTGAATAGAAAGTAGAAGCCCCAGGCTGTGATAGTAGAGTTTGGATCGAGTTCAAGAGTAGTTGGCTTCACTTTACAGGGCTTCAGTTATATTGAACAACAACCATTTTTATTCTTCCTACCTATGGCTCTCTTCTCACCTCTATAACTTAAGTTTATCATTTATTTTCAGTTCTCATCAGTTGTTCTGCTTTCATAAAACTGAGACTTCCAGCAGATACCCAAAATTAAATTTCTTGTTGCTATTCTATGATGATTCTGTGCTGATTTCTCGTTTAACAAAACTAAGTGGATCTCTTCTATTTCAGCATTCTGTATCACATTCATTTAATAATGACTCTAATAATAAACTTCACATTTTGCCATCATTCTACTTTGACTTAGTAAGAAGTGTAACATTCTGCATCTTCACCAACAATGCAGCCATAAAAAAGAGCATCAACATGAGATAACCTATCTACCTACGCACCAACGCACGTCTTTGCTAGGTGAGTTTCTCCCTCTAATGTGTAAAAAGTAAAGAGAAATAAAAGCCTAAGGATGTAATTAATGTCACTTTTGCATATCTTTTCTATAATTCAATTTTTAAAAAATCTGTGTGTGCATAGTTAAGACAGTAGATTTGTAGCACTTTTAAGAATATGTCCAACGGCTTTGAGTTTAGAAGACAGTAGCGTAATCAGAAACTTTCCAGAACAGTTTTCAAGGTTCGATTTAATCTCAGGGCCTACAAATCTAGCCAGGCATATTTAGCTCACTTTCCCGGATCGCTGTAGACAGGCATACAATAGATGGGCAAGAATGATTCTGGTGTCCATCAGTACATGGTACATTATACTCTTGGAAAGTCCCTACCTATTTTCCTCATTTTTTTAAAAGAGGGTAATTTCTCTTGCCATTTAAAATCTCTTCTGTAAGCATTTATTCTTGCAAGAAATACCATCTTTAATATTCCATGATCAATTCTTGTTTCTGCCTATAGTGTGAAATGAGTAGTAATTTCTCTCACTAACAAGTTTTCTTTGTTAACTAGGGTTTCAATGACAAATTACCATAGAGTGGGTGGCTTAAACAACAGACATTTATTTCTCACAGTTTTGGAGACTGGGAAGCCGAAGATCAAGGCATCAGCAGATTCAGTCTGTTGAGCGCCCTCTTCCCTGATTTATAGACAGCCACCTTCTTCATGTATCTTCACATGTTGGAGAGAAACAGCTCTCATCTCTTTATGTCCTTATAAGGGCACTGATCCCATCATGGGTAACTCCATCCTCATGACCTCATCTGAACCTAATTACCCTCCACAGGCTCCATCTCACAATAACAAAACAAGTTTTATCTTTATAGGGTTTTAAAGATTTTATACTGCTACATTTAATTTACATTTAATACTGCCATTTAATCACATTGAGTGTGTCTAATTAATGGATATAAAGAGATAAAAGACAGATTGAGTTAAAGAGACCAGTGCACTCAGACTGTGTGCTACTTGGCTAAAATTAAATTCCGGTTTCATCTTTGGCCACACAGCCCTTTTTGTGTTTTCTGGACTGCTTCTCTTGTTATGTTGAATAATAGAGATCCCCAATCTTGAGTTTAAAAAAGGATACTTTTTAATGCCTAAGGGCTTTGAGGCCAAATACATTTGTTTTGGCGAGAAACATTTCTGGGAGGGTCTGGGAGGAATGTGGCAGCAAAGGGCAAATACTAAGTTGGGGCATAGCCAGCTCAGAGAAAGGAAAGGAGCACAGATGAGGAAATCCTGGAGCATGGGAGGAATCCAGAGGCCAAATGCTGCTTCCTAAGCTGGATATCAGCAGGAACCAAAGAAAGCAGAAATGAACCTGATTACTTTAGGAGTCTTGATCTCCCTGGTATCTCTCTCCTTCCCTTTTTTCCTTTCTCCCTCTCTTCCAGCCATCTCTCATAGACCCTACTTCCAGTATTTATTGAGCAATTCTTTGATGCTGGACTTTAAGTCATGGGGATACAAGGTGACACTGATCTTGAGGAGTGAACTGATAACTGTGATAAAAATCATGAGGGGATGAGTACAGGGTGCTTGAAAGGCATGTCAAAAAGGGCACACCTCAAGATTAGGAGGTAGTAAAACCTTCTAAGACAGAGGGGCAGAACATGGTTTTAGGGTGGTTTTAAGTGGTTCATAAAACAGTCAATATAACTAGAATCCAGAGTAATTAGTTGTATGTGTTGGGGGTGGCGGAGGAGGAGCAGTGCAATGAATAGATACATTACAAGGTATGGCTTAGAAACCCAAAGTTGGAGAAATAATTAGGGACCAGTCATAAAGCTCTTTTAAAATATAATAATTTGGACATTATCTTGAGGACATTAGGGACCTGCTGAAGGGTTTTAATCAAGAAATGATATGGTTAGATGTGTGTTTTCAAAAGATCACTTTGGCTGCCACATAGAGAAAGGATCAGGAGGAAATGAAATTTATCTATTATTCATTAAGGTATTGAAATTCGTTGGAAAGCATTTTCACAGACAAGCCATCTCTTCATTTGCTCAACAAATGTAAAAGAGAGATTTACACCTTTTGTTTTATGACTTAGAAAGGCCATATTTAAAACAAATAAAAAAGAAAAAGCAGCCATGTTTGTGCATGCAAGATGCTTACTTTTCCGATGTGAAAAGTAGTTTTCTAACATTTTCCCCCCACATATCTCCAGGCACATATATTTTCTATCACTAAAACATTTTAATTCTGTATAGATTTTTTTTTTTTTAAAGAAAAGCAGTAGTAACCAAAAAAAAAAAAAAAAAAAAAACCCACTGAAAAAACCATTAAGAGTAACCTACATGACCCTTTGCTAAATGTTGTCTGAAATGGAAATGTGTCCATATGAAGGCTTGTGAAAGTTATTTGCCGAGGCTTGAGCAATGCCTCTCATTTTAGAGTCATCCTTAGTTGATGAAGACCAAACACCAGTCTGTCTGACACTGAGCTCTGAGCCGTAGCATAGAGCTCTCCAACTGATAATGGTGATTTGGTTTTTATCACAGGGCCATTACTTCTTGCTTCAAGGTCTTTATGAACAGTAGAGTGGTAAGAGCAACCACAAGGGATTGACATTATGAGTTTTCAATTTGGAACTTTTCTCTTTCCAAGACAAGTCACAGAGATGGCATTTGGCTCTGCTTCCTCAGGGAATTGCTCACAGCACAGAATTATCACACAGTTTAACACAGTTGGCAGTCTGGGCTCAAGAGGAAACAGAAAAAGATTGGAGAGGATAAACAGCAGGTAGGTCGAACACAGGCTAAGACAGGGACATGGAGAATAAAGAATCTCATTATAAGTTTAGAGATATTTTAAATATCTAGAGGCTTCCTTTCACACTCAAATTCTGTTAAAAATGCAAAGTAGTATTTCATTATTAATCTTCCTATGACCACTTTTAATGTGAGCTTCTAAAACCTCTTCTAACTTATTACTTCTTTCCATCTTTACATTTTTTTGGAGATTAATAGTATAATATATGACTGTCATTTGGCAGCTGAGGAAACTGAGGTGCAGAAATATCAAGTAGCTTACCAAAGGTCAAATAATTAACAACACGGCAAGGATAAGACTCCAGTTCTGTTTTCTAATCTTAGTCTCTTTTTACTTAGTGGCAGTCAAAGCATATTTGGATATATTCATTAAGTTCTGCAAAGAATAAAAGCAAAGAATCCATCCATAATGTCTATGGTTTGATTATTTGAGCATCACTCCCAATCACCTTTCTGAAGAGTGAGAAAATATTATTAAAGGTGAAGAAAATAATAGAATAAGAAAAGATTTGATTGAAGAGCTTTATTATCAGCATCTTTTCTTAATTTTTCTCTTTTTTTTCTGCCTACACACGAGTTCCCTGTCACCACTCCTGTTTATTTCTTTGCTTTAAGAAGTGAAGAGAGAAAATTGAAAAGAACAGACATGGAAATCTCAGAAACATTTTATTTATTTATTTTTCATTTTTGTGAGTCCGTAGTAGGTGTATGTATTTATGGGTTACATGACATTTTGATACAACATGTAGTATGTAATTATCACATCATGAAAAATGGGGTATCCATCCCCTTAAGCATTTATCCTTTGTGTTGTAAACAATTCAATTATATTGTTTTAGTTAGCTTAAAATGTGCAATTACATTATTTTGACTACAGTCATCCTGTTGTGCTATCAAGTACTAGGTACCATTCATTCTTTCTAACTATTTTATATACTCATTAACCATACCCATCTCCCCCCAGCCCTCCACTACCTTTCCAAGCCCCTGGTAACCATCCTACTCTCTATCTCCATGTGTTCAATTGTTTTGAGTTTTGCATCCCACAGATAAGTGAGAATATGTGATGTCTGGCTTTTTGTGCTGGGCTTATTTCACTTAACATAATGACCTCCAATTCCATCCACATTGTTGCAAACGACAGGATACAATTATTTTTTATGGCTGAATGGTACTCTATTGTGTATAAGTACCATATTTTCATTATCCATTTATCTGTTGATAAACCTTAGGTTGCTTCTGAATCTTGGCTATTGTGAACAGTGCTGCAATAAACATGGGAGTGCAGATATCTCTTTTTTATACTGATTTCCCTTCTTTTTGGTATATACCCAACAGTGGGAGTGCTATATCATATGGTAGCTCTATTTTTGTTTGTTTGTTTGTTTGTTTGTTTGTTTTTGAGACAGAGTCTCGCTCAATTGCCCATGCTGGAGTGCAGTGGTATGATCTCGGCTCACTGCAACTTCTGCCTCTCAGGCCCAAGCCAATCTTCTGCCTCAGCCTCCCAAGTAGCTAGGATTACAGGTGCTCACCACTACACTTGGCTAATTTTTATATTTTTAGTAGAGATGGGGGTTTCACCATGTTGGCGAGGCTGGTCTTGAACTCCTGACCTCAAGTGATCCGCCCCCTTCAGCCTCCCAAAGTGCTGGGATTACAGGCGTGAGCTACTGCACCCCGCTGGTAGCTCTATTTTTAGTTTTTAAGGAGCCTCCAAACTCTTCTCCATAGTTGTTGTACTAATTTACATTCTCATCAATAGTGTAGGAGAATTCCCTTTTCTTCACATCCTGGTCAGCATTTGCTTCTGCCTGTCTTTTGGATAAAAGTCATTTTCCTGTGGTGAGATGATATCTCAAGGCAGTTGTCATTTGCATTTCTCTGATGATCAATATGTTGAATACTTTTTCATAAAAATGCCTGTTTGCCTGTTTGTATGTTTCCTTTTCAGAAATGTGTATTCAAATCATTTGCTCATTTTTTGACTGGATTATTAGATTTTTCCTATGGAGTTGTTTGAACATTTTACATATTTTGGTTATTAATCCCCTGTCAGATAGTTTGCAAATATGTTCTCCAATTCTGTGGTTCTCTGCTTACTTAGTTGACTGTTTACTTAGCTGAGTAGAAACTTTTTAATTTGATGTGATCCTATTTGTCGTTTTTTGCTTTGGTTACCTGTGTTTGGTTATTACTCAAGAAATTTTTGCCCAAACTAATGTCCTGGAGAGTTTCCCTAATGTTTTCTTTAGTAGTGAGAAATTTGTTTAACCTAAATATGAGAGTATCAAATATGTCCACAGCGTTAGGGTAGACCCTAAAGAGGGGAAACAGAGTTAGGTTTACTGGAGTGCTTGCATCAGTGAATTTCATTCAGTTCCCATAGTACGTATGGGAACTACTGGGAGGATTCAAGAAAAAATCTAAAACCATCAGACAAAATTCTCTCATTACAGAAGGTTGCCATCTAACCAGGGAAACACACTGTATACATTTGAAATAGCTAAGTAACAGCACAGGATAATATGTGATAGGTGTAAAAATGAGTGAGTTTGGTTACATTTCATTTTGCTAAAAGTATTTTAAAAATCCCTTCAAACTATGAAGCAAAAAGGGAATTACAAGGATATCAGAGTATCCTTGCCCAAGGCAGGATATGCAACTAAACATCGTAAGAGACTGAAAGACTGTTAGAAAGCTAGTCAGCAGCTGCCCTGAAATCTCATCTCTGCTGTCTTCTGCACACCTGCTTTCTTCTTTTTCCATAGATAGGATTTTATTGCTTCATTGTGCACATATCTAAAAATGGCATTTCTGTGATTCTCTACTTTATACATTTTAAATTTAAATAATCGAGTCAGAGTGATTAGCTATCTCTGAGGCCGAATTCCAGTTATTAGGACAGAGATCCTGACTGGTCATCACGGGACAAAGTTTTACAATCTGATTCAGTTATCTGTGGCTGTGTGGCAGCGCCACATATACAAAAGAAATGCTGCTATAGACATCTAGGAGAAAGGGGAAGTTATTTAAAAAAAAAAAAAACTCAATCCTAGCAGGATATTTAAAACTGTTTATTGGAGAAACTAGTAAAGACATTCAGAAAAAAAACAAGTTATGAACTAAGATATGTTGCTAGAAAGCCATGGGAAACTGGTGGAGTATGAATAATCCGTAACATCTGGATAGATGAAGGAGAATGGAGACAAGCGACAGTTATAGATAGAACAAGAGAAATGGCAGGAAGGTGGAGATGAGTCAGGTATGTTTAGCAAGTAATGGGCAATTGGGTCTTCCTGGAGCTGAGTTCATGTTGTAGAGTTTTGAGAAAACTGTCAAATACTGCTTATACGTGGGCCCATTGGGGTGGATTTCTGGTTTCTTTTTATGTTTGTAGATGTAGCTTTAGAAGTTGTCAGCATTAAAGAGCTAGCTTCTCTCAACTAACTCATGAAAAGAGATGAGCTTATTCAGGGATATATTTTTGAAATGCGTAGGGAAGAGAACTAATGATAAAACACAGATGATCATCTATGCTGTAGGTATGGGAAATGGAAGAGAACCCTGAGGAAAAGCCTGAAAGGAATGGCTGCAGCGATGGAAGGCAATGGTGTCATAGAGTGCAAATAAGATAATTTCGAGCACAGAGTAGTCAACAGGTCAGTCCCAGAATTAAAATAAAGTAAGACTGGATAAGTATTCACTGGATTTAACAATTAGGAAGTGACTAGAGACTTTACATACAAATATGTGGATAATCTGTGGAGAAGACAAATATGTAGGTCAGTGTGCAAATGGTAGGACATGGACAATGGAGAAATAGACTGCACCATTCAGAAGATATCCGTGAGAAGGAGAGGAGTGGAGAGAAACCACTGGGAACTGGACATGGAGGCAAAGAACTGGGGAAAGGTTTAATAGAGGGGAGAAAATTGAGCATGTTTGTTAACTGAAAAGAAAAAAATAATGCGGGGAATTTATAAGAGGATTTGAGTGTTTGGAATTTTGGGGGGTGCATTTTGGTAGAAACAGTTGGTTAAGACTGAGAAGAGGTTATTTGATTTGAAAATTAAAACCATAAAGGGATGTTCCATATTGCTTGTTGGTTTCTCACTTCTGTTTACACAATGATATTAAATCCATCAAACCAAGGTGTAAGTTCAGCCGCCCAAATATTGTTGATCCACTCTTCAGAATTGGGGAATTGGAGCTACAAAATTAAATAGTTTGCTGGAGGTTACACAGTTATTATGGTACAAGAATTCAAACTCAGGTTCCAAAACTTTACTTCTGGTGCTCATTTGGTTTTATCAAAATTTCCAGTATTTGCATATCTACAGTTTTAGTGGATAACTACAGTTATAATGAGAGTACAGGACAGATTTCATGGTTTTAGGTGAGTGGTGAAGTAGAAATTACACGTATAGACCATGTTTTGGGAAGCTTAAAAGTAAAAGCAAAGCAAACTTGAAGACAGTAGGGATGTGGCACTTTTTATGGCTTCCCACCTTGTGGTGAAAGGAGAAGTACCAGTGGTGATGACAGTGTCATAAGGAGAAGTACCAGTGGTGGAGTTCCTGGGGATGAGGAAGAAAAAAATGGTCAAGTGCAAAGTTCTGATAAAGACAGTATAGGTGGAGGAGTCAGCTTCAGAAAAGAATAGCCATGGGTCCACCTCAGTTAGAAATGATGACAAAGAGATGGGTGAAATGGTGACATTTTGAGACAAATTGGTTAACTAGCTCCTCTGTCCCTGTTTTCTCCTTTGACAATAGATAAAATGTGCAAGCCACAAGGCCGTCGTGAAAATAACATTAGAAACTATAGATATATAGCCAGGCGCGGTGGCTCAAGCCTGTAATCCCAGCACTTTGGGAGGCCGAGACGGGCGGATCACGAGGTCAGGAGATCGAGACCACCCTGGCTAACACGGTGAAACCCCGTCTCTACTAAAAAATACAAAAAACTAGCCGGGCGAGGTGACAGGCGCCTGTATTCCCAGCTACTCGGGAGGCTGAGGCAGGACAATGGTGTGAACCCAGGAGGCGGAGCTTGCAGTGAGCTGAGTCTGGCCACTGCACTCCAGCCTGGGCGACAGAGTGAGACTCTGTCTCAAAAAAAAAAAAAAAAAAACTATAGAACTATAGATATATATAACTGCTTAGATCACAGTAAGGATTGAATTTTTGGTGGCTGTAACTGTCATTACAAATGATAGTACACTAGAGACAGTGGTACTCACCTACCATTCCATCAGCTTGCTGACATTTTTATACTCCTCGCAGGGAGCTGGGTCTACATGACTCATTTTAGTCAATGGGCTGTGAGGGAAAGTGATGTAAATTCCTTCTGGAACAAAATTGTAAAGATCTAGTGTGTGACTTTTCCAGGTGTCTTTTCCTCTAACCAGCAAAAATGGAACATTCCAGATGGTAGAGACATTGTCAGCATGCATAGAATACAGTTCCCCTTTAAGTGCCTCCCTGACTAACATTAGTCATATAATGTGATGAAAAACACACACTTTTCTTATGTTTCACGGTTAATTTGCTGAGTCTGCATTACCTGGCCTATCCTGTTACTACTACCACTAGGCTAATGGCAATTTCACATCTCATACATCTTGTTTCTAAGAATACATGTTAAACTAGAGCTTAGCTATAAAATATTCCTATTGAACATTTTGAAAATCCACTGTAAAGTTCAGTGTACTTACATTCTCTTCGAGGCAATTCATATGAGCACCAGGTGTACTTCACTGAAAGCTTAGAACACAAGTTTAATAATAATAACAATAGCAAACATTTTTTGAACAATCCTTCGTTCAGATGTAGTTTAGCCTCACAAATAGATTATGAGTTGAGTTCTACAATTAGCTTCATTTTACAAATGAGAGAACTGAGGCTCTGGGAGGAGAGGTTAATTACTTTACTAAAAACATAGAGCTAATGAGTCGTAAAGCCAGAATTCTAAATAAGATGCTAGAATTCCTACTTTCAATCAGTACATTATACTTTTCCCTTACTCGGTTATATCTACCCTAGGGAGTTTTACAGTCTCTGGAAAGAATTCTAAAATTGTAGGCCATGGATTGGACGCATCAGAGTTAGCTGAGAAACTTATACAAAAATAGATATTCTTGAGCACTTCCCAGACTTGCTGAATAAGAGGCTCTGTGCACAGAAATTTACAATAAAGGCTGATTCTGACAAACGATGACAGGTATTTCTGTTTGTCAACCAGAGATAGCATGCTGTGGAACTCACTTGGTTCCAGAAACTTTAAAACATGTGGTTCTTGGCTGGGTGCAGTCGCTCACGCCTGTAATCCCAGCACTTTGGGAGGCCGAGGCGGGCAGATAACCTGAGGTCAGGAGTTCAAGACCAGCCTGGCCAACATGGTGAAACCCCGTCTCTACTAAAAATATAAAAACTAGCTGGGTGTGGTGGTGGACGCCCGTAATCCCAGCTACTCATGAGGCTGAGGCAGGAGAATTACTTGAACCCAGAAGACAGAGGTTACAGTGAGTTGACACAGTGCCACTGTACTCCAGCCTCGGTGACACAGTGAGACTCTGTCTCAAAAACAAAAAAACAAACAAAAAACCATATGGTTCTCTACACATTAAAAACAATTGTGAATATTTTTCACTATTTCAATTATTTATGTTAAGACTTTACCATTATTTCTTTGTCACGTTAGCTAAAATTTTCATGAGCAACAATCACATAACATGGGACTGAATTGTATCTTATTTCTAGTTTATTTACTTTAGGAGACGATTATTGTCTCTCCATTGTGTCTCAGAACATGTTGAGAATGTCTCTACTTTTCTTGTCCATGGCCAGCAATTCCTTTCAGCTCGACATCTTGCTCTGAGCCACATGACTACTGTTGTTATGGAATCTAATGGTGGCCTTGGCATTGGTGGTCAGCTTGCTACTCAGTTACCTTCTCTCTTCCACTCCTTTTTAGTACTCTTTAATGAGAACTTAAGAGTCCAGTGTTATTCTTGATCCTGAAATGCATTTATTATCAGACTCTGAGCAATATGGAAACATACATTTTGGACAACCCTTAGATAAAGATGAAGTTATCCCAGCAAACATAAATGTTTGTAAGTTTCAGTTTCTTTTTCTGTCTACCTCTTCCCCTCCATCACATGCCTAGATGAGAAGCTATGCTCATCTCTGGGATAACAGATTTTTTCTGGATTAGCCCAGAAAGGAAAACACACACACACACACACCATCACCACCACCACCACCATCACCACATACCAACTGGCACCTTCATATTGAGTTATATTTGGCCCATTAAAAAAAGGAAAACACAAGAAAGCAAGCAACATCTGTATAATCATTTGCCACTATGACATTGGACATAACATGTTCTTTGAGGTCACATTCCCTGAGAACCTGATTGAGGGATCACTGGCAACCATGAGATCTGAACATTTCAGTGAGGTAGCTGTAACAGGTTCTTTTTGCTGAGCTTTCATTTTACTCTTGTTAAATATTTTCAGGGCCTATAACCTGTAGAAAGCTATTAACACTCCTATCTATACTCAAGATAGCTAAATGTAAAATCAAAAGTTATTTTAAGCATCTGTGTAACACACAGGATTTTTTCTGCTTGCTTTGCATAATTTCTGCACTCAGCAATACTATCAAAGAAAAAATGAGCTCTTTTCTTTCAGCTGTTATATGCCTGGTTTGTTAAATAAGATCCCCTAGCCTCATTAGATCAAGAAAGAAGACTCTGACCTCTTGTGGAGTCTAGGGGGAGCATTTTATTGCCAGAAGAACCATATGGCCCAAAGTCCATAGGAATATATATTCTCTGATCACAGCAGCTAGGTAGGAGTGGCTTCTTTGTACTCTGACTCTGACATCCAACATCATCATCATGTGTCTGCTGTGATCTTAAAACTCATAGATATTGCCCTGTTGTATGATGTGTAATTTATTCAGTATGTTTATTTAATGCACAGTGTATGTCAGGCATTTATTATGTGCCTAACATTACAGAGTTAAACAAAACCCAGTGACTGCCTTTAAGGAGTATAGCCTTCTAAGGCATTGCATAAAAGTAAACACATAATTATGATGTAATGTGAAATAGCATTAGCAGAGATTTGTACATAGTGTTTTTAAATCTCAGATGTATTTGTATATACCTTTTCTTCCTAACTAGTAAAATTTCAGAATACATTTACTTTTTAATTTATTCACTGTGTCCATTTCCATAGTAACTTGAATTTGTTTGAATGGTCTTCAGTATTTGTTTATTTTGTTTCACTTTGGATTTTATTTTTTAATACTTCCTAACTGTAAGAGTATAACCTCTAGAATTCCTTAAATATTATTTTTATTGAAATTAAAACAGACACAGAAGATAAACTACCTCAGAAATTTACATGTCAATGAAGTATCTCAAAATGAACATGACCATGTAACTACACCCTGGAGTGGTGTGCTGGAGATGGCTTGCATTAATTTTTGAGAGTTAATTGTTAAATATTCTGGTTGTTCAACTGCTTGAAATTGAGCATGGCAGAAATATTCGAATATCATGTCTTTTGCTTCCAGGAAGCAAGTTGCTAAACATTTATTATCATAGATTAATCTCTGCAGATTATTAAAGAGAGCATCACCAGCTTCCCTGTAGCCATGCCTGTACCTATTTCCAATTACTAATCACTCCATCTTCAAGTTAATCACTAACTTGCATTCTAATACAGCAGGTTAATTTTACTGTTTTGGAATCATACATTAAGAGAAAAGAAAAGATTCACTGGAGTCTGAAAACTTAAGCAATTTTGGCAACTCTCTTTAAATAAACAAAAACGAAATTATAAATACAAAATTAGGTACAGAGCCTTAGATGAAATCTGAGCAAGTTAAGGGAGCTTCATTATCTTCATAGTAAATCCAACTGCATTAGGGTATGTATGCTTTTTTTGTCCGACTTCTTTCACTTAGCTCTATAAGAAATCCATCTATGCTTTTGCACATAGCAGAGGCCATGCGTATGGCCTCTTTGTTGTTTCAGTTTACCATTATGTGGTTTATTCTACTGCTAAGCGTTATTGTTTTTAATTTGAGGCTCCCACCAGTAATCTTTCTTTAATGGTGCATCACATGACTTTTGGTGCGCAAATGTTGCACTGTGTTAGGAGTATACCTATGATTGAAATTGTGGCATCGCAGCCTGTTCATACATTCAGCTGTAGTAGACATTGCCAAATAGTTTTCCTGAGTGGTGGTACAAGTGTACAGTCCCAAAAGCAGTGTATAGAAGTTTCAGTTCTACATTCTTGACAAAACAAGGTATTGTGAGAATTACATTTTGGCCATTTTAGGATTTGTGTGATGACCCATTAGCTTTAAATTATTTTCACATGAGTTTTGGCCCTTTGGATATTTTTTTCTGTGAATTGTTTTGTGCATTGAAAAAAATTAAATTATCTATTTTTAATGATTTATAGGAGTTCTTTTTGTATTATGGATATAAGTTCTTCGAGGGGTATATCCAATGCAAATATTTTCTCTATTCATTACTTTGGGTTTTTTTTCTTAAAGGTTTTTTGTTTGTTTGTTTGTTTTTTAAACAATGCAAAGTTCTTAATTTTGTAGAAATAATTAAACATTTTAATAGCTAGTGCATTATGCATTGTGTTTCTGAAAAATTTATCTACCCAAGATCATTAAAGATATTCCCCTACGTTACTTTCTAAAAGCTTTATTGTTTTACCTTTCAATTACTGAAAAACACCTATCATTATTATGGAAGATTTTCCTATATCTCTTTTAGTTTGGTCAAGTTTTGCTTTATATAATTTGAACCCATCATTCATTGCAGAAAAATTTAGACTTATATTCCTGGTGAATTGGTGTTCCTTCATCTTCTGTGATGTGTCTTGCCTCAAAAACTGTCTTTATTTGTGTGCTTATAATAATGTCCTTGCATTTAGTATTCACATTGTAAACTTTTCACTTCCTTCTACTTTCAATCTATTTCATCCTTATGTTTAAGGTGTATCTATTGTGTGTACTGTTGTTTTTCTTTTTAATCCAGTCTGACAAGTTTTGTCATTTAATAAGAGTATTTAATTCATTTACATTTAATAAAGCTACTTATATATCTGAACTTAAATCTGCTACCTTCCAATTTGATTTATATTTCTCCAATATGTTCTGTGTTCCTTTTTCTATGGTTTCTTTCTTATTGTATAGATCATTTTAAATAGTTTATGTTTTTCCCTATTGCTTGTTAGTTATGCATGTGTTTATTTTTGTATTACAAGAAAAAAAAAGGTTTGTTTTTCCTTTGTATGCTGAAAGAGATTGCATAGAATTGGAATTAGTTGTTGTTATGTGTATGATAGAATTCACCAATGAAGCATCTGTCCCTGAAGGTTTGGTGGTGGTGGTGGTGTGGGGGGAAAATAATTATGAACTTGATTTCTTTAGCTATTAAACTACTATTTCTCCTTGAGTTAGTTTTGGTCGTTTTTTGTGCCTTTCAAAAGTTGACTACTTCATTTAAGTTTTTGACTTTATTGCCGTTATATTTTCATAATATTATCATTTTAATGCATGTAGGATTGTTTGTGATTTTCTCTCTTCCATTCTTAACGTAGGTAGCTTTTGCCTTTTTCTTTGAATAATGTAGCTTGAGGTTAATCTTTTTTATGTATGAGTTTTTGGTTTTATTGTTGTTCTCCATTGTTTTTCTCTTTTCTATTTCATTGATTTCTGCTCTGTTTATTCCTCCTGCTTACTTTGAGTTTAGTTTGTTTTTTTCTTGCTTTTAAGGTAGAACTTCAGATGACCAGTCTTAGGTCTTTATTATTTTAAAGTTATAATTTTTAAAAATGTATTGAGAATTGTTTTATGCACCAGCACAGGCCTGTCTTGGAGAGTGTTTCATGTGCACTTAGAAAAAAAATGTGTATTCTCCACATGACTTGAGTATACCAAAATGTTAATTAGATGCGTACTTATTTTGTTCCTACTCATTCTATGCGTTACTGAGGAAGGAGTCTTGAAATTTCTAGCTCTAACGGTTGGATTTGTTTTATCTCTTTATGTCTGTTAGTTTTTGTTTCTCGTATTTTAAAGCTCTAATTTTAGGTACATAAACATTTATGTATTTTTATTTCTTCTTAAAGAGTTGGCTCTTTTAAATAGTTAATGATAATAGCCTTAGTGCCCTTTTAACAGAGGCCCAAAAGAGACCCCTCACCCTTTCTGCCTTCTGAGGACAAAGCTGGAAAGTGCTGTTTATGAACTAGAAAGCAGTTCCTCATCAGACAGTGAATCTACCAATGCCTTGGTTTTAGACTTCTCAGCTTCCAGAGCTATGAAAAATAAATTTATATTGTTTATAAGCTACTCAGTTGATAGTATTTTGTTATGGTATCCCAAACAAACTAAGAATATATTAACACTTTAAAAAATTATTTAAAAATTAGTTTATAATATGGTAAATACTAGTAGATAGAACCCATATAAACAAGCTCTTTAGAGTCCTCAACAATTTTAGACTAAAGGCTTTCTAATGGAAAACCACTGCTCTAAGTTTTATTATAGGCACCTTTAGGATTACCACTTAGTCTACCTGCAAGTAACATTATTCCTCATTTTGTATAGTATGAGAGCCTTAAAACAGTACACTTTCATTTGTTCCCTCCGTTTTTTGTGCTGTTATGATTATACACTTTATATATGTAGAATGTTTTATCTTTACATATTATTTTACATTACCCTACACATTTACCATTTTGAGTAATCTTTATTTCTCTAGGAAGATACAAAAATTTCCTTCAGGTGTCATTTTTTCTTTTCTGCCCAAAGAATTTCCTTTAACATTTCCTGGAGTGTGGCCTGCTGTCAATGAATTCTCCCCAGACAGAGAAATCTTTATGAGTCATAAAGATCAGTTAGTTTTGATGAGTGACAGAATTAGAGCACACATACAAAATAGGAGAGAGAGATTTTAGAGCCAGAGTTGGCAAGATTTAGCAACTCATTGAATTGAATTGAGTGTAACATGCTAACACACCTCTTAAACATCATAGCCAATGAAATAAGAATAAAAGGGTGAATACTGAGAAAGTATATTCAAACACATTATTATAATTGGCAGATTGTAAGATTGTCTATTCGGAAAACCCAGCCCAGAATCCACCAAAAATCACAAAACTTATTAATTGAGTTAATGTAGGTGTATAAATATAAAGCTTTCCTATATACAAGAAATAACCTGTTGGAATATACAATGGTAAACAACATCAGAAGCAAGAAATAACCTGTTAGAATATATAATAGTAAACAGCAGCAGCAGCAACAAAAACAGTTACAAAAATGCTTGGTCAAAATACAACAAGCACCTAAAACACCTGGGGTAAGAAGCAAGCTAATAAGGAATGTAAAGAGTCAATGAGAGGACAACTATAAAGGACTTGAAGGAAAAATTAATAATTAGAAAGATATACTTTGAAATATGAGGTTTAATATTTTAAATTTGTTCATGATCAACAAATCTAGATTGAATTAATCCACAATAAAAAATCAAGTGGATCGATTTGGTGACGAGATAAAATGATCCTAAAGCTTACTTTGAATGAATGAGAGCACAATATGAACAACACATTTTTCTAAATGATAAGGACACTTGTCCTATCAAATATTGACACATATTATAAAGTCACAATAATACCAGTACCAGAAGGAATAGATGTATTAGTGAAATAAAATAAAAATCATGGCCATATTTAAGTGTATATTGGGATTTATTTTATGATGAATATGGACCAAATTGGTGGGAAAATAACAGATGATAGTATTGAACAAAAATGTTGCAATTTTTTAAAAATAAAATTAGATCTCTGCTTCATAACATATGTTAAAATAAATTTCAACTCTTGAATCATTTTTACTAAATTTTTTGGCATCTTTGGATACAGATTCAATGCTATTCTTATCAAGTAACCAACATCATTTTTCACAGAATTAGAAACAACTATTTTAAAATTTATAGGGAACCAAAAAAGAGCCTGAATAGCCAAAGCAATGCTAAGCAAAAAGAACAAAGCTGAAGGAATCACACTACCCAATTTCAAACCATATTATAAAACCACAGTACCCAAACAGCTTAATACTGGTACGAAAACAGACACATAGACCAGTGTAATAGAATAGAAAACTGAGAAATAAAGGCATACGTGTACAACCATCTGATCTCTGTCAAAGCCGATAAAAACAAGTAATAGGGAAAGGATTCTCTATTCCATGAATGGTGCTGGGATAACTGCCTAGCCATATGCAGAAGATCGAAGCTACACTCCTATGTTTTCCTGTATACAAAAATTAACCAAAATGAATTAAAGATTTGAAAGTAAGACCTCAAACTATAAAAATCATGGAAGACAACCCAGGAAATACACTTCTTGACACGGGCCGTGGCAAATAATTTTTTGGCTAAGTATGCAAAAACAGTTGCAAGAAAAACAAAAATAAACAAATGGGATATAATTAAACTAAAGAGCTTCTGTACAGCAAAACTAAACTATCAACAGAGAAAACAGACAACCTACAGACTGGGAGTATGTATTTGTAAACTATGCATCTGACAAAGGCCTAATATCCAGAATCTATAGGGAACTTAAAGAAATCGATTACCAAAAAAAAAAAAAAAAAACCCCAAATAGCCCCATTAAAAAAATGGGTGAAGGATGTGAACAGACAGTTGTCAAAAGAAGACATGCAAGTGGCCAACATAACAAAATACTCATTATCACTAATCATTAAGGAAATGCAAATCAAAAACCACAATGAGATATCATCTCACACCAGTCAAAATGGCTACTGAAAAGTAAAAAAAAACAACAGATGTTGGTGAGGTTGTGGAGAAAAAGGAATACTTACATACTCTTGATGGGAATGTAAATTAGTCCAGCCACTGTGGAAAGCAGTCTGGAGATTTCTCAAAGAACTTAAAACAGAGCTACCATTTGACCCAGCAATCCCCTTATCCAAATGAAAATAAATCATTCTGCCAAAAAGACACGTGCACTTGTGTGTTTTTTGCTGTGCTCTTCAAATAGCAAAGACATAGAATCAACTCAAGTGCCCACCAGTGATAGACTGGATAAAGAAAATGTGGTAAATGTATACCATGGAACACTATGCAGCCATAAAAAAGAATGAAATCATGTCCTTTGCTGCATCATGGATGGAGCTGAAAGCCATAATCTTAAGCAAATTAATACAGGAACAGAAAACCAAAGACTACATGTTCTCAGTTAAAAGTGGGAGCTAAGCATTGAGCACATTGACCTAGTCAATTTTGCGGACTACAAAAGGGTGGAAGGGGGTAAGCCTGGGTTAAAAAAACACCTATCAGGTGCCATACTTACTACTTGGGTGATGGGATCTATACCCCAAATCTCAGCATCTTGCAATATTCTCATTTAACAGATTTGCACATGTACCCCATTATCTAAAAATTTGAAAAGAAAAAGTTCTAGACAGATTAGAGATTTGAATGTAAAAAATAAAACCAACACATTGCTAGAAAAAAATGTAAGTAGATATCTATTGTCTTGAGTTTGAGGATTTTCTAACATAATAACAGAGAAACAGGAAGAAAATGACTTATTTGGGCTCATTTAAATTGTGTGAATCTAAAGCCGAATACCATAAAATTGTATTTATGAATTTAAAATGAAATTGACAACTCATAAAAGCTTATAATAGACAAGGTGTAAATATAATTAATATATGAACCCAGTTTAGAAATATGGGAAAATGTGTATATGCTAATTTGAAAATGGACAAAGCATGTATTCTGGTAACTTGTAAATTAAATATGATGGACAAAGAGGCAGATGGCAAAATTTTTAACCTCAGAAGTCATGAAAGAAGATGTTAGAGGTAAAGATTAGGCCACTTGAAAGAGCATGCAGGATAGGTCACACAAGGGAAAATAAAAACAGAAAAGAACAAGGAAAATGTCAAAGATAAGATGTGTGATAAGTTGTATTTCTTTTTATTATAAACACTTCATCCTCCTGGGTGAAATATATTAATAGTTTCCTCCACAATGGAGTCAGTTTGGCCATGTGATTTTCTTTGGCCAAAGAAGTTTTACAAACTACTTTGTTCTTTGTCAGATTTTTTTTTCTCTCTTGGCTACCATGATGGAGACTGTAACAAATGAAGACTGCTTAGTTCACGTGGATCCAGAGTGAAAAGTTCATGCAGCAGACCCACAGTCAAACTGTGTTGGAAACATAACCTGGATGAGACAAATACCTTTGTTGTTGTAAGTCACTGAAACAATGGGGTGATTTGTTACTTTGTTATACCCTAGTGTGTCCTGACTGATACATCTGGCCTACTTCATGTTTCTGACTTCTTGTCAAATTGACCAACCAGGTAGAGCAAAGATTGTAAATAGAAAATATAACCTGTCAAATAATGTGTACAAGAAAGAGAAGGTTTAGTAGGAGAGAAATGTTAACAGATTAGCTCATTGTGAGTGGGAAGATGTAGGCAGTAAGTGATGAGAAATAAATGCAGTGAAGAGGGATAATAGAGAGTTGTCAGTTACAACTCTCTATTGTCAGTGCCTCAATTAGAAGTTTGTATTGGGTTGAGGATTCTACTTGAATAACAGTATTTCAGCTTGGAAACTACTGCTGTCTGGTTTTATGTTAGTTATATAATTTTTAAGTGTTATAAACTCTCTTGGTTTCTTCACCCTTCTTCCTCTTTTATTCTCAAGATTTATTTTGATGCCAAGTCAATAACAACAAGAAAAACAAACGTATTGGAGTTCCTTCAGTTTGGAGTTCTTATTTGGTTTATTTTAATTCACTGTTTCTGATCTGATATATTGATCTTTCTACTTATTTATTGTTTAATTCCTTCATTCACATCATGGTATACATAAAGATAATACTTACACAGCAGTTACAGGTAAATAGAGGAGGCTGTTCATACCGGGACATTACCTAACTGGGCTGGCCAGACTGTTCCATGAGCAGAGAGGATCCATGCCTTGGCATACCTGTAACTCATTGAAGGTACCATTGTTGGAAAGCTCTGTGATAAGTAATAGCCTGAAGTAAGCAATTGTACAAATGATTTAGCAGAAAGTTTATTCTGGCTAAATTATGATCCCTCTAGCTTATTTATTTAATTCTATCAAGAAGAAGTGCAATGAGATGGACATTATTCATATTGCCCACCTTTTTTTTTTTTTTTTTTCTGACAGGGTCCCACTCTGTAGCCCATGCTGGAGTGTGGTGGCAGTATCTCGGCTTACTGAAACCTATACTTTCTGGGTTCAAGTGATTTTCCCACCTCAGTCTACCAAGTAGCTGAAACTATAGGCATATGCCACCACACCTGGCCAATGTTTGTATTTTTAGTAGAGAGAGGGTTTTTCCATGTTGGCCAGGCTGGTCTTGAACCCCTGAGCTCAAGTAATCCACCTGCCTCAGCCTCCTAAAGTGCTGGGATTACAGGCATGACCCCCATGCCCAGCCATATTCATCTGTTTCTTAAAAGTAATCCATTAAAAGTGATGGTAATAAAGTTGTTAAGATATGTCTTCTATTTCAGGAATGGGCCTGAACTGGCCTCCCATCTCAGGATATTAACTTGGATTTACACAATTCAGTTGCTCAAACATTCCAGTAGTTACTGCTAGAGGCTTGCTTTATCCTTGCGTGTTCTAATTATCACATTTCCATAATCTAAATATTCCTGGATTCGAGTATAATTTCTCTTTCCTGAGATAAACTCACATTCTACTCCCGGACATACCTATTTCTCCAGTTCTCTCGCTCACATTAGTATGTGTCATTTTGCTCAATTGTATTCTGTTTTTTCCTTTAAAATATACTTGTCAGGTATGCTATAAAAATAATTCATGGTAAATTGATATTTTATGTGCCCCTCTCTTAAACATTGAGAGATTATTTCTGTACTTTCCTAATACAAATTTATTATGTTTCCTAATTATCATTATCTAAATTATTTAAATAAATATAAATTATTTAATAAAATATAAATTATATGAGAAAAGAAATGGGATGGAGCAAGAGCATGCTAAATTATCAGTGATCCCATTCTGTTTCTGTTCCAATTATATCAATCATAGAACTTGTAAGAGCCCTAAACTAGAGTTTTACCAGTAGAATCCTAATAACTTTTTTTGACATAGCAGCTGTCCATTTTCCAGGGGCGTCTGAAGAACAGAATGATGGCCACAGAGAATGTAGGTAACAGAGAAGCTATGTGTTAGTATAAAGCGTTTTGTATCATAAATAGGACTAGAATGCAGGTGCCCACAGTAGTACCCTACTGCTGGACTAATAAAGTGTGCTGGCTCAGCAGTCGTAAAGCTCAGAGTTGCTATTTTTGTTGAAAGATTTCAGACCCATGGTGTGAGACTGAGACACAAACTTGTTTGCCTCTTAGGATGGCAAATACACATGTTTCTTTGAAGTGCATTAAGTGTGGTGACACAGGATATGTGCACATCACAAGGACAGTGGCATAGCAGGTTGGAGATATCCTGAATGTGAGTACTAACTGCTTTTCTTTCTCGCTATTTAATCTTATTTTTTTCTCTTAACTGCCTTGTCTAACCTTTGCTGGATCCTTTCTCTCTTTTGACTTCCTTAATAACAGTGAACCTAATGTTGCAGACTTTAGTCCTTATTTTTTCCTTCTCTTCATTTTGAAGTTCAGTATCAGTTACATTTGATAACACCTACATCTGTGTCCCTAGATCAAAGTTTTCTACTGGGGTCCAGTATTGTATCTTTAATCCCCAACATCTCAAGTTCAACTCGTGCTAAATGAGTTCATAATTGCACCTCTAATGTACAACTAATGGTACCATCATTCACAGAAACAATGAAACTCAACAGCCAACGTGTCATCACATTGCTTCCTTTTCCTTTGCTCCCTCTAGCTTATTTATTTAATTCTTATTAGTTGTATTTCTTGAATATTTCTTGCATGTGTCCCCTCCTCTTCATCCCCATCTGTACTGGCCCTTATCACCTCTCACATGGACTATTATAATAACCCCTTGGCTCGAGCTTTCTCCCACTCCAATGTGTCCTTCATAATGTCTTACCCTCTACACAAAGGATCGTGATTCTAAAACACAAATCAGATCCCATCACTTCCCAAGTTTCTCCACTGTCTGGTCCTCAGCATTTGTATTTGTGTGCACACAGGACCTCTGTGACCTGGCATCTCTACTTATCCTGCTGAATCTTCACCTGTATCACTCAGTGCCCCTGGAAGTGAGTACACTCTGCTGCTTCATACCTCTTGGCCATGCATATGCTTCTCATCTGAAGCAGCCCTTCACTCCTTGTCCACTGGCCAAACCCCAGTTTTCTATTTAGAAATCAGCCCAAACACCCACCGTGCAATTCCTGGTTCTTCTTGTGGTTGTATGTTTGGGCTGTCACAGTGTTTTTCTTTCTCAAGCCTCATTTTAGCTATTACCATAGGCAGTTGTAAGTTTGGTTACTGGTCAAATTTTACAATAGACTGTATGCCTCTTTTGAAAAACAACCATGTCCCAGACTCAGTTCAGTGCCTGGCACATAGTAGATAATCAACAAGCAAGTGTTAAGTATATGAATGAGTAAAGAGATGCATAAATTTTTGGTTTTAAAATAATTCGGTACCTCCCCTCTTTCTGCTGTACTAGGAGCAATAGTTTGGAGGTGTCTTGGTGATGGCTTTATTTTATTTACCTATGGGATTACCAAAGTTATGGCACTTCATAGCTGGTGTGGTGGCACAGGTACTGGTGAGGGCCAAGAACTGGCTATGCTAGATTTCTTTCACTTATTTGTACTTTCATGGATTTGAAACATGTTTTTCTATTCTGGTTACTGCCTTGCATGTCCAGATAGAGACAAAAGTGATTGGTATTAAAAAGTATTGTTTGATGACATTTTAAAAGAATCTTTGGGTCTTCTAGAAAAAAAATTGGTTGTGGTTTTTAAATATAAATATAAATGCAAAATCTGTACTGTCTGAGTAATCTGTACAAAGTTTATATAGTAACCTATGTCTAAGATGGCCTGAAAAATGTAGCTGATTTTAAGCAATTCAGACATTACAGATCATACAATAATGTATTTTTTCAGTCTCTGGGAGGCAGAACTATAACAGACTCTTGGGGACACAAAGGGGGCTTATTTTTTTAAACAAAACATGATGTTATACTAAGAGCAAACTATTGTTTTTGACAAGGCATGTAAGAATTCAGTTAGATCTGACTCAAATGAAAATGAAATCCACAGCTTTTTGATTCAAAAGCTGTGGACGTTGCCTAGTTGTGAAATGAAGGGTCCGTGAGGTTGTAGTCATGGCAACCAGTGTGAGGGAGTTGAGCTTTGAGTGCCCTTGTCCTCCATCACTGTCAAGTTACAGATTCTGTATTTGGAGGAATGGTGTTGGTAAGTTAGTAACAGGAAAGCACCAACTGAACCGTTTCCCACCAACAAACCTGTATTTTGTATAATGAACTAATGGTTATGACTGTTAAGGTACTCTCCTACAAGGTTACAAATTGTAATTATTTCCAATAAAAAACCAGAAGCTAGCTGGGTGCAGTGACTCGCGCTTGTAATCCCAGGGCTTTGGGAGGCCGAGGCAGGTGGATCATGAGGTCAGGAGTTAGAGACCAGCCTGATCAACACAGTGAAACCCTGTCTCTACTAAAAATACAAAAATTATCTGGGCGTGGTGGTGGGCACCTGTAATCCCAGCTACTTGGGAGGCTGAGGCAGGAGAATTACTTGAATCCGGGAGGCGGAGGTTGCAGTGAGCCAAGATTGCACCACTGCACTCCAGCCTGGGCGACAGAGCTAGACTCCATCTCAAAAAGACCTGGTGCGGTGGCTCATGCTTGTAATCCCAGCACTTTGGGAGGCCGAGGAGGGCAGATCATGAGGTCAGGAGATTGGGAAACCAGGAGATTGGGATAGCCAGGCATTGTGGCGGGCACCCATAGTCCCAGCTACTCAGGAGGCTGAGGGAGAAGAATGGCGTGAGGCAGAGCTTGCAGTGAGCTGAGATTGCACCACTGCACTGCAGCCTGGGTGACAGGGCGAGACTCCATCTCAAGCCAAAAACAAACCAACAAAAAAAAGCCTGAAGCTTTTGGTTTTAGTTTTCCTGCTCTTTAAGAATAGATCTTGCAAAGGTTATTCTTAATTCGTTGCCTTTCCACGTGGGCCTGTGTGTTGGGAAGCTGTTAGTTCTGGCTGTATCATGAAGAGTGTCCTGTCATTTTCCTGTCTGTCCCTGCCTTGGTTACTCTCTTAACAGCCCCACGCAATAAGCTGTCGGCATCTGAAGAAAGAACTGATGGTACAACAAATTTCTCAATGTAGGGATGAGACGGAGGGGACACACAGTTGCTTTCAGGAGGTTTGCCTGAAGTTCTTTTCAGTAAAGATTAGATCCACACCCTTGACAGGCTCCACAGAGCCGGCAGTGGTTTCCGAAGCAGAATCTTGGTTCCAGCTTTTCCGAAAGCTTCCTCTTACTTTTCTTCTCTTCATTCCCTCTTCACCATCATCATAATGATGTGTACACAGGAAGCTCTTGTGGATTAGTTAACATCACTTAATGATGGTTAGGGTAGAAAAGAATGTTGGAAACATTAGAAAAGTGGAATAATAGTCACATAATAATAATTTCTGAGCTCTTAATGTAAAACTTTGTGCTAAACACTTTGTATACTATTAGTTCTTTCAATTCTCAGTAAACCAATGAAGCAGATACTATCATCTCTATATTGCAAATGAGAAAATTGATTCTCTGGAAAGTTTCACAACTTGTCCCAAGGTCAGCAATTAGCATGTGTCAGAACGAGGACCTCAGCTTTTCTGGATCCAAAGCCTGGAGAAGCCGATTTTTCTTTTGAGCAAAATAAATTTATTTCATGGCAGCTCTACCATTCTGGAGGCTGGAAGTCGAAGATCACGGTGCCAGCACAATCAGGCTCTGGTGAGGGACCTCAGCTTGCAGATGGCACATTCTTACTGTGTCCTTACACAGTAGAGAGAGTGATCTCACTCTTCCTCTTTTTATAAAGGCACTAACCCCTCATGGTGGCTCCACCAAAGGCCCTATCTCCAAATACCATCACAGCAGGGTTTAGGTCCTCAACATATTAATTTCATAACACGAAGCTGGCAACTAGCCCAAGGCAAGAACTTTGCAGTACCAGTGCAGTTCCCCTATAGAGTCCTGTATGCTAGACTTGCTGAGGGTGGGCTTCCTAAAATGCACATAAGAATATTCCATATGGTTATAGGGAATGATCTCAAAAGAGGCAGTTTGAAAAGTTTTAATAAAAAATAACTATGTTGGGTTTGAATGTGAAATAATATGAAAACATACAATAAAAGAATCAGTATCTTTAACCTACCAGATCCCTAGTTTGACAGCTCACAGACTAGTAATCTTAGTACATTTTTTGTATCCATCCAGAAATAGTCTATACATTTGTGAGAATGCCTTTTCTTTTCAGGGCAGTTTGATCGTATCTATGACAAATTTACTATTCATGTGTATTTTGACCTAGTAATTGTATGTATAGATACATTAGCACAAGGGACTAAAGAGCTATATAGAGGGACATTTAATACATGATGCATGCCATTTATCCTATTTATTTGTCCTGTCTTCACTGAAACGAAAACAAACAAACCTGGGTTTCTTAACCTTTCTATTGCCTCTCAACACCAGGTATTTATGGAATTAGGCTGTCAGATTGACCTTAACATGATGCTTGCCTTCTGAATAAGCCTTTCTATTTATTATAGGCCAAGTTCATTAATTTAGTCAGTAAAATTTATTGAATACTTCATACGTGTCATGCAGCATTTGAGGCACTTGAAATATTTGTGAATTAAACAGATTAGAACTCGGCTTCTATAATTTAGTGAAAGATAAAAGTCAAGCAAAAAAACAAACAAATAAGATTATTGTAGGTGGTTATTCATGTTCTGAAGGGAGAAAACCCAGTGGTGGAAGGTGACTTTAAGTATATATTCAAGAAGATAAGGTGATTAGGGAATAACTACTTATGAGGGAAACATTTGCTGTATGACTTGAATGATGGGAAAGGGGCACCCCATCATGAATTAGGCTGGGACATTATCTAGCAAAAGTTCTGAGAGAGGAACTTACTTAGCATGTTTTAGGAATTGAAAGGTCAGCATAAATGAGGCAAAGGAGAAATGAAAAAAAGAATGGCACAAGATAAAATTGAAGAAGTGAGCAAGGGTCAGATCATGTGGGATAATGCAGACCTCATAAAAAGATTAGATTTTATCCTAAAGGCAAAAAGGAAATTTTAGAAGGTATTAAGCAGAGTAGTGGCATGATCTGATTTATGACATTATAACAATTCCACAGACTGTAGAGAATGGATTATAAAGAAAGGATAAGAATGGAAACAGGGAGATCTGTAAGCAAATTATTAGTGTAGCCTGGATTAGAAATAATGGTAGCTTGGATTGGGCTGGTGGCAGTGGCACTAGGGAGAACTGGACAGATTCAGGTTACATTTTGAGGGTACTGTTAATAGAACTCACTGATATATTGGATATGCAAGTGTGAAGGGCAGGGAGGATTAAGGACAACTATGGTTAAGGACAACTCTGCAGGTCATTATGTTAAGTGAAATAACCTGATACAGAACAACAACCATCACACTTTCTGACTTATCTGTGGGAACTAAAAATTAAAACAGTTGAACTCATGGAGACAGAGGGTAGAAGGTTGGTTATGGAAAGGCTGGGAAGGGTGGTGGAGAGTGGGGGGGCATGGTGGAAGGTAAGTGGAGATGGTTAATGGGTACAAAAAATTAGTTACAATGAATAAGAACTAGTATTCACTACCATAACAAGTCACTGTAGTAAAAAATAATTTGGTACACTTAAAATTAACTGAAAGATTGAGTTTCTTAGACCTGAGTTCTAGTTTGATTGCACTGTGGTCTGAGAGACAGTTTGTTATAATTTCTGTTCTTTTACATTTGCGGAGGAGTGCTTTACTTCCAATTATGTGGTCAATTTTGGAATAAGTGTGATGTGGTGCTGAGAAGAATGTATATTCTGTTAATTTGGGGTGGAGAGTTCTATAGTTGTCTATTAGGTCCGCTTGGTGCAGAGATGAGTTCAATTCCTGGATATCCTTTTTAACTTTCTGTCTCGTTGATCTGTCTAATGTTGACAGTGGAGTGTTGGAGTCTCCCATTATTATTGTATGGGAGTCTAAGTCTCTTTGTAAGTCTCTAAGGACTTGCTTTATGAATCTGGGTGCTCCTGTGTTGGGTGCATATATATTTAGGATAGTTAGCTCTTCCTGTTGAATTGATCCCTTTACCATTATGTAATGGCCTTCTTTGTCTCTTTTGATCTTTGATGGTTTAAAGTCTGTTTTATCGAGACTAGGATTGCAACCCCTGTTTTTTTTTGTTCTCCATTTGCTTGGTAGATCTTCCTCCATCCCTTTATTTTGAGCCTATGTATGTCTCTGCATGTGAGATGGGTCTCCTGAATACAGCAGACTGATGGGTCTTGGCTCTTTATCCAGTTTGCCAGTCTGTGTCTTTTAATTGGAGCATTTAGTCCATTTATATTTAAGGTTAATATTGTTATGTGTGAACTTGATCCTGCCATTATGATATTAACTGGTTATTTTGCTCGTTAGTTGATGCAGTTTCTTCCTAGCCTCGATGGTCTTTACATTTTGGCATGTTTTTGCAATGGCTGGTACCGGTTGTTCCTTTCCATGTTTAGGGCTTCCTTCAGGGTCTCTTGTAAGGCAGGCCTGGTGGTGACAAAATCTCTAAGCATTTGCTTATCTGTAAAGGATTTTATTTCTCCTTCACTGATGAAACTTCGTTTGGCTGGATATGAAATTCTGGGTTTAAAATTCTTTTCTTTAAGAACGTTGAATATTGGCCCCCACTCTCTTTTGGCTTGTAGAGTTTTTGCCGAGAGATCTGCTGTTAGTCTGATGGGCTTCCCTTTGTGGGTAACCCGACCTTTCTCTCTGGCTGCCCTTAAGATTTTTTCCTTCATTTCAACTTTGGTGAATCTGGCAATTATGTGTCTTGGAGTTGCTCTTCTGGAGGAGTATCTTTGTGGCGTTCTCTGTATTTCCTGAATTTGAATGTTGGCCTGCCCTACTAGGTTGGGGAAGTTCTCCTGGATGATATCCTGAAACCGCTCAACTACATGGAAACTGAACAACCTGCTCCTGAATGACTACTGGGTACATAACGAAATGAAAGCAGAAATAAAGATGTTCTTTGAAACCAATGAGAACAAAGATACAACATACCAGAATCTCTGGGACACATTTAAAGCAGTGTGTAGTGGGAAATTTATAGCACTAAATGCCCACAAGAGAAAGCAGGAAAGATCTAAAATTGACACCCTAACATCACAATTAAAAGAACTAGAGAGGCAAGAGCAAACACATTCAAAAGCTAGCAGAAGGCAAGAAATAACTAAGATCAGAGCAGAACTGAAGGAGATGGAGACACAAAAAACCCTCCAAAAAATCAATGAATCCAGGAGTTGGTTTTTTGAAAAGATCAACAAAATTGACAGACCGCTAGCAAGACTAATAAAGAAGAAAAGAGAGAGGAATCAAATAGATGCAATCAAAAATGATAAAGGGGATATCACCACCGACCCCACAGAAATACAAACTACCATCAGAGAACACTATAAACACCTCTACGCAAATCAACTAGAAAATCTAGAAGAAATGGATAATTTCCTGGACACTTACACTCTCCCAAGACTAAACCAGAAAGAAGTTTAATCCCTGAATAGACCAATAGCAGGCTCTGAAATTGAGGCAACAATCAATAGCCTACCCACCAAAAAAAGTCCAGGACCAGATGGATTCACAGCTGAATTCTACCAGAGGTACAAGGAGGAGCTGGTACCATTCCTTCTGAAACTATTCCAATCAATAGAAAAAGAGGGAATCCTCCCTAATTCATTTTATGAGGCCAACATCATCCTGATACCAAAGCCTGGCAGAGACACAACAAAAAAAGAGAATTTTAGACCAATATCCCTGATGAACATCGATGCAAAAATCCTCAATAAAATACTGGCAAACCGGATTCAGCAGCACATCAAAAAGCTTATCCACCATGATCAAGTGGGCTTCATCCCTGGGATGCAAGGATGCTGGTTCAACATTCACAAATCAATAAATGTAATCCAGCATATAAACAGAACCAAAGTCAAGAACCACATGATTATCTCAATAGATGCAGAAAAGGCATTTGACAAAATTCAACAGCCCTTCATGCTAAAAACGCTCAATAAATTCGGTATTGATGGAACATACCTCAAAATAATAAGAGCTATTTATGACAAACCCACAGCTAATATCATACTGAATGGGCAAAAACTGGAAAAATTCCCTTTGAAAACTGGCAGAAGACAGGGATGCCCTCTCTCACCACTCGTATTCAACATAGTGTTGGAAGTTCTGGCTAGGGCAATCAGGCAAGAGAAAGAAATCAAGGGTATTCAGTTAGGAAAAGAATTGTCCCTGTTTGCAGATGACATGATTGTATATTTAGAAAACCCCATTGTCTCAGCCCAAAATCTCCTTAAGCTGATAAGCAACTTCAGCAAAGTCTCAGGATACAAAATTAATGTGCAAAAATCACAAGCATTCTTATACACCAGTAACAGACAAGCAGAGAGCCAAATCAGGAATGAACTTCCATTCACAATTGCTTCAAAGAGAATAAAATACCTAGGAATCCAACTTACAAGGGATGTCAAGGACCTCTTCAAGGAGAACTACAAACCACTGCTCAGTGAAATAAAAGAGGACACAAACAAATGGAAGAACATACCATGCTCATGGATAGGAAGAATCAATATCGTGAAAATGGCCATACTGCCCAAGGTTATTTATAGATTCAATGCCATCCCCATCAAGCTACCAATGAGTTTCTTCACAGAATTGGAAAAAACTGCTTTAAAGTTCATATGGAACCAAAAAAGAGCCCGCATTGCCAAGACAATCCTAAGTCAAAAGGACAAAGCTGGAGGCGTCACGTTACCTGACTTCAAACTATACTACAAGGCTACAGTAACCAAAACAGCATGGTACTGGTACCAAAACAGAGCTATAGACCAATGGAACAGAACAGAGTCCTCAGAAATAATACCACACATCTACAGCCATCTGATCTTTGACAAACCTGAGAGAAACAAGAAATGGGGAAAGGATTCCCTATTTAATAAATGGTGCTGGGAATATTGGCTAGCCATAAGTAGAAAGCTGAAACTGGATCCTTTCCTTACTCCTTATACGAAGATTAATTCAAGATGGATTAGATACTTAAATGTTAGACCTAATACCATAAAAACCCTAGAAGAAAATCTAGGTAGTACCATTCAGAACATAGGCATGGGCAAGGACTTCATGTCTAAAACACCAAAAGCAATGGCAGCAAAAGCCAAAACTGACAAATGGGATCTAATTCAAGTAAAGAGCTTCTGCACAGCAAAAGAAACTACCATCAGAGTGAACAGGCAACCTACAGAATGGGAGAAATTTTTGCAATCTACTCATCTGACAAAGGGCTAATATCCAGAATCTACAAAGAACTCAAACAAATATACAAGAAAAAAACAACCCCATCAAAAAGTGGGGAAAGGATATGAACAGACATTTCTCAAAAGAAGACATTCATACAGCCAACAGACACATGAAAAAATGCTCATCATCACTCGCCATCAGAGAAATGCAAATGAAAACCACAATGAGATACCATCTCACACCAGTTAGAACGGCAATCATTAAAAAATCAGGAAACAACAGGTGTTGGAGAGGATGTGGAGAAATAGGAACACTTTTACACTGTTGGTGGGATTGTAAACTAGTTCAACCATTATGGAAAACAGTATGGCAATTCCTCAAGGATCTAGAACTAGATGTACCATATGACCCAGCCATCCCACTACTGGGTATATACCCAAAGGATTATAAATTATTCTACTACAAAGACACATGCACACGTATGTTTATTGCAGCACTATTCACAATAGCAAAGACTTGGAATCAACCCAAATGTCCATCTGTGACAGACTGGATTAAGAAAATGTGGCACATATACACCATGGAATACTATGCAGCCATAAAAAAGGATGAGTTTGCGTCCTTTGTAGGGACATGGATGCAGCTGGAAACCATCATTCTTAGCCAACTATCACAAGAAGAGAAAACCAAACACCGCATGTTCTCACTTATAGGTGGGAACTGAACAATGAGATCACTTGGACTCGGGAAGGGGAACATCACACACTGGGGCATATCATGGGGAGGGGGAAGGGGGGAGGGATTGCATTGGGGAGTTATACATGATATAAATGATGAATTGATGGGTGCTGACGAGTTGATGGGTGCAGCACACCAACATGGCACAAATATACATATGTAACAAACCTGCACGTTATGCACATGTACCCTAGAACTTAACGTATAATAAAAATAAAAATAAAAAAAATAAAAATAAAAATAAAAATAAATTAACTGAAGGAATATAATTAGATTGTTTGAAACACAAAAGATAAATTCTTGAGGAGATGGATATTCCATTTTTACTCCAATGTGATAATTACACATGGCATGAAAGTATCAAAGTATCTCATATAGCCCATATAAATATATACACCTACTATGCACCTACACATATTTTTAAAATATTTAAAAAAGAAAAACGCAGGACAACTTTGAAACTTCAGCTTGAGTGACCAGGTGAATGAATGTGATATTTACTGAGATTACAGACAGGTGAATGAGAGAAGCAAATTGTGTACCAGTGACTTACTGGGTGCTGTTTACACAGTAACATTTAACAAAAATTTATCATACTGACATGTAGAAAAGTCACTGTACTTAGCTAGTTTCTCTAAAACTCCAGGTGAAAGCATCCACTGAGCAAAGCTTACTGACTAGAATCCTTTTGCCCTGTCTTTTGAAAAGGTCAGTTCTGTCCCATTCATCACTAAATAGGCATAATCACTTGTTCTCTAAATTGTAAAATTGCCTCCAGATAATTCACTGGCCTTCTGTAAAACCCTTATTAACCCACTGCAAGAAATACTCAGTTCCTAAGTGAAAACAATATTTGTGTATCAGTCAGAGCTGGAGAGGCCCATTGTCACTTTATGAAAATTAGCTTTCTTTTTCCTTGTGGTAAATTGCAGATTCTTGCAAATAATATAAAATGTGACTTATGTTCCATGTGATAAGGAAGATACCTCTGATCATCCAGATTGTCCAACAAGACAGACTTATTTTTTCACTCATATTTTAATTGCTGTAATGTCAGCCTCAGAGCTCATTAAAGTTTTTAAGGCACAATATCCTGGGTATAAAATATTTTTATTGAGAAAATGAATTTTCTCTTGCCTTGAGACTAGCTCTCTAATTAAAAGCACATACCATTAGTGCAAGTATATCACATTAAACATACACTCTGATGAATTGATAATTAATCTCAATCTTAAATCATAATCATTTTATTACTTTTCTGCAAGAAAGTAACCTCCAGTAAAAGGAGAAGGAGCGCAAAGACATTTCTAGAAATTGGACTGTTCTCAGCTGACTGAGGTTTCCTTAGACAGTCATGGTTTCCTAGTGGTTTATAATAATTTGGTTTTTGTTTTTTGTTCCTTTTGCAGCCAGCCAGCTGGCATTTGAACCTGCTGCCTCCAACCTGCCGTTCTACCCAGACTGTTATGTAACTGTTGATATTATATATAAAAATAGATAATATTGTTTAAATATTATTTTGTAATAATCCAAAAGCTTTTTATCTTCTTTGAAGGAGCTGCAAGAAAAGTTACATCTGTCATCATTAAAATATCCTCCATTTATTCTAGACATTATGGTGATTATATGAAGAGTGTGGTCTATATCTTACTGCAGACACTGAATAGCACCAGCGGAGAATGATCGTCTGCTGTTGTCACAGAATCAGCAGTTTTAGGCAGCATATAATACATTAGCTTTCAAATTTTCTTCATTAGAACGTCTCCAAGTTTAATTTACTCAACTGTATGGAGGTTAAAGATCTGCTGATAAAGCACTCATCATTAACAGTGATTATTCATTGTCACTCTTGAGTAGGCAAATTCCACTTTTGGAGATTTTCTCTGCTAGGAAGAATTAATGGGAGCTGAGGAAGCAGGGTAGGAAGCTCTGGGTCACAACTCTAAGGCTTCCTAAAAATGGAGAGAAATTACACACTGCATTATTATTGGCTGTAGTCACCCTACTGCACAATGGAACACCAAAACTTATTCTTCCCATCTCGTGGTATCTTTGTACCCATTGACTAACCTCTCGCAGTCCCCACTTTTCTCTTGCCCTCTTCAGCCTCTGGTAATCATTATTCTACTCTCACGTTCTACCATCTGACATATGATATATATACATGTCTTGAAACATTAGATTGCATCCCATAAATATGTACAATTATTATGTATCAATCATAAATTTTAAACATTAAATTTTTTAAAATGGAGATGAACCTAAGCACCACAGTCACGTGGGCAGAGTTGGTTTCTTGTCAGAGTAGGGAGGCAAAAGGCACAGGTCATAAGGAAGGCAGAGGTGACCAAGGCAGTCTCATGGCCTCTCACCTTGACTAAACTCTAGACAGGATTCTTCCTGACTTTAGATACCTGATTTCCCTTTTCTTAGAACATTTTCTTGAGAAAATTTGCAAGTGTACACTCTACCCTTTTGTACATTTTCTACCACTCAGGAATGTCTTTCTCAAAAGCCTGGGAGCCAGCCGGGCATGATGGCTCACGCCTGTAATCCCAGCATTTTGAGAGGCTGAGGCAGGCAGATAACTTGAGGTTAGGAGTTTGGGACCAGCCTGGCCAACATGAGGAAACCCCATCTCCATTAAAAATACAAAAAATTAGCCAGGCGTGGTGGTGGGTGCCTGTAGTCCCAGCTACTCAGGAGGCTGAGGTGGGAGAATCGCTTGAACCCCAGAGGCAGAGGTCCCATGAGCCAAGATTGTGCCACTGCATTCTAGCTTGGGTTACAGAGCAAGATTCCATCTCAAAAAAAAAAAAGAATAAAATGTCTGGGAGCCATCCCTTTAACAGGCCACCATCAAGACAGACAGAACCTGTCTCTCCCAATCTGTGTGAAGATAGGGGCCTAACTTTGGTAAGTATCAATCGATAAATAGAAATAGCCGAGTCACATTGACCAGTCTCCTCTATCTTTTGGAAATTTTTATTTGGAAAATCGGGCAAGTGGGTTTTGAGCATTTGCCTTCTTAAAAGTTCTAGTCTTAAGTAGATTATGACTCTACGATATTCCTCTCCATTATTTTAAGGAGTTCAGAGGAATCCTTAAATCCTTAAATTTGAAATGCTTTCAAAGTGAACCTTTCAAAGTAGATTTTACTGCTTCCTTCAGAATCACTTGGATAACTAATAAAATATAGATTTCTGGTCCATTCCAGAAAGTTTTAAAATTAAACTCTCAAGGCATTGGGCCTCAGAATGTCTCTTAAATAAGCCCCTCACTTCTTTCTTTTACACACTGAAATCTGAGTACAACTGCTCTATCGTAAGCAATTAAATCTTTATAAAAAGAATACGAATAGATCACACCACTGCAGTCCAACCTTGGCAACAGAGTGAGACTCCATCTCAAAAAATAAAAAAAATTAATAATACAAGTAGTTATAAAAAAGATACATTTTGAAAAATAGAAGAATTTTAATTTTTAAAATGATAAAAGCATAGAGGTGGAGATATTCAAAATATGTTGAATTTAGGTAGAAAAGAAATTTTAAATCATTGGATTTATCTCGCTGCCTGTATTCAGTTTTTCCCAAAAAGAACCTTATCAGTTGACAATATATTGTCCTCTTAACACTTTCTATTGAAGAAAATTCCAGAGTTTTTTTCACTTATCCATCAGAATGTACAGTGATTATGTTTTGCAGTCTTTCTTTGTAAATAATTTTGGCATACTTACCACAACTGAAAATTATTTTTTCTTGCTCTAGCCATTAGAGTTGTGGGAGAGTAGTTGTGGTCACAGGAAAACAGAGAAAAACTCTTCCTTTTTGTAGTTACTTTTTCAAGGGAAAAATTATATTTTAAAAAGTCAGGTTTTTTTTTTAGATCCTGTGATTTGTGGAACAAGAAAAATGGTGTCCTAAATCAGGCTCCTGATGGTCCACTGACTTAGCCAAGTGATTTGGTTTACTTTTGGAGGGCCCTCAGTCAGAGAAATTTATTCTTTTTCTTGATCATCTTATCCTCATGATTAATAACTTCTATTCTCTTTAACATCTATGCTGAAGGATGGCTCTGTCAGCAACTATTTACATTTGAGAGTATAAATTTATAATATTGCTTTGTTTCTTTCGGAAATCTTCAGGTTAGAAAATTTTCCATTGTGGAATAAAACATTTTCCACCATTAAATGAAGAAGATAAAGTCATTCTAGTAGCTAGAAGGCTTTTCTGGTACTCCTAAACTTTACCCTTCTCTTCCTTTCATGCCACTTTCTTTAAAACAAACCCGTCCCTAAGAAAAACTATCCATCCCAGGTCTTCTCCCTGGCAAAAAGAAAGTGGCTTCTCTTAATAGTCAATATGGAAAACCATGAATGAAAAGAAAAAAACCAAGTAAGGTACATATAAACAAACAGCCTTCCAGCTTGAAACAGTTTTCAGTCTTAGTTTCCATAATTTTTTGTCCTTTTCCTATCCATTATGCAGCATACAGTATTGGATTTGAAAGTGGATTGTCCCTGCCACAGCTTCCTACTGTCATGGGCAAGAGAAACCTGGCATGGAACTCGAATCCTTGAATTTGCTCTGACCTGAACTTGTGCCACAATTGAAATGTGCTATGCATTGGCTTCAGGATGGAGAAATAGGAGAAAGTGAGACTGCTAGAGACGGCTTATCCACACACACACACACAAACACGAATTCTGATAATTAGCAATCACTGGAGGAATACAGGAAATTATAAGCAGGCTAAATTTCTTTTTTGTTTTTATGTTCTTCTTGTCCCAATGTGGAAAGCCCCCTCTGTGTGAGAAGCTGTACTGCAGCCCTTGGTACAATTAAATGCTCAGCCCAGCACAAAAGCTGAAAGAACTCCTCTCAGAGCCTTTTGTTTTTTAGAAGTGGATAAGCAGGAGCTTGGCAAGACACTTAGTTTTTAAGAAACACTGTGCCCTAAAACACTTAGCATGTGAGGCTTCTGATACCCAGAAAATTATCTTGTACATACTCAGAGTAATGAACTTTGGAGGTTTTATCTGCTCTTATTACAAATTGCTTTTCTTCCTCTCTTCCTTCTCCTTTTCCTTCTCTTCCTTCTACTTCTTCTTCTTCTTCCATAAGGCTAAAGATCATGAAGTTTTGCTGCACAACAAAGTAAAATGGCATACCTGAATGTGTGGTGGAACTCTAGGTGGCTATAGAATACAGGACAATCCTATCCTAAAGTATAGAATACAGGGATAGGGATAGACAAATACTGATGAAGTGCAGGACAGGGGCTGTGGGGAGATGATTAGAGCAAAAGAGTAGACATTGACTCTGCACACATATAGAATCAAAGGTGGAATAACAGTTTTGCATCTGGGAAGGCCGTGAGCTGTGCCTGTCCTTCAGGGGCGGCCTTCACACCTGGCAGAGCTATTATTATTTTTTCCATGTTGGTTGAACAAGTGCTATGTGTCAAGTGTTGTGCTAGATCTGGAGGCTGCTGAGAGGAGTAGGTCGTGGCTATTATCTGCAAGGTTATGAAGTTATACACGTAGAAACTAAAAATTGCATTCAAATAGGATCCTAACCAATGAGGAAGTATAGAGTACTATGGGGCACAGAGGGAAATGTGAGAAATTTAAGGAGAATCAGAAAGTGCTCCACAGAAAAGAGGACATTTTAGCTGGGGCTTTAAGAAGGAGCAAATTAGCCCCAAAAGAATAATAATAAAACAATGGAGAAATGGCTTGCCTGCTTGAGGAAACAGCATGCCCAAAAGCATGTCATGGAAGAAAATGTTTTGTTTAAATAATATTGAAAACTTCCTTTCTGAGGAGAAAATAAAGTAGAGATGCGTTGAAGGAGGGGTGGAGAAGATGAGGCTAACCAGCAGTTATGCAGGAAGACAAGAGAAGTCTGAAGTTTTGCACTACTTGAGCATATGCAGAACTCATGGATTGGGATCTGGATGTATGGCCAGAAGGCCAAGAAGCAACACCAACTGTGTGGAAGCTGTGAGGTGAACTTAATTTTGAAGCATAGCTCTGGACCAGCAAGTGCTTCTTAGATGTTGCATTAGGTAGAAACCGACTCCAACTTGTCAAAAAGCAGCTTCCTAGACATGCCTTCTTAGAAAAGAAGCTGTAAATATGGGAATTAGCCAAATTCACTGAAATTTATTTAGTCTTTATGTGCAAAGTAGTATACCATGTGAAATTAATATGATGAACTGCTTGTCCAAAGAAGCTTTTAGTGTATCAAGGAAGAAAGACATCTACTTCAATTATTGTAAGAGATGGTAGCATGCTCTGCCTCAGCAGGGAAGGAGAGTGAGTGAACTGAGAGGCTATACAAGGCAATGTGCCAAATATTTACATGGAATTCTCAGGCTAAGTAGAGATTTTTGTCCATTTTGGAAATGAAAAATATGCTCAAAAGGCTATGAAACTCTCAAGGAAATTCAGTTAATAAGTGTCAGAGTCAAAATGAGCTCAGGTCTATCTGACACTGAAAGGTGCCTTTGTATCCAAATGTGGACTGCTTTAAATCAAGCAGAATATAAACATTTGGCTTCCAAAGAATAATAGAAAGTTCTCAAAGCATCTCAGTCTTCAGCGCTTTTGATCACCCCTCACCATCTTTCCACTCTTCGATATTTATCACCATTCCCATCTCATCCCTAAAAGCTTCCTGCCCTGCTTAGCCTAGAGTGATGTCTTCCTTTCCTAATGCCTGCAGCAGCTGCCCACATTCTAGGTGTCCAAACTGACCTGTGCTACCTCTCGTGTCTCCTTCCCAAGCACATCTTTCATGAGGCAACAGATATCTCAAGGTCTAGCTTCAGTGAGTTTCACAAGTAAAAAAAGTTACTGAAAATGAAAATTACATCAATTAATACAGCAATGGGTAAAGATATTAGCATGAAAGCAGCAAAGAGTGTCAAATCTGGAGAGGCCTGCAGTTGGGAGTAAGAGATGGTGCAAAAGTGACCTGAGTTGATTGCTGCTCAACTCAGTGGTGCCAGGCCCCAAAAGAGCTCCCTTCCTGGGGAAATGGAAGAATTATATAGATCTTGATATTAATATCTGATTCTAGATAAAGTGAATGGGATTTCTCTGAATTTTTTTAACATTTATTTTAGGTTTGGGGGTACATGTGAAGGGGTACAGGTTTCATGAGAATTTGTTGTACATATTATTTCATCAATCAGGTATGAAACCCAGTATCCAATGTTATGTTTTCTGCTCCTTTCCCACCTCTCACCCTTCCCCCTCAAGTAAACCCCAGTGTCATCATTGTCTTCTTTGTGTTCCTAAGTTCTTATCGTCTACCTCTCACTTATAAGTGAGAACATGTGGTATTTGGTTTTCTTTTTCTGTGTTAGTTTGCTAAGAATAATAGCCTCCAGTTCCACCCATGTTCTCGCAAAAGACAGGATCTCATTTTTTTTTTTTTTTTTTTTTTTTTTTTTTGAGACGTAGTCTTGCTCTGTCGCCCAGGCTGGAGTGCAGTGGCGCAGTCTTGGCTCACTGCAAGCTCTGCCTCCCGGGTTCACGCCATTCTCCTGCCTCAGCCTCCCAAGTAGCTGGGACTACAGGCGCCTGCCACCACGCCCAGTTAATTTTTTTGTGTTTTTAGCAGAGACAGGGTTTCACCGTGTTAGCCAGGATGGTCTTGATCTCCTGACCTTGTGATCCACCTGCGTCAGCCTCCCAAAGTGCTGGGATTACAGGCGTAAGCCACCGCACCTGGCCAATCTCATTCTTTTTTTATGGTTGCATAGTATTCCATGGTGTATATGTACCACATTTTCTTTATCCCACCTGTCATTGATGGACATTTAGGTTGATTTCATGTCTTTGCTATTGTCAATAGTGCTACAATGAACATATCAATGCATGTGTCTTTATGGTAGAATGATTTATATTCCTCTGAGTACATACCCAGTAATGAGATGGCTAGATCAAGTGGTAGTACTACCTTTAGCTCTTTGAAGAATCTCCATACTGCTTTTCACAACGGTTGAACTAATTTATACTCCCATTAGCAGTGTATACGTGTTTCTTTTTCTCTGCAACCTCACCAGCACCTGTTATTTTTTGGTTTTTTAATAATGGCCATTCTGACTGATGTGAGATAGTATCTGACTGTGATTTGCATTTAGCTAATAATGATCAGTGATATTGAGCTTTTTTTAAATATGCATATTGACTGTATGTATGTGTTTTGGGAAGTGTGTGTTCATGTAGTTGCTCACTTTTCAAACTATACTACAAGGCTACAGTAACCAAAACAGCATGGTACTGGTCCAAAAACAGGCACATAGACCAACGGAACAGAATAGAGAACCCAGAAATAAGGCTGCACATCTATGATCATCGGATATTTGACAAAGCTGACGAAAACAAGCAATGGGGAAAAGACTCCCCATTCAAAAACTGGTGCTGGATAACTGACTAGTGTTATGCAGAAGATCGAAACTGGACCCCTTCCTTACACCATACACAAAAATCAACTTGAGATGGATTACAAACTTAAATTTACCTAAAACTGTGAAAACCCTGGAAGACAACCTAGGCAATACCATCCTGGATATAGGAAGGGGTAAAGAGTTCATGACAGAAACACCAACAGCAATTGCAACAAAAGCAAAAATTGACAAACAGGATGTAATTAAATTAAAGAGCTTCTAAACAGCAAGAGAAACTATAAACTAAAGAGCTTCTAAACAGCAAGAGAAACTATCAACAGAGTTAACAGACAACCTACAGAATGGGAGAAAACATTTCCAAACTATGAAACTAACAAAGATCTAATGTCCAGTATCTATAAGGAACTTAAACAAATTTACAAGAGAAAAACAATCCAGTTAAAAAGTGAGATTTTCCAGAATTAACTCAGATTTAGTTTCTTCTGCCCTGTAGAATAGAAACTTAAAACAGAAGTAACTTGTTATAAAATAACGACGTGTTACATTTCTTGCATGTTTGACTTTATAAATTGAAAGTTGTACCCACTACATATATCTATATTTTGTCTCTCCATCTAGACTCCAAAGTCTCTGAGGGAAGGGACTAGGTTTCATATTCTTTTATATGTCCCAGGGTTCCTGGAAGAGTGCCTTAATTATACCAACTCTCTCTCTCTCTCTCACTCTCTCTCTCTCTGTCTCTCTGTCTCTCTCTCTCTGTCTCTTGGAAAGAGATACTTGTTGCAGCTCACAGCCAGTGAAAAATGTAAAGAAAATGAATTGTAACCACGAACCTGAGCAGTTGTTGCAAGAATTAAAACAAGTCAACCAAGAGTATGAACAGTTTCCATTTTAGGTTTAAAGATGTCCTGAAACACAGTTTCCAATATTGCTGCAAGACATTGCCTCTAACATTGAGAGGCAAAAGTATCTCTAAATCTCTTAGTATTTCTGCCTAGTTGAGCATGTTTTCCTGGTTGCCTAAACTACAGTCACCTCAAGACTAACTATGTCTGAGTATTCATGGTATATGGGTCCAAAGAGCTTCCTGAGATAAATTCATCATGGGAGAAGCAATTGGAAAAGTACGTGAAAGAGGTCTGAGGACTCCTTTTATTGATAGGTCACAGCCTTTTAATGTATTTCACTCAAATCCCCATTACATATGGATGGTTGGTGATTTCCCATAGTGCAATATTCTCTTATACTGTAATGAACATTCAAGAGATCCCACAATTAAAAAATCTGGATGAAGCCCTAAGAAACTGCAACATAATGAAAAATAGTATTTCTTATGTTTCCTTATCTTTAGTTTGAAAAAATGCTCTGATAATATTTTCACATTTCATTCCATTAAAAAATTTTAAATTTCTACTATAATTTCTTATTAAGTTCATTTATTGATTAGATGTATTCTTGATTTTTGTGGAGGGGGAATTGTTGATTTGAAACCTCATTAGATTATATCTATCTGTGAGTGGTTTTAAAATTTATTCTTCTTATCACACTTGAGTTTAAATTTTGTTTTTTAAATAAGTTTTAGAAACATCATCTCATTTCATTCAAAAACTTTGATTAAATATTTGTTATAACTTTTTACTCCATCCTTCATGACTTTTAATCTCCCATAGTTTTCTTCTTCTTGTCTTTCTTTTCTGAATACTGTATAATTTCTTTAAATAAGTCTTCCAGTTTTTTAACATTCTCTGAATTTTTCTTCATTCTTATGTCTCTATGTTCATTGACGTACAATTTCAATTACAACTTTTATTTCAAGATGTCCTTTTTGGTTCTTCTCAAACCTTTTGGCAATCTTACTCTTGCTGCTCACTCTTACTTTCTAGTCCCTATTTTATTTCTTGGAACATATTAAATATACTAATTATTTTGTAAAATATCTAATATCTAAATCTTTGTAGTTTTATTTGTTTATGCTGACTTTTTTTCCTCATGGAGTCTTATTTCCTTTTGACTTTTGTGATTATTCACTGTGTTTATATTCCCAGAAAAATTATCATTTGAAATCCTTTGATATGTGGGTCAAAAGCTGATCCTCTAGAATGTATTTTCTACTGCTTTCAACAAGCACCTGAGGGTATTAAGCACCTATAATTAGTTTGAGGTAAATTATGGAATTGAAGGTTTTTGCTACCTACTGTAATGAGAGTCAGCTGTAGACGTGCATTTTCGGGGAAATACATTTTGTAACCCAATGCTAAGATTTTATACAGGCAATTTTCCATGCTTCCTCCTTGAATGGGGGACACAGGTTTATTTCTGATCATCTTTACACTAATCAGTATTTGGGGTACCAATTAAATGTGGGGATCTTCTGTTTAGACTCTCTATTTTGGCAAATTCCTAAGCTATGTCTCTTTTTCCACTACCATCTTTCCAACCCCATCCATTGAAAATAAAAGCTCAAAATCAACAAAAATTGGCTAAGGGCTCTAAGGCAAAAATAAGCTTCAGTGCTGTGTTTACTTATCTGGTTTCTGTTTTCACTAAGATTTTGGCCTCAGAGGAGTCTTTTTATTCATGTTGAACAATAAATGTACTTTAAAGAATGCTTTAAAGATATTTTATCTAAGACATTTTAAGTTCTCAGGGTGAACATTGTCAGAATGTCTAGCCATAAATATATCCAGTAGTGGAACACAACTTTTAAATTGTAGGTAGCTGATGGAATTTTTTTGGTTTGATAAAGTTGGCATTGTCAGAGTTCCCGTTTTCTTTCATGCATTAACATATGATTAAAATGTTATGCATCAGAAAGAATATAACAGCTACCTCCTTTCCCTTCCATGTAGTTGCTGACTATTGAAATATCAAACTGATTTGGGAGGCCGAGGTGGATGGATCACCTGAGGTCAGGAGTTCAACACCAGCCTGACCAATATGGTGAAACCTCATCTCTACTAAACAAATACAAAAATTACCTGGGCATGGTGGCATGCACCTGTTGTCCCAGCTACTCGGGAGGCTGAGACAAGAGAATTGCTTGAACCCAGGAGGCGGAGGTTTCATTGTGCCACTGCATTCTAGCCTGGGTGACAGAATGAAACTCCATCTCAAAAAGAAAAAAAAAAAAAAAAAAAAAAGAAAAGAAAAGAAAAAGAAAAATCAAACTGAGACTAGAAATAAGCAAGAGAAACATTACAACAGGTACAGAAGTTAGCTTATACTGAAAGTGGACAAGAAATAAAACTGACATGGAGTTATTGATGATTGAGTATTTATGTAACAAAAAGGTAACTGATTAAGCTGAAGTTATTATCCTTCAGATATTCTAATACTACTTTTCTGCTAGATATAAATGTTCTTGGTGGTCAGCCTTAATCAATGATTAAAAAAAAAAAAAAAAACCTAAAATAGAGGAGGGTTGGTCAGGTCTTGTTCTAGCGATCTGTCATCTGTGTAGATGTTGCATGTGTGGTGTGATTTGGGATGGGGAGTAGTGGGAAGAACTATAGAGAGTTTTTATTGTATAGATGAACCAATATGCCACAATCTCCTACTAGAAAATTAAAGGCACTCAACTTGTACATTTGAACCTGTGGGATTCCATAGAAAGCTTTCAAAGCACGATTATGCCATTATTGCTGACACCGTAGAGGCCCAACAAAACTAACAGAAAAAAGAACTGTGCCTCTTTAGAATAACAAATTAAATATGTACAAAATATCTTCCACCTTACCTTTACTCCTCCACAAATCTGGCTCAGTGGATATTTGGAAATATAGATTTGACAAGTGAAACATAAATAACCTATTTAGTTTCTTGGTAGCTGAATATATTTTTGTTGTTAACCTGGAGAGATGGCAAAAAAAAAAAAAGGAAAGCAACTATTTAAGTACACTGTGGGTACCCTGCTCAGGAAAATGACAAAACAAAATATATGGCCATTTTCGTATTGCTCCCTAGTGCAGGCAGAAAGGAATGCTGTTATTTCTTGAGTCTGACATAAATACTGGATTTCCCGATTGCTGGAGTATATGTGACTATTTCAGATATTATGTTTTTATTCCAATGATTTTAGGGAAATTAACAAAGGAAAATGACTACAGGATGCACAAAATCAGTGTTTCAAATAACTGACTTAGGTTAAAAAAAGAGATATATAATTTATTAGGCGAATTAAAATTGTAATAATCACAGATTTTTTAAAAGTAGTATCACATAGAACTTTCAAATATACTCAATTTTTCTTCTTTATAAAACAGCAAATATCTGAATCAGTTATGTTGCTAATAGCTAATAACATGACATTCCATTAAGTCACAATTCCCTGTAAAATAGAATATATTTGCCGACAACAATAATAGAAAATATAATAGTCAATGTATTATAAGGTGATTTGATTTCTATAGAAATTCAATGGCATGAATTACATTGTAGCAAACTTTATATTTTCCTTGGTTGGAGGATTTTGAACTTGGCTGTTGCTAAGATATTAAAGACTTCAGTAATGGTAGGAGTTATTAAACTGAAAGAAAATGCTAGGTCTACTATTTTCAGAAGAAAATTTTTGTTATCTGATTGATTTGATTTGCTTACACAAATGTTGGTAAAATCGCATTCATCAGTGCATAACTCTTATGATTCATACACAAAATATAACTTGAAGGCAAATGACAAAGGGTAGAAGAGAAAACTAAACAGAGAGTCTAAAAATTTGATTTTTGGTTGTGGTTCTGCAGCTAACTAGCTGTGCAGTCTCCCGATTTTCAGAATTTCTCTGGAGCTGAACTTTTTAATCTATGAATCAAGGAGACTGGATCAAAGGCCTAACTTAATCTAAACTTTATGAAGATTAAGAGGTGTGTTATTAACCGGGTAATTTAGGTACAAAAGATAGAAACCCAAATCAATGTGTATTTTATTTTATTTTATTTTATTTTATTTTATTTTATTTTATTTTATTTTATTATTTTTTGCTCTAGAGGGAATTTGCTGCTTAACTTGGCTGAAGATCTAGAGGAGTGGTTGGGTCCAAGGGTTTGACTGATGACCTCAATCCTCAACTTTTCTTTGTCCATCTCTTGCCTTGGCAATGCTTTCCTTTGTTTCTTTTTCAGATCAGCTGGTCTCATTCAGTAATTATGAATTATTTACTTATAATTCCAGACTTATTTATTCTGCATTTAACAGTGCCAGAGAAAGATAACATCTCCTTTCTAACAGTTTCAACAAAACCCTTTACCTCACTTGGGTCATGTGCCCATCCTTGTTCTGTGGACATGGATGCACAATTCTCTAATTGGTCAGTCATGGGTTATGTCTCTATTCTTAAAAGTTGAAAGGAGGGGCTGGTGCAGTAACTCAGGCCTATAATCCCAACACTTTGGGAGGCTGAAGTGGGCAGATCATTTGAGGTCAGGAGTTAGAAACCAGCCTGGCCTAGGTGGCAAAACCCCATCTCTACTAAAATACAAAAATTAGCCAGATATGGTGGTCCACATCTGTAATCCCAGCTACTTGGGAGGCTGAGGCAGGAGAATCACATGAACCTGGGAGGCGGAGGTTGCAGTGAGCAAAGATTGTGCCACTGTACTCCAGCTAGAGCAATAAAACGCAACCCTGTCTCAAAAAAGGAAAAAGAAGGGAGGGAAATTCCCCTCCTCTCCAAACCACATGAACAGATGAGCAGGATGGTAAGGATCCCATAAAAGAAAAGAAAATGAAGGTTTTGCTATCTGAAATGGTGCAAACAGAAACAAAACCATAACATACACACACACGCGCGCGCACACACAGTGTGGGAGAGATAGAGAGAGAGAGAGAAAACATATTGGGCAGGCAAAACTAACAAATACTCAGCACAGGAATCTTCCCTGTTTGACAGAAAAATTAGTCACATGAATTTCTTTTGATTTTCGTGATATTTAAAATGTATTTGCAATGTTTTTTTATAACAAAACATCGTTTAAAAACCAGCAAATAAGTATAGAAGAAATGGCATACTTAAAAACCAGCATTTTGCAACCTTCAATGTCATAATTTATTCAAAGAGAATTGTCAGCTTAAGCTAAAAGAAATTGAACAAGCAAATATCATGTGGAATTTGAACTAGATCTTGGATTTAAAAAAGCTCCTTAAAATCCCTTTTGGGATAATAGGGTGAAATTTACTATGGACTATGCATTAATTATATTAGCAAATTTGTTTGATAATAATATTGTGATTATGTGGGCACATGTCTCTAGTCTTAGGATATCTATGCTGAAGCATTTGGGGGTGGTGGTGGTATCTGCAGTTTACTTGAAATGTTTCAGCAAAATAATAAGCACACATATATTCATGTGTGTATATGTCCACATATTTGTGTCTATATCTATATCTTTCCATTGAAGAGATTAAAAAAATCTAACTAGTATCGTATTTTCTTAAACAACAGTTTGGAATTGATTATGTAATTTCCTCAGTGTCCTCAATAAATGCACGAATCAGCCATTGGAATGCTATAATTAATCACACCACTCCAGCCTTTATGTCCTTTTCCATTCCTCCACTCTATGCATTTCCCTCATCCAGAGAAAAATAAATGGTGCTGAAACATCACTGTTCAAATGTGAAGACTTCCCGTTGTCAGTTCCTACCCTTATCTTAGCTGTGCCAGTTACTGTTAATAAATAGCCAGTTATTTGCAGCTTCTATTCCTCTCTTTTGGAACCAATGAATGGTGGTAGTTTTGTATCCCTACAATCAGTGAAATTTGGAGTTATCCCCTTTGCTGTTCTGTAATAATAAAAGTTATAATTTTGGGGACACTTACTATATGGCAGCATAATGTTAAAGGATGTCATGCTCCCAGGAAGCCTATGATTAAATAAAATTATTACCCCTGTTGCTACCCTAGACAAACCATCACCATCTCTTGCCTGAATCACTACTGTAAGCTTCAACGGCTTCCAGTAGTGTTCCCATGTAAATGCTTTCCTCAGCAGCTAGAAGGACATCCCCATAGATCAGGACAGGAATTTTTGCCTATAGTTACAAAATCTTCAGCTTAGATGAATTCCTGGTATACTGATAGTTCTAAATAAATATTACTTGATGGAATAGGGTGTCCTTTATTTCCTGAAAATATTTTACTGTCTTATCTTTTTACTTAATATGCAAAGCCCTTACCATAGCCCATAGGGCCTTCCATGGACTTTCCCATGACTGCCTTTCTTATCTCCTGTAGCACATTCTCCTTTATTCATACTAGCCTTCTATCCTCAGACATGCTAAATTTAGCCCTGCCTCCAGGCTTTTTGCCCTTTTGGTTTGTTTTTTCCTCATCCTGGAATCTTCTGCCTCTAGATCCTCCCTTGGTTTGCTCTATCTTTTCATGCACATCTCAAGTCAAATGTTACTTCCTTAGAGAGGTTTTCCTAGACTGCCATCCCATTTTAATTAGTCCCTTTAGCCAGGCACTGTTGATCATGTCACCTCAATTTTTCTTCACAGGCCTAAGCATTATCTAAAATTACCTTTTCCATTAATTCGTTTATTTTCTATTTTCCACTACTAGAATGCAATCTTCACATGTCTAAGGACTTTATAAAATAAAAATTTATCACAGAATTTGTGGCTCTTAGGGCAGTGCTAGTAGGTAGGTCTGCAATGAATGCTTTTATTTTGAATGAATGAGGAAATGGAGGCTTAAAGAAGTTAATAGCGTATATATTTCTGATGATATGAAGCTAAATATATAATTCATGCATTTCTGAACTTGTAAATATTAATTTTATATATGAGCAGGGTCTTATGTTCCATCCAAGGACAAAATTGGGGACATTGTTCTCTTGGTATTTGATGTAGTTTGGATATTTGTCCCTTCCAAATCTCATGTTAAAATTTGATCCCAATGTTGGGGGTGGGACCTACTGGGAGGAGTTTGGGTCACGTGAGCAGACCCTTCATGGAATGAGAACTGATTGTTAAAAAGAGTCTGGCACCTCCCTTCTCTTTCTCTTTCCTCCTCCCTTGCCATGTAATATCAATTCCCCTTCCCCTTCTGCTTTGAGTGGAAGCTTCCTGAAGCCCTTACCGGAAGCAGATGCTGGTAGCATGCTTCTATAGTCTGCAGAACTATGAGCCGCTTTTCTTTATAAATTACCCATCCTCAGGTATTCCTTTCAAGCAGATTAAGACAGTATTTTACTCACTTTTCTCTGATTCTCTATTGGAATACACTATACCCTGGTTATAGATTCAGGTAGAAAAATGGTACAGTTAAATATTCTTAGCTCTTTGCCATTGAACTACTGTGTTTTAAAAACCTTTTCTAATCTTTCAGACCAACCTGTCTATACCATCTTGTGTTTTGTCTTGGAAGCAATGAGAACATGGAAAGAGGAACTGAGAAAATTTACTCAGAGTAATAGATAACTCCCAACAGAACTCTTTGTAGAGATGAACCAAGCAATTCCCACAAAAATTCTGTCAGTTACATGTGCTTGAATTATTTTTTTCTGTTAATTCAGATACCTGAAATTGTATCAATGTGCTTTGAAACAGAGGAAATTTCAGTTATTTTTCTCACACAAATAAAGTAGAATATCTTTATTTACTGATATATATGTTAGAAATCCTCACATTTGTATACAATTTTAAGTGTTACAAAGTACTTTTACCTATGTTCTCTTGTATTGATTTTTAAAACAGTCCAAGGAGGTAAGCATGTCATAAAATATTCTTATTTAGCAAATGAGGACATTTAGGCACAGGGTGGTAGGAAAGTCACATTAGGAACCATGTCCGTGTAACAACAGACAACAAACTAGAAGAGTCAGAGCCGGAAATTAAGTCTTGATTTCTCATCCAGAACTGTTCTTTTCTTGTAAGACGAGACACAGATAATAGTATCAATAGATAAATGTTAGAAAAGTAGTATAGCAAATAAAAATATTCTGAAACTAAAAGAACAAAAAACCCTGGAACTTTTAGAAGGTATGTGGTATCAATATTTTGAACGGGATGCAAAAAGAATGAATCGTCATTGTTTTAAACGTCGAAAATGAACAATGAAAATAGCCAAATTAGTCATTTTAAAAGATGCCATTAAGAAAGAATGCTTATCAGAGTAAAGGCTTATATTAAATCTCATTGTCAACATTTATGAAAACCGTACCCTTCTTGAACATCAGCTAAAGTACTTTTATTTCTTACTTGGCTGAAACTGTAATTTAGACTTACGTGATAATTGAGACTGAATAGAAACAAATTTTACTCAGTTTGAGTCTTCCTTCAAATGGCATATGTGGATATAACCTTATAAACTTAGGTAAGTATGTATACAATTTTTATTTTATTATGTTAAACTTTTTGATGAAGATAATGTTTATAAAAATGAATTTATAACTCAGGGTTTCATTAGAAAACAGGTCATACACTCAAATTAGAATTATTCAGAAGGGTTTATTTTCAGTGGTGTAAGGAGGATAAAGGGTAGCCTTCCCCCAGCACCTTTATGGAGTTCTTTGTTAGTGGACCCAAACCCGAAGCCAGGAGACAAGGTCAAAGGCAGGATATAGAAAGGCAGAAATAGATCTGGAGGTGTAAAATGAATGTGTTCAGCAGAGTTATCTGATGAGAGGGCATGGGGATGGTGAAAACATTGGGTGTTCTCTGTGTTGTCCATCCCTGTACTTAGCACTTTGCGCTCATTGACTCAGTCCTCACGGGAATCCTGTGAAGTAGTATTCTCCCCGTTTCACAAGTGAAGAAACCGGTACATTTCTTAAAGATGTATTTGTGGTTATCCTTCTCCTTGAGAACAGACAGCCCGTAAGGAAAGAGGAAAATAATGTCAGTCAATACAGGAAGAATTTTCCACAGAATGTTATGATTATTTCTCTTGGAAAAAAAATCAAAGAATACTGATCTATTTATAGTTAGGTGTGTGTTTTGATTTGAAACATGTAGTAAAGTGGAGATAACTTTAGTCTAGCTAGCTAGATCTAACAAGAATTTTTTTAATGTCAAACTTTGCCAAATATAGTCTCACTAGATAAAATTAAAAAGGTAAGCCAAAAGCGATTAGTCTTTCACTCTACTCTCAATCTTCTGACTAAACCTTAGAAGAAAATAAGCCAAGGAGATATAACTGTTGGATACAGCAACTTTGTAGAAACTACACCAGAAATAAGTTAACCCCACTCCTGATATTTGAGACCCTACCGCACAACCCTATTGTACTGTCTGTCTTAGGATAGTAAAGGGAGGAGCCACATAGTGAACCCATCCTCTGGGTGGGTTGGGAGGACATCCAGCCCGGCCCAGACCGTGGGTGTGAGGATGGATGGGGAAATGGGGAAGTGTTTTCATTTACTTCTTTGCTTGCAATTTTCAACAAAAACACTTTTCCCACCTATTTTGTAAGTGACTGGTGTAAACATGGCTCACATTGACCCTCATTGTAGGGCTGGATATCTTGGTAAGTTAGCACAGAAACTTTCCTGTGGTACTTTCCCAGGGTCTTGAGATGACACTGAAAATGGATCTTGTAACCAGATGTGCTTTCAAAGTCCACCTTCCTACCGCTTTCCCCATTACCTCTCTTGACCTTTTCTCTGTATTTACATAATGGGCACAAAGTACTTGGAAGGAGAAGATATAATTGACACATTGGTAGTTTGCATAAATCAATATAAGGTTACCCCATTTGTTTTCATATTCTACCACATTCCAACAGGACACATTACACGGATACCCCAAACTGCTCCAGAGGCATAGACCTTCATGACCTATTTAGAAAGATGTGGTCTAAAACAATTTTTACTTGACAAGTTGCATTAAATCATATCTTAAGAGATTTCATTAGAACCGTCTTTAAAGTCTCCATCAGTTGCTAATATAAATGTAGTCATATCAGATTTACCAGAAAATATGACTGATGAAGACAGACCCAAGTCCCTCTAGTCTGATTCTCATGGATTGTGAAGATTCTTAATTCAAAACTGGCAAAATTATATGAACTTTTTCTGTACCCATTCCAGCCCAGCTTCTGTCTCTGTATGTTTTACTTTACCTTTCTATAAAATGGGCATTCTTTAAGGATTTTTTTAAGATTGATGAAGTAATTTCTACAAAATACTTTTAAATCCCCAAAGATACTTGCAATAAACTCATTGTAGGTATTTTTCTGTGGCTTATTTTACCAGCTGAAATTTGCAGGCCATATTGCCACATAAATACTTGTTCTCATTCAGTGCTTGAGAGGTGGAATAGTATTTCTTGCATGCCATTTTATTGATAGAACACTTTGGTTGAACTCCATGGGGAAACACAGACTATGAAAGAAATGATTTCATTGCTGGAATTAGACTTCGGGGATCTGCACCACTGGACTTATTAGATGTTATCAGACAACAGGGCCAACTTCTCCTCACTTAAAAAACAAGTCTGGAGTCTAGCAATACCCATAAAGTCTTATCTTTTTGTCTTTCTTCACTTTTGAGACTTAAAGTGCTGCAGATGCTATTGACTCTGCTTTGAATTCTTAAAGAGTTTAATATTGACAATGCTGTCTTAAGCCATTTCTATAGACTGTGCCTGTTTCTTTTATAGTATGTACTCAACAAATCTGCCTGGATTAAAAACAAATCCCAACTCACTGATGAATGGAAAACAGATAGCTGATACTCTGTTTTCCTCATTGCTTATAGCTTGTGTCATGAAGCATTACCTGTAGAATGAGCTTTCTTTTTGCCTTTGTTTTCCTTCACATTTTAGTAACCGAGCCTGTGATTATGGATCAGAGTTTGAAAAAAGTTTGTGATTTGTTCTGAAAAAGATTGCATGAAGTGCGTCAGTGCTTTCCCAGCTGAAAACATCTGTTAGGAGGTACAAATTTAGCTTCTCATTGTTGGTTTCCTGAGTACCAGACAGAGTTTATTATTTAACTGATGATTGGGAAAAATGGGCTCCAGCAACAATCTGGCCACAAACTGAAGAAGTTTTTTATATTTGTTCTTTAAAATACCTTGAATGGAAGGATTTTGGAATAAAATACTGACCATTAGCTGTTGCTGGGTAAGAGTATTTGTAGAAATATGTACACACACACACACACACACAGATTATGTATGTATGTATGCCTACATCCCTATATTTCTATATTATAGAAACATATAGAAATAGGCTGGGCATGGTGGCTCACACCTGTAATCCGAGCACTTTGGGAGGCTGACATGGTGAATCACCTGAGGTCAGAAGTTCACGATCAGCCTGGCCAACATGACAAAACCCCATCTCTCCTAAAAATAGATAAATTAGCTGGGAGTGGTGTCAGGTGCCTGTAATCCCAGCTACTCAGGAGGCTGAAAATCACTTGAACTCGGGTGGCAGAGGTTGCAGTGAGCTGAGATCATGCCACTGCACTCCAGCCTAGGTGACGCAGTGAGACTCTGTCTCACAAAAAAAATATAGATATAGATATAGATATAGATATATCCATATTATAGAAATACAGTTTTTAAAAATATATGATTTTAAGTTAGCAAAGATAAAGGAAAAAGAAGGGATTGTTTTGCTTTAGGAGTTTTAGGAAAGAGAGAGGGAGAGAGAGGTGACAGAGTGAGAGACAGAAACTGATTATATTGAGATCAAATTACAGTTAATAAATATGCCGGTATATCAGAATAAACAGCAGTAGACTCTGAAATTCTAACTTCTTCTCCGATGGTTTTCATTCCCTGATTCGACTTTATTTTTTGATAACAACTATTTTGAAACAGCCTCTATGCTATTCTGAAATATATTCTCTTCATAATATAACAAATTTCAGCAAAAACAAAAAGATACCCCTAAATGTAATAAAATTAAAAATGAAAGAAAAATAACTTAAACTAAAAATAATAACCAGTACATATTTATTTCTATGATATTTAAATATTCAGGTGGATCACATTAGACGATATCTTGAAACAGCCTGCTGCTCGTACCTGTAATTAACCTTAGAATCACTGAATGCCGCACTGATGCATGCATGCTGACAGATTCCTTGTACAGACAACTAGAATACCATGAGCCACATCACACTCAAAGACACAGTTTTTCCAAAGGAGAAACTCTTGATACATTTATGAAGATAGCAAGGTAGAATTTTTCTCTTGATTTACAATGAGTTATAGTCCTGTAAAATGCAGCGTGTATTGAAACTTTGCAAAATATGCTTTATGCCTATGCAAGATCGCGTTACATTCTGGGCTTTGATAATTATAAGGTTTTTCACTTATGACTGTTTGGGGCATTCAAAAGCCATATGGGGTGATTTACTGTTCTTCCTTGTATGGGATTTTATGGTGAATTTCAGAAAGGTAAGTTTCTCTAGCTCTTGCTGATTAAATGCCAGTAGAATCCCATCTTACCCTAAAAACTTTGTGAACAACATTCTGCAAGGAATTCAGCAAGTGCACTCTAGGGGGCAGCAGGGCCATTGTTGAGGACGTTGCAATGCACTGTGTAGACTGCCTGAAGGTCTCATCCAAGACTCTTATATATGTGTGAATCTTGTGTGTTTATCTTTTGGGCTTCTGATAGGATGGTTAGCTAGAAGTACAGTTATGTTATTATGTACTTAGCCAAGGAGCATCTTCTCTAAAACTTTCTGTATTTAAAGTAGCATCTCACAGAGATTAGTTGCTCAGAGGCAAAGGTGAATGATGGAAGAAATGTGATGCTAATTTCATTCCATAACTTTCAAGAGTAGAATGCAGTGACCAACAAAGATTCTCTAGGACAGAAAAATGTTTGATTTTCTGTCTAAGATGCTTTTGTGACACTTCAAAATTTCTATACCAATGATCTCTTCTTGACTGTATGTATGCTTGCCCACAATGAAACTAAAAATAGATTTTGCTCTGGGCATTTTTTTTTTCTTTAAAACACAGTGCAAAGGGAGAGAATGACAGGTATTTTTCTTCAATTACTTGTATTTTGGGTCTGTTTTTATTCTGTCCTAAACATTGACCACCTAGTAGGTTCAATTTGAATTAAAATTCTGAAAACTAAGCAAGCTGGGTATTCATCCTTGTCATCTTTTTTGATCATGATACACCATTCACATTTTCTTATGACTAGATTTATTTAATATTAAAATAATTTACTTATCAAGTGTCAAAATTTTTAATTTAGGATTTGTCAAGAAACATTCTTTTACATTGTGCATGGCTATGTGTTTTAATGTTTCTTTGAGAATTTCAGCTTCACATTTGTAGTGAGAAAAGGCACTGCAAACAGTAAGAAAGCTAATTTCAACCATGAGAAGTAGTCTGAATATCTGAAAACCAGTCAAGGATATATAGACTAGAGATTTTATCCTAGCTGTCTAAAGTCCTTGATGTGGATTAAATGTTTAAAGGATAAAATAGAAGAAAATTTTCTCAACCTGGGGAAAATGTTGAAATAAATGTTTTCTGCTTGGCTATCATATCTCTTCATGCCAATGACAGGTCATTTTCACACGTGGAAAATTGTCATTTTCCTCTTTTTCCAATATAATATCTCTTTGAAAAATAGTTTTTAGTTTGAAAAATGGATGTTTTTCTGCAGTAAGAATAAGACTTCTCAACTGATACAAGCAACTTACCTCAAGATTGGGTTGAATTTGGGAAAAGTGTACATTTGCAGTGGTTAATAAAAAGTGGATCTTTTAAAATAAATTTTTAAAAAATGGCCAGGGGTGGTCGCTCACTCCTGTAATCTCAGCACTTTGGGAGGTCGAGGCGGGAGGATTACTTAAGCCCAGAAATTTGAGATCAGCCTAGGCAACAGGCCAAGACCCCATCTCTACAAAAAAAATTAAGAAAAAAATAGCTGGGTGTGGTAGTGTGCACCTGTGGTCTCAATTACTCTTGAGGCTGAGGTGGGAGGATCGCATGAACCCAGGAGTTTGAGGCTGCAGTGAGCCGTGATGGTGCCACTGCACTGCAGCCTGGGTGACAAAGTGAAAACCCGTCTTAAAAACAAGGAAAAAGCCACATAGCTAATGTGTAAAACCAATTTAAATAATTAAACTTTCAAATGGCAAAAATGAATGAATAAATAATAAAATGAATAAATAGATCAGTTATCCTTGAGAAAAGGATACGTTTAGACTAAGAAAGAAATAGAGAACCAGTATCCCCAATCGTTTATTTAGACAATGGACTACATTCTATGCTAACTCCTAAATCTATCCAGGTTTCCTTTCTTCCATAATGCTTTTGAAAATACCAACTACAAGAAACAAAGTGATATTAAGCTTCTAATTTTCTTATGAATGATCAGGGTACAGATTTCTTGATAATAAAGGGAATGAGTGGAGAAGGCAAAAACAAATGAGCTATTTTTCAGTTAAAAAACATTTGCCAACTCTGCGGTTTTTAAAGTATGTCTACAACTTCTTTGTTAATTGTCTCTTCAAGAGATGGAGTGTCCCTTGAGTATAGGCTGGAGTTAATGATGCTTCTAATGAATAGAATAAAGCAAAAGTTATGAAGTACAGAGACGGATATGCAGAAAAAAATTGCATTGCAGAAAAATATAAAGCAGAATTTCTGATATAGAGAATAAAAGCATAGTGGTTTCTATCTTGATTCTTCTTTCTGTTGGATCACTTTGGGGAAAGCCAACTGCCTGGCAGTGAGATTACTCATGCAGCCCTGTGAAGTTCATATAGTCAGGAACAGGCCTCCTATCAGCCAGTCATCTTAGAAGCAAATCATTCAGCCCCAGGCAAGTCTTTAGATGATTGCCATCCTAGATGAGATCGTACCCCAAACTCATGAGAGACCCTGAACCAAACTATTGGACTAGGCCCCTCCCAAACTCCTGACCCATTAAAAGCCATTAGATAATAAGTGCTTGTTGTTTTAAGACATTGATTTTAAAGTATTTTTTTTTTACACAGCAATCAATAACTAACACATCAATGTTGTACCCTTCATAGGCATTTACATGTAGAGCACTTTCCATTGCAACATGTTACAAATTCAAATAATTCAATAGCTTCTTAACATCTCAACTAAGATATCTACAGAGGTTTATTAGTCTCTTCTCTCCTTGCTGTAAAGAAATACCTGAGACAGATAAATACCTGAAATGGATGATTTATAAAGAAAAGAGGTTTAACTGGCTCACAGTTCTGCAGGCTGTATGGGGAGCATAATGGCTTCTGGGAAGGCCTCACCTCAGGAAACTTTCAATTATAGCAGAAGGCTAAGGGGAAGCAGATATTCTTACATGGCTGGAACAGGAGGAAGAGAGAGAGAGAGGAGGTGCCACACACTTCTGAATAAACAGATCTCATGAGAACTCACTCACTATTGCGACCAAGGGTGATGGTGCTAAACTATTCATGAGAACTCTGCCCCCATGATCCAGTCACCTTCCACCAGGGCCCACCTTCAACACGGGGGATTACAATTCAACATGAGATTTGGTGGGGATGCAGATCCAAATCATATCAAGAAGTAAGGCTATAATTTGATTATTTTTTCTGTTTATAGATCTTCCAGTTTTTCAATTGATGTAGCACTATTACTATGTGTTATGAGAAATAAAATTCTAAGCCCCTCAAACAATTAAACACACTTTTGGCCAAGGGGACCCCAGAGAAACCTTAACTGTGTTCCCAACTAGCATTAATGTTAAAATAGAGACCATAAGACTGACAGAATTGACTCTTTGTTGACAATAAGATACTAAATGATTAATAAGACCAAAGACCATGCCGGGCAAGGGTTAAGTCCTGCACCCCTACACTTAAAGAATAAACTATGTTTTAATTGCCACAAGGTTTTTTGTTGTTTTTCTCTAGCATCTAAACAAGCACTGCCCTTGAGATAAGTAATGTTGAAGCATTGTAGCTCATCCACCATCAAACACTGACTAACAGCTTCCCTGGTCCACAAGCCATAACTGCAGCTTTGATTGGACAAGAGGCTGATTTCCGTAACTTTTTCCTGACAACAGACCATGACCATGGACTGCTTCTGGCCAATTTACAGAAACTGTGCACTATTTTCATGTCCCTGCTTTGCCTTTTTACGTGTAGAACCTAATTGTAATGCATTTAAATGTTAAGTCTCCACTCCCAAGTGAACATGGGACACATGTAACATGCATGTTTGCTTGCATGCATGTGCATGCCCCCCCACCACCCTACTTCAAGAGCATTCATAGCTCTTCCAGTAACCCATTGAATATGTATGTTTAGCCAACCCGTTCATTGTAAAGCTCCTACTGCAACCCATTCTCCTCCAAAATGCCTGCTCCTGGGCTCTACCAGAAGTTATGCTTCTCAGCCTTTCAGGAAAGCTGCCTTGAAGTCTGTAATCCTTTTTAAGAGATAATCCTTTGGGTATATACCCAGTAATGGGATGGCTGGGTCAAATGGTATTTCTAGTTCTAGATCCTTGAGGAATCGCCACACTGTTTTCCACAATGGTTGAACTAGTTTACAGTCCCACCAACAGTGTAAAAGTGTTCCTGTTTCTCCACATCTTCTCCAGCACCTGTTGTTTCCTGACTTTTTAAAGATTGACATTCTAACTGGTGTGAGATGGTATCTCATTGTGGTTTTGATTTGCATTTCTCTGATGGCTGGTGATGATAACCAAACACCACATGTTCTCACTCATAGATGGGAATTGAACAATGAGACCACTTGGACACAGTAAGGGGAACATCACACACCAGGGCCTGTTGTGGGGTGGGGGGAGGGGGAAGGGATAGCATTAAGAGATATACCTAATGTAAATGATGAGTTAATGGGTGCAGCATACCAACATGGCACATGTATAAATATGTAACAAACCTGCACATTGTGCACATGTACCCTAGAACATAAAGTATAATAAAAAGGAATAAAGTCTCCTTTCCACATTTATAGGTCTCAGGATTATAGATCTCAGATCTATATTAATCAGCTTTCCTGTTACCTAGTTGTGCTTCCCAATAAACAGAAAAATACAAATGAAAATGTGGCAAATGCTTTGCTACAGTTGATGATTCTTTCAGGTTTATCCATAGGTTTCTGTGATTGCTCTAAGTACATAAAAGCTATTACAGACATAATAGTTTTATCATTCTTCTTATAATCTAATAGCAGTTGATGAGGTGCCAGGGTAATAATTGGAAGTAAACTCCAAGGATAAGTGTAGCATCTCTAGAACCAGGGTGTTTGGGTTCAAATTCTGGCTTCACTATTCGCCAGCTATGTGACCTTGGACAAGATATTGTCATCTCTGTGTCACAGCTTCTTCCTCTATGAAACAGGGATAATAGTGTATTATTCATATGCGTTTCAACTGATTGGTTTTAAGATTGGTAATCTTAAAATCAATCAATGTAATTATTGCATTAAAAGAATGAAGGAGAAAATTATATAATTTATCTTAATATATGCAGAAAAAGCACTTGATAAATTTAAAAATCACAAAAATTCTTAAACTAGAAATAGAAGGGAAGAGAACATCTTTAACTTGTAAAAAGGGCATTTGTTAAACATTTTTTAAAATCTTACATATTCTTAGTGTTGAAAGCTTTCTCTTTGAGTTTGGAGACATCTTTTTAAAAATAAACTTTGTTTTCTCACATTGTGTTGCTGGTATCTAGAAATATAATGAGTTTTTATATTGGTTGGTTATAAAGCAGTTTGAAGAAAGTGAGCTTTCTTCAACTCACTTACTAATTCCGCTAGTTTATCTGTATTTTCTCTGTTGACCTGGATGATACGGTGTTTTGAGAGAGGGAAAAATGAGGTGATGGAACACACAATGGCTCTTAAATGCCTGCTTAGAAGAGGTATACATCACTTCTGCTCACGTTTTATTGGCCAAAACAAGTTAAGAACCAAGTCTGATGTCCATGAAGCAGGGAAGTATAATTATCCCAGAAGGAGAGGCAGATAATATTTGGAATTATACAATCCATTGCACAGATTGTTATATTGTGACATTTGTAAACAAGGCAGAGAATCTTATCTAAAAGTGAATTCTTCATGCTAAAATTACACTGGAAATGGAGAACTTATTAGTGAGTGTGATAATTTAGATGAGATTCTATTTGATCTTTATCTTTTCAATCTCAGGCAAAAATTCATTTGTTAACCAGAAACTTTTCTTTGACAATTTAGGCCTTTGTGTCCAAGATATTCTGAATATGGAAAATTATGTGTGTTTATGGAATAAGCTACAATGATATGAATGGTTGTTTAATGTTTTACAGTTTACTGAGATACTTTTATGTTTATCATTCCATTGAAAACAGCAATGAAATAGAGTTGGAAATTTTAGTTGCCTGTTACTCAGTTATGTTCCTCCATAAACAGAAAAATGCAAATGAAAATGTGGTAAATGCTTTGCTCATTTTCCCATCCTGAGTCTAACACAATATCTGACACAAAGAGGGACTCATTTATTGAGTGAAATGAGATTTTATTACTTGTTCAAGGTCATGGTGCTAACAATGTTCCCTTATACCACTGCTAGCCTGATAGCACCTGCCTGTAGGTGGGTAGAGAAACTAGAAAAACAGAGAATAATAAAGTAAGTATGTTTGTATTTTCTCTGAAACTGGCCAACCTTTCCACTTTGCACACGGTGGCATGTAATTAGATGAAGAGGATAAAGCATGGGTCACTAGGAAGGCAACTGCTGAAAAGTCCCTGCTCATAAAACACCATCAAAGTGTCCATCTGTTCCATATTTAGATACACATTTTTCAAAATTAATGTATTTAGACCAATTTAAGTATGGAACATATGTTCAGAAAGGTATTGGAAAGTGCTTCTGAAGGCTGAGGAAACCTAAGATCTAAGAGACTATTGATAGCTAACATTTCTTTATTCTAGACACATTTATTTAAGCTAGCAGAATAGTTCTCGGGGGAAAAGTCTACAGTGTTGTCTAAAGGGGGCAAACTTAATCTGTGTAATTTCATTTTCTAGGGTCTCTAAACATGGGCAGTATTTTTTTTATCATCAGTAAGTGGATACTAGAATTTAAATCTTTCAAAACAACTTTATCAACACTAAGCAAAATAAAACGCCTTTTCAGTAGACTCCTGTATCACACTTTAAATTTCTTTAATTTTCCCCACTGTTATTTTCTATATTAGTTCTCTATGACCAGTAAGTCAACACTGCTTATGGAAATTTAGGAGCTCTGAGTGATAGAATCACAAATAATATGGTCAGTCTTTGTCTTCCTGGATAACAATTTAGATACAATATAGAATAACAGAGGAACATAGGAACTGATTAAATACAAATGAACCAATTATAAATCACTAAATTAGTGCCAGTTTGTTTATTTATTTATTTATTTAGACGGACTCTCACTCTGTCGCCCAGGCTGGAGTGCAGTGGCACGATCTCAGCTCACTGCACGCTCTGCCTCCCGGGTTCATGTCATTCTTCCACCTCAGCCTCCCGAGTAGCTGAGACTACAGGCGCCCGCCACCACGCCCGGCTAAATTTTTGTATTTTTAGTGGAGACGGGATGTTAGCCAGGATGATCTCCATCTCCTGACCTCGTGATCTGCCTGCCTCAGCCTCCTAAAGTGCTGGGATTACAGGCGTGAGTCACCGCACCTGTTTTTGAATACAGCTATGGGTCAGCCTACTGTGGGAAACAAAAGGATTGAATCCATAGCCTTTGTTTGCTGGAAAACATAACTATAAGAAACATTAGCCAGGCGCGGTGACTTATGCCTGTAATCCTAGCACTTTGGGAGGCTGAGGCAGGCGGATCATGAAGTCAGGAGATCGAGACCATCCTGGTGAACACGGTGAAACCCCGTCTCCACTAAAAATATAAAACATTAGCCGGGCGAGGTGGCGGGCGTCTGTAGTCCCAGTTACTCTGGAGGCTGAGGCAGGAGAATGTCGTGAACCCGGGAGGCGGAGCTTGCAGTGAGCCGAGATCGCGCCACTGCACTCCAGCCTGGGCGACAGAGCTAGACTGCATCTCAATAAATAAATAAATAAAGAAAGAAACATTAAATACTAAGTATATTAAAACATAATATTGAATACAAAAATTAAAATACATCATATTGTGAAATATATAATCGTATTTATTGTATAATAAATATATAAAAGTATACTACATATACTACATATAGTATACATTATAAAAATAACAAAATATATAATCTTATTGCTAAGTGATTAAATAGTGTGAATTATAGAAGAGGCAGAACTCTCAGCTGCAATAAACTAGAAATTCCATGGAAGAGAAAAAGACTTCAGATGTTCCTTGAAGGAAGAATTAGGGCCCAATAATTAGTAAGGTAGAGAGGTGAATACTGTGTATATAACTGAATCTTGAGGGAATAGAGAGTAATTCCAAAGCAGATTGGAATTTATATTTTTGAAGAAACAGGGGAAGATATAAAAGCAGTAACAGAAGAAATGTGTTAAGAACAAGGAACAGGAAACAGTGTGTTAGTCTATGTCTCTTCAGTGTTTTCTTGAGAAAGAATTGGGGTTGAAGCTTTCTCAAACGTCATCATCCTAGATTAGAGATCATCATTGTAAAAAGTGGGTATAAATCAAATAGAAACCAATAAGAAGACGAGTTTATAGGTACTGGGAGCAGGGAAACTCCTTGTCTCTTGTACTTCCCCTTTCTACTTGTTCACTTTAAAACTCTTAAGATAAATTCCCCATGCTTTTTAAGTAGCATTCGTTTAGCTTAATCAGACACTGTATTGGACAAGTTCAAAAAAACTTATTTGCTCCTATGGTCCTATATTAATTTTAATAGTTGTGTCCTTAAAAGAAAGCAGGATGGACCCTGAACATGCCTTCATAGGTGCAACAGACCTGTACTGATGCTGGAGATGGCCCCTGCCCTCCTCTTCTGGGGAGGTCTTTGCTTCTTTTTATTTTCTCAGACTGTATGAGCTCCCATATATCCAGTTATTCTTGTCTTCCTTTAATAATTTTGCTCACTATTAGGAATATACTCAGTTTTCACCTACCTCTTCAAGAGCATATTCATCATGAAATAATTTACTTTAAACAGAACTGTCAGTCCATGTTTCTGCCCAGTGCTGCTCAGCTCAAACTAACAGTATTTTGAAGATCTGTGTGATGTCAGATTACCCATCTTCTTAAGGGTTGTGAATGTTTAGGATCCTCAGTGATGGAGTGGGCATTTTTAGATTCATAATTTCTTCAAATACATTTTGTCTGACTTAGACTAATACTTATCTTGGCTTCCCCTGGTCATTTTTGTATCATTTACAAACAGTTTCTGAACCTAAAATTCAAAGACAACAGCAAATATTTACTTAATATAAATCACTAATGTGCCTTTTACCATCATAGAGCAGATCACCAGTCCAGTGACTCATTAGAAAGGAACATTTTTTCTACCATTTTTCTCCTCTCTACTAATGTTATACATGATTTAAAAATACTTGAGATTGGTTGACAGAGAAGTCACAAAAATGACAACTTGTTTCTCACTGAAAATGAAAATGTAGAATCTTATTGCAAGTAAGGAGTATGGTATACATCCACTGACCTAGACATAGTTTTAATTATTAATCTAGATGTATTCATTGAGGAGACTAGAGGGAGGTGATTATTAGTGATTGATTCACTCCATTCACTGTGCTAGAAACAGAGAAGAATAAATGAATTCTTTATTATATAAAGAATTTATACTCATATAATAAATTACATTTATTATATATCATATAATTCATTACATTTATTATATATCATATAATTCTTTATTATATAAACCTTTACAAACCTTTATAAATGTTTTTGTCCTTTGGGAGTCCACGTTTAATAGAGAATAAGTACATACGTGGGTACATAAGGTGTAATAAAGTAAGTGCAGTATCAGAAGCATATGACATACTTAGAACAGTGCGGGATCTCAGTAAGAACTGAATACACAGCAGTGTGGCCATTAGAACTCTTCATTCACTATAAAACATTGTCATGAGGGGAATGTGATTAAATCAGTTGGGTTATGTTAAGGAATTTTTCTTATTTATTACTGCGTTGACGTTTCACTATAACTGTATAGTATAATTAACTTTGGTTTTTATAATTGGACAAATAGAGATTAAGAGCAGTTGATTAACTTTCCTCAGATCACCTGGCAGTCAAGCTCATAGCACAGGTTTGGATCCAGAAGTGTCCGACGTCCAGGACCATCCTCTTTCCACCATGCTGCCTCTTTCCTCTTCATTACCACCTAGGCTTTGTGGAGCTTGCAAACATATAGATTGCTCATTCTTTATTCTTACAGAATATATAAACGTGTATAAGAGACCTCCCCTAAAAAAATACAGAGTGTAACAATTAGAAAAGTCTATCCTCAAGAGCAGATAACTTTGACAGTTTCAAGCAAGGTCATAGTTAGAATTTCTTGAAGAAAGTTGTGGTTAGAGTCAGTCTCTACACCACTTCTGGTGGCATGTTTAGACAGGATTGCAGGCTTCAGTGTGTACCAAGGATGGCTCTGGAGAGAAAAAGAAATATGACAACTGCCACATCTCCTTTGGGTATGAAAGTATTCCAAAAGAAAAAAACCTGGACTAGTCTGTCTTGCGGAATCTGTTTTGGTAAGTTCAATAATGGATGCTATGCTGCATTTTGTAGAAGGGGTATTTAAATTTCTTTTAAATAACAAATTTGATTTTGCTTCAGAATGTTTTGTGTTCATAGATAGAGACTAATTATCTACATACAAACTATTGCTAAAATTGTGTGATATTTTACATCACTCTGAAAGTATTCAGCTGCATATCTTTAATAAGGACTGGCTTATTTTTGCAAAGATCAGATAAAAAGAGCATAACAAGTTCTATGTACTTTTCAGAGAAGAAAGCCTTGCTTTTATGGAAAATAATGTAAGAAGATCTCACAGGCTTGTGTTTTTAGACAAACCAATAGTAAATGACTCTCTCACTCTTGAATGACCTAAGTTGGAAAGATGTTAGTAAAGTACTTCAATCTAAAGTGTTTGTGACTAATTAATTACTTTAATAGTCAACAATCAAGGCATAATTATAGATTATGTACTAGGTATAATACAGCTTGCTCCTTTACTCTGTGGAGAATGCAAAAAATAAAGAAAATACAAAGTTTCTATCTTTGAAGGAGCTTAAAATCAATTATTAAAAACATTGAAAATAAGATACTGGTTGATTGTTTAAAAATTAACCATAGGCTGGGCACAAAGCTAGACCTTGGGGATATGGTAGTGCACAGGATGAACAGAATGCCTTCTCTCAGGAAGACTGCGATCTCTTCAGGGAATCAGACAATAAATACCAAAATCAATAAATAAACCAGGTTGTTTCAGGTAATGAGAGACACTACCAAAAAAATAAAACATATCAGAGAAGATCTCTCAGAAGAGGTGAATTTTTGCCAGCTGTGTAAAACATCTGTGGGCAGTACGTTCTTATAGGGACAAGCAGCAAATATGACCATTAGGAAGCAGGAGCAAACATGGGGTATTCAAGAAGTATTAAAGTAGACCTGTGTGCTGGAGCTCTGCCCTGATAGCCTGCCTTTATCAGATGCAGGCCCCTTCACCTTGCACTTTCCAGCCTCCAGAATTGTTAAGACATACATTTTTTATCTTTATATATTACCCACCCTGTCCACCCTGTGGTATTCTGTTATAGCAACATGAAGTGGACTTAGACAGATGGGGTCAAAGAGGTGTGCAGGGCCATTTCATGGGGGGGGGCCTGTGAGTTCTGGTAAGAAATTTAGATTTTAACCCAGTTGCTTTGGTAAACCAATAGAAGGTTTTTTTTTTTTTAGTGATATGCAATATGATGCACATAAATAATTATAGTCTATACATAATGCATGGTTATCCATCCAAAATGTACAGTGTAAGAGCTGGACAATTATTTTTTTCCTTAGGAAATTAGAGATAATTTCATGGAGAAGTTTGTCTTTGAGCTGAGTCTTGAAGTATGCATAAAACTTCCGGTGAGAATGGTGAACAAAGCTCTCAGGCAAGAAATCATAAGATGTTGACAACTACCTCGCAGATACATTTGCTTCCTAAGAAGAGAAAATACTTTAGCACAAAGAAATGATTGTTAAATGTGAGATTGTGGGCACCAGCAACTGGATGAAATGTTTGGGTGACTAGAGGTTGAGTGGGATGAGAGAGCTAGATGTCACCCTTCAAGCTCCATTTACGGCAGCTGTTTACTCTGACACTGGATGCTGACCCCCTTGTTGTGCTTTGACGTCCTGAGGGACAACATGATGCAGTAAATGTCAGGATAAAGGTGTTATGTTTCGGGAATCTGCTGAGGTCACAGGGAAAGGTTAGTACATTCTCAACGTAGAGGAAATTCTCACTAGTGAATATGAATGGGCTGACCTCTGTTGCCTTGTATGTGTCTATTTCTGTGATTATGCAACAATGCTGTCTGCATACAGAAAGGTGACTCTAGTGCTTGAGAAAATGAAATCAAAAGCCCAATTCTTGGTCTTGGGTTTATGATAATTACTCAAAAATAATTGAGTCCAATTTGAGTACTCTGGGAAGGGATGGTGTGTCCTATGCCACGAATGCAGATTGTAACATGGTGTCCTAGAATTATACAGCAGTCTTCGTTATGATAGGGGATATTTTCATTGTGCTGCTTTCATATTTTGAAAGACTTTGTCAGACACATAAGTCTGCCTGGCAATGCTTATTAGTAGTTGAATTGCCTAATAGGAGGGGCCAGCAAAATTTTTCTATAAAGGCTCACATAGGTAGTAAATGTTTTAGGTTTTGGGGGCCAACACCATAACCAAGGATATTACAAAGGCACTTAAATAACAAGAAAGGAAAATCTACATTTTTTTTTGCTGATAAATTAAAAATATATTAATAATTAAGTATTATTTTTTTACTATACCCATCTGCTAATGAAAATAATAGAATTTCTTCTTTGGGAGATAGGGTTTCCCTTAATTGTGGTTCAAAATTAGTGCTGCTCATCATCAAATCAATTATAAATGTTCATGTATAAAAATAATTCTTAGCTTATAGGCTATATTATAAGCAGACAAGGGAGCTGATTTGATCCACGGGGCGCAGTAGACTGATTCCTGCCTTAAAGAGTACCTTAATTAGTAACATGAATACTTTTTCAAATTAATAATCACAATACTAATAAATCATCATCTTCATATTGTATATCCTTTTTAGATGTCCACATATAGTAGATAAGTGATTAATAACATGTGCTTTGGAACCAAACCAACCTGGGTACAATGTTTGGCCTCACTCCCTTCTGGCAGTGTGACTTCAGGAAAGTCACCTTAATTTCCCTCAGGCTTGATTTTCTCATCTGAAACATATGTAATACTAGTATCCCTTCAAGGCCATTTTGAAGATTAATTGAGATAGTATTAACATGATGCCTAATACATAGTAGGCAATAAATAGTAGCTATTAATATTTTTATGTGATTAATAATTCATTTTAGGTATATAAAAGAGAAATTATTATTTGCCCCATTACCATTATTCTTTATTAGAGAAATTGAGGCAGAGATCAAGGAACTTACCCACTGTTATGACACTCCAGCTTTATTATTTTTTAATAATAAATACAATAAATATTTTGTGTGTATTAATGATAAGTCCATTCTCTTATGATTAATGCACTTAGTAGTTATTTATTAAGTAGTTATATATGTGGTAGGCAGAATTCTAAGATGGTCTAAAGAGACCTGTTCCTTGTGTATGTGCCCTCTATAATGCCCTCTGCTTGAGTGTGGGTTCAGGTGGATCTGTGAATACAAGGGATAGTAACTCACTTGATTAGGTTACATTATATGGCAAAAGTGGCAGGGATAGTCATTCTCCGTGATAATGTTATTAATACATAACACTCCATAATAGCTGATGGGAGGGGGACTCTCCTGCTGACTTGGAAGAAATAAACATCCATCTTGAGAGAGTGCCAAGTGGATATGACTTGAGGGCAGCCGCTAGGAGCTAAGACCAACTCCTAACAAACAGCCAACAAGGAAATAAGCACCAAGGTCCCTAAATGCTACAACTGCGAATAATTGAATTCTGCCAAAAACCTGAATGAACCTGGGAAAGAACTGCAAGTTCCACATCATAATGCAGCCCAGCTGACACCTTGATTTCAGTCTTTTAAGAATCGAGCAGAGAAGCCAGCTAGGCTGTGTCTGGACTTCTGCATTGCTGAAACTCTGAGATAATAAATGTGTGTTTTATGAAGCAACTCAATTTGTAATAATTTTCTACACAGCAAATAAAAATCTTATACAGTGTACCAGGTTGTTGGCTAGGTGTTATGAATAAAACTTGGAAGAAAACAGTTTTTATTATTGTCTTGTTGGGTTTATGGCTTAAAGAAAAAAGGGGACATTTTAATGCAGTATATTTCTCCGATAGAAGCAGAAAGAAGACGTCAGAAGAAGACAGAAAGAAGAAGGAAGACAGAAGAAAGAAGGTAGGCCAGGTGTGGTGGCTCATGCCTATAATCCCAGCACTTTGGGAAGCCAAAGGGGATGAATCACTTGGGGTCAGGAGTTCGAGACCAGCCTGACCGACATGGTGAAACGCTGTCTCTACTAAACATATAAAAAATGAGCCGGGCGTGGTGGGGCGTGCTTGTAATTCCAGTTACTCGAGAGGCTGAGGCAGAATTGCCTGAGCCCAGGAGGTGGAGGTTGCCATGAGGTGAGATCCTGTCACTGCAGCATTACAGCCTGGATGACAGAGAGATTCTTTGTATCAAAACAAACAAACAAACAAACAAACAAAGTCACCTGTCTTGGAGGAGCAGGGAGACTTTTCTTGAGATAAGCTAGAAAAGGAAAATTTAGTAGGTTCAGACAAGAGACTGAAGGGCCAGTGTAGTGGGAGGGGGAAGGAGTGTTCCAACCTGGTAAGTAGCAAGTACAAAGGTTCTGGGGATGGGCAAGAGCACAGTGTATTCAAGGAATTCCAAATCACTCGCTGGCTAGAGGAGAGTGATGAGAGATGAGGCTACAATGGGGGAAGTTCATGAAGGGCCTCAAATAGCATGTCATATTTAGGACTTTGCACTGAAGGAAGTGGAGAACCAGGGAATGGTTCAAAGCAGAAGGGTGGCAACTTCAGAGATGCCATCTTTGCAGTCTGCATTGAATGGCATGTAACGTCAGAGAGACTTGTTCAGGGAGAGAACCACAATCAGGATGACAGATTATGGCAGCTGGGACTAGGCTATGGCAGATAGGGTGGAATAAGACTGTTCAGGGCCTACCACACTTCTTCAACATGGGTATTGCATTGCCTTAGCTTTTGACATGACAGATATGATGGTTTGTAAGGGTACAGCTAGAAATGTAGAAACTCAGTTACCTACCAAACCCTTTTTAAAAGTAGGTTATATGACCAGAGTGTCTAGGCTGTGGGAATAATGATTCAATCAAGTGTCTTCCTTATCTTCAATGGAGGAAAAAAAATCTATGACTTTCTATTGGTTTGCAGTGGTTATTGTTTTTTAGAAGAAAGTGCTGTCAGAAGAGTGGTCGCTACAGCTATTTATTGATCCTTCCGGGAATTGAGAAATGATAAAATGCTCTGACCTTTTTAGCCTTATTGCATTCCTCTGGCATTTTGATAAAAAGCAATTAGTGACTTCTCTTTCTCTAGTAATAGCAGTTCCAAATTCAGAACAAGCTCTCTAATTAGAGGATCATAAGCCAGGATGGAAAGCAAATGGTCACCTGACAAGCCAGAATAAGATAAATGCTGATGCTTTATGCAGAGGCCACTGGACACTGGCTAAGAAGGGTCATTGAAGGAGAGCTTGAAATTAATCCTGGCCTGTGAAATGGTGTGGATGTCATAATTAATCTATTGTTTGTTAATAATTCTGTAAGAGCTAAGGTGCACAATAATTTGTTTATGGTAACAAAGGACCTGGAAAAGCGTATATGATAAGTTGATTGATGAAAAAATAATACCATGGATTTGATTATCTTGTCATGGAGAGAGATGTGGTGTGGACATTCAGCTTTAGTTCCACAGAACGTACAATAGAGACACTTATTCTTATCCCCTAAATAGGTTTTAGAGTGATTCTCTGTAGCTCTGAATAGGGGAATTGTTGCAGCCTTGTGCTTCTTGTACAGCTATTTTGGTAAATGACAGAGGCAAAACCTCTAACAAGCTATCTAAAATAAGAGGAGGCTTGACAGCCAAGGAAGGTTTTGATCATGTGATAAACTAGTCAATGGGAAGAAATCTCTGAGGTTAGAGAGCTAGATTCCTATCAATTATGTTGCTCTATAAATCAGGAGAATTGGGGAAAGAGCGAAAGGTTGCCTTTCAGCTTCCTGCCAGATGGATTTCTAGGAGAAAACTTCAGTTGCATTCCAGAACTCTGTGTCACACATGAACTCTCAGCTGACGTATGTTAATGTAGATTGAAGTAATATGGAAGTGCTGACATGTTTCCTCAATCTTCCTATAAAACAGTCTGTGGTGGGGAGATATTTCTGATATAGACTGAACAAAGTGAATAAAGATACTCAGCTACAAACCTTGTCCTTTTAAAGTCAGTTTAAAACCCATGACAAGGGGCCTATCATGGGGAGGGGGGAGGGGGGAGGGATTGCATTGGGAGTTATACCTGATATAAATGACGAATTGATGGGTGCTGACGAGTTGATGGGTGCAGCACACCAACATGGCACAAGTATACATATGTAACAAACCTGCACGTTATGTACATGTACCCTAGAACTTAAAGTATAATAAAAAAATAATAATAAAAAAAATAAAACCCATGACCACACTTTCAAACAGATTTTGTTGAATGCTCCTTACATTGGTATCATCCTCTGATGAAGGATGACTGTGATAGACCTGAAATTCTAGAAGCATGATCTCTCTCACAGGGGGCTGTCTCCTTAACTAAGTCCCTGCAAAATGAAAAACTTAGCCAGGGGTAAGTAAAGTGGCCCTTAAGGGGATCCAGAAAAAGTGGTGGCACAAAGTCCTTTTTTTCTCACTTTTCCTGGATGAGTGGATTCAACAAGCCCAAGCATCAAAGTCTAGGAAATCTCTCAGGGACAATTCATCTTATAAGATTTCTAGCACCCAGATCAATCTAGGTAAATGCTCTATGAGCATTTTCTTTTCTTTTCATTCATTCATTCATTTATTCATTCATTTTTTGAGACAGAGTTTTGCTCTTGTCACCCAACTGGAGTGTAATGGTGCAATCTTGGCTCACTGCAACCTCCGCCTCCCAGATTCAAGCGATTCTCCTGCTTCAGCCTCTCCAGTAGCTGGGATTACCAGTGCCCATCACCATGCCCAGCTGTTGTTTGTATTTTTAGTAGAGACAGGGTTTTGCCATGTTGGCCAGGCTGGTCTCGAACTCCTGATGTCAGGTGATCCATCTACCTTGGCCTCCCAAAATGCTGGGATTACAGGCATGAGCCACCACGCCTGACCAATTTTAAATAAGGAATGCTAAACTGCTACAAAATGAGCCCCGGGTTTTTGGAGGTGGAGCACATTCCCTGAGACACGTGACCATCACTAGATTCACACATATCAGGGAGACTACAAAGGGGCCCATTCTGAGAAGCAGTAGAAAACATTTAGTCCCTGATCTTTGTGACCTCTTTAAATGTCAAGTTCCCCATCCACCCCATCCTCAGCCTTTGGCAATATGTTTTTCTTTATTAAATCTAAATAGGCATCACATAAGGTTAATGAAGTGGTGGTAAGATTCATATAAAGACGAGACAAAATCTTCTAAAATGTTTCTTCTGCCCCCAACTAACCACTGAATGAAATATTACTTGACATTTCATCTCAGTAGGCATATCATGAAATCCATTCTTAATTAACTATGCTGTATTGGTCTCCTAGAACCATCAGTAATTGGATATTCTTTGATAAATAGAAGAAGATTAAAGGTATGAAACTTTAGATTGGTATTTGGAAATGTATTTGGTTAGAAATTACAGAAATACGTTTTCATTTTTCTCCCATGTTGTGTTGTCCAGATGGAGTCAATGACTGGCATTGATTCAGTCAATGTCTGAGAAAAGACACAAGACCAATAGCTTTGTGATTCTCTTGACCTTTCCTTATCTCAGCATAACTGCTTGTATTAATTTGCTAGGATTGCCGTAAGAAAATATCCAGACTGTGGTTTAAGCAACAGACGTTTATTTTTTTTTCATAATTCTGGAGGCTAGAAGTCTAAGATCAAGGTGTCAGCAGGGCTGGTTTATTCTAAGATCTCTCTCCTTGACTTACAGAAGTCAGTCTTGTTGCAGTGTCTTCACATGGCCTTCCCTCTTTTTAAGTCTGGGTCCTAATCTCCTCTTTTCACAAAGACACCAGCCGTATTTATTAGGGTTCACCTTAAGGGTTTCATTTTAATTATCTTCTTAAAGACCGTATCTCTAAAGGCAGTCATATTCTGAAGTACTGGGGGGCTAGAACTTCAACAGATGAATTTTAGAGGAGTTATAATTCAGCCCATAACATTGCTGAACCTTGAAAAAACATGATGATGTTCAAGGATGAATGAGCGATCACCTGGTTCTCCCCTGTTAAAAAACCTCACTCATTCTTTCTATTTTTTTTTTTTTTTTTTTTTTTTTGAGACCGAGTTTTGCTCTTTTGGCCAGGCTGGAGTGCAGTGGCATGATCTTGGCTTACTGCAACCTCTACCCTCTGGATTCACGTGATTCGCCTGCCTCAGCCTCCCTAGTAGCTGGGATTACAGACACCCACCGCCACACCTGGCTAATTTTTGTATTTTTAGTAGAGACTAGGTTTCGCCATGTTGGCCAGGCTGGTCTTGAACGCCTGACCTCAGGTAATCTACCCACCTCAGCCTCGCAAAATGCTGGGATTAGAGGCATGAGCCACCATGCCTGGTCAATCCTCAATTCACCCCAATTCCAAATTCCCTTCCTAGCCTCTGGTAACCATCCTTCTATTCTTCGTGTCAATGAGTTCAATTATTTTGATTTTTAGATCCCACAAATAAGTGAGAATGTGTAGTGTTTGTTTGTCTTTCTGTGCCTGGCTTATTTCACTTAACATGATGATCTCCAGTTCTTGTAACTCAAAGGATAAATGCTTGAGGTGATGGATACCCCATTCTCCATGATGTACTTATTTCACATTGCATGCCTGTAATGAAACATCTCATATACCCTATAAATATATACACCTATTATATACCCACAAGAATTTAAAAAATAATAATTAAAAAATCAGTTTAAAAAAGCCCCACTTGCCAACAGGCTCATTGACCGGAATGGAGACACATGATCTTCCCTAGACACAAATCAAACCAAAAGGGAAGTAAACAGGTTGGTTGTAATTACTTTAGCTCAACCACCATCTATTGCCTGGGGTTGGACACTTCATTTACTTGAACAAAATCTCATTTTGTTAGCAAGCAAGAAGGTGGAAGGATGAATTTTTATATATAAATTAGAAAATTTGCTTCAGAGTTGAAAAGAAATAGAGACATGGGAAAGCAGGAAGGTTTCACTTTACAAACCTATTTAATTAAAGTCTAGTCGAGGGTCAGGGGAGCAGGTAGGGCCCAAATTAGACACCATTGTAAAGAGTCACTGTTTTTTCTGCTATTTTCCTTCCCTCTGTACTCTGTCACCCCTCTCCTCGGCCTTACAAAGTGCAGATTTTTTGCATGAACTTTGGTCGAAGCTTGCTCTCAGAAGAGCATCTGCTATCAGTGTGACTCCCTGTGGTATCCACTGTGAATAAATTTAAGTCATTGAAATTCTTTTCTGAAGGAGATTTCCATTTTAAGCTTTACTTTATAATGAAAGGCTTTGCTCACAATTCAAGGGATTTCAGGCACTGGTGCACACATGAGTTAACTTAAGGGTCAGAGCAGCCATTCCAGTGCCCTAGAAATCATACTGACTTGGTGGCTGACTTTACTGGTGGTTACCTACCTGCTCTACTTGTTGAGAAGGCTGACACTGAATATTGGCTCAAATAGGGCAACCCTAGAAGATTGGATCATTGTATTAATTTTCTATTGCTGTGTAACAAGTTACTACAAATTTAGCACTTGAAGCAGCACCCATCTATTGTGTCACAGTTTTACAGGGGAGAAGTGTGTTGTGAGCTTGCCTGGGATCTCTGCTCCTGGTCTCAGGAGGCTGAAATGAAGATGTCGGGGAGGACGTGCTCTTATGTAGAAGCTCTGGGAAAGAATCTCCTTCCATTTTCACTGGTTCTAGGCAGAATTCTTTTTTTTTTTTTTTTTTTTTTTTTTTTGGCTGAAGGACTGAGGTCTCCATTTTCTTGCTGTCTCTTGCCCTGGATTTGCTTCTAGATCCTGGAGACTACTGTCTGGTCCTCGCCACATGTTCCCTCTGTCTTCAAGCCAGTTTGAGTGTCCCTTGTGCTTCAATCTCTGACTCCTACTTCTGCTACCAGCCAGAGAAAATGCTCGGCTCTTAAAGGAATCTTGTTATTAAATGAGCCTAGATAATTTCCCTAATTTAAAGGAATTAATTAACCTGAATGACATCTGAAAAATCCCTTTTGCCATGTAATATAACAAAATCAGAGGGGTAACACCAGGGGGCAGATGTCCCAAGGAACATCATAGCCTTTTCCTTATTGCAGTTATCTCTGGCTGAGGGGATGTTTTTGAAGATTTATCTGCCTTATTTATTTAGTTTTTGAAGTTGGACAAGCACAATGGCAGAGGAGATAAAACAGCACTATACACAGATTTCATCAAGTTAGTGGGTTAGTTCAGGGATGAACTTTTGAGATAGTCAGGGCATGTGGAAAGGACAGAGGGGAGTTAGAAGATAACTTTAAGCTCTGTGAAAATAGGAATGAAACAATGTTTGTTCTTATATTCCCAATGTGTAATCTAGTAAAATTATAGCGTGAGCACTCATGGGGTATTTTTTAAATAAAATATTGATTAGACTATTAGTCAACTTGGTTAACAATCATCCTGCTCCCATCTTATTCACTTATAATAATGAACATTTTATTTCTAATTATCTTGAACTTGGTATTTGTTTTCTCCTGATGAATCTTGGTAAAAGAGATCAAGTTGATATACTCAATTATGTTAAAGCCTCTTAGAGATAGATGGTTACATTCAAGTCACCTGGTCAATCCTATGTCCGATGGATGGGGAAGTTTGGTCCATCTTCTGAGAGGTACTGCAACCTCACATGACAAAGGATAAGGCTGTATAATCTGAATACAGGGAAAGGGCAGCATGGTTGGGAACAATGATGCAATCCATCAGAGACTATCTTTCCAGAATTTATTGCCTAATAATTGTTCCTGCTCCTATATTAGCAGACTCTCTGAGGTTTAGCACTAGAGAGAGAATATTTAGGAGAGGAATGGTAGCTGACTGAAGTTTTTCACTCTGTTATTCTAAGCTTCCTTTGCATTCTGCTACACTCCTTCGTGGACAAGCATAGAAGCACAGTAGGCATTAAGCAAGTTTCACTGAGAGCATTTGAATGACACATTTGCCCAACCTCACTGCGACTCCTGGAGGTCCTTCATCTGAGGGTGTTGTTTTAAAAAATATTTATTTTCTTTATTTTCCAGAAACCTCCAGATACTATTACCTTGTCAACAAATTTTACATCCAAGATTTGTCACTAATTTCTTGCTGTTTAAATATATTTCAAACCTAACCTGATTGGAATAATGATATTAATTTTACCTTGAAGATAATAAGTATTGTTTTGTAAAGAAAATGTACATGTGACCCAATTTGTCTTTCTTTAAGGAAGTATATATCTTTCTTCTTCTTGCATTCAGGCAACATTAGTCCTAAATTATAGCAACATATATTGAAAAAATACGGTTCTCTTACTTTTAATGTGTGTTCATTCCTCAAACTTAGAGGAAAAGTTGTTGTGGAAATAACATTTTAGTCAATAGATTACTAACATATTATGTGCCTTGTACCTTGGGTAATGTGATGTATGGAGAATTACTTAGCTATTAGTCTTCAGTGGGAGCCAAATGAATAATGAGAATTGGTCATTCATCTTATTTTCAAGGATTTTCAACACTATCTGTGTCCTTGGGGCCACTTTTGCAAATGTTACACTTTACTGTTTCATGATCCAAAGTGACAGGAGGCTTTTTTTTAAGTCTAAGATTTAAAACAGGATTGAGGCTTGTCTGAACTATGCAACCATAAAGACAGGCAGGAAGAAACATAACCATTTGTTTGTGTTTCTTTTCAAACATGACAGCTGGAAAAATGGCTGCCATTTCCATCCACGTGAAGTTTTCAAAGTACCTTGGACTGCTGCCGCCACTCTGTTACCCAGGAAAAGGCTGTGTGCCAGCCTCATGCCTCACTTTTACAATTGATTCTTAGTCTTGGTGAACTACCTGCTGCCATAAAAAGAAAAATAAAAATTCTCACCATTGTCCTATTTTTTTTTTTTTTTTTGGTGTGCACCAATAGGTTTTTCTGTTAGCTGGTGATACTGAAAGCGTCTTCAAATCCGTTTTAAATAAATGAACAAAAACTTAACAGGTAGATGGGGGAACCTTCATATGGATGAATATCAGCACGGTCATGAAGCTTGTGGCTCTTCTGGTTGTCAGTCCTGCCTTGATGGTGTCACAGTTACCTCCAGAATGCAGGAAAAATGGTCCCTTGATGGCTCCTGTCCTAAGTTTTCCTGCCTATAGGGCTCAGAAATGTGACTTTTTCTATTCTTAAAAGATTGAATTGAAAGGTAAAGGGGAACTGAATTATATAGTGAGATTGTGTGGCAGAAACTGGCTACTGGTTTACTAAACCTTACTATAATTCTTTCCAAGTGCATGAATCACATTTTCTAGTCTTCCTTATAATTAGGCATGTATCCTTAGTTCCAAAAAATGGAAGATGAACAGCAATGAAGTGTATCACTCTCTAGGTATATGCCATCAAGCTCTTCTATTAGCGATCCTCCACTAGTTGGATGAAGAAAACTGTGATGGTCTTAGGAACAATGTGGTGAAGACAGCAGAGGTGCAGAATGGAGGGAGGCTGAGTACCTGAATTAGCACTTGGGCAAGTATCTTCTGCTGATCAAGACTCCTATTTTGGGTTTTGAAAGAATAAACTTCTATTACCTTTGAACCATAATATGTTTTCGGCTTTGTATGTTATTGCATGTATTATTTCTTTAACTAATGCATCTATAATTGTATTGTGTCCTAAAATCGTAGGGTAAAAAGATGATCTGTTAGGTGAAGTCCTGGAAAATATAAGAATTGATATCCTTGGTAAATGTTGAAATTTGGGAATTATTTCATATATGCAATCCTATGATGAGGGGAATGAGACATGAAGAAAGATAAGGGAATGTTATTAAGTGTTTAGGTACCTAAATCGGAACTCTAACCAGAGGCCATGAGGGATTCTTCATTGCTGCCCACTGGAAGTTTAGAGATTCTTAATCAATGAAGACACTTAATGAATCCTCAAGATGACTGCAAACCTGACCAACCTTGCTTTTGGAGTTATTTTGCTGAGCTGTGCACAGATTCCTGACCCACAGAGACTGTGAGAATGGTCCCTTGATGGCTCCTATCTTAAGTTTTCCTGCCTGTAGGGCTCAGAAATCTGACTTTTTCTGTTTTGTATTGTTGTTTTAAACCACTAATTTTGGGATACTTTGTTACAAAGCAATAGAAAACTACGTCAGGGTGAATCTACTAAAGCTGACCATATATACTCTATCATCCAAACATTCCACATATAACCATCAGAAATACATGCATATATGTTCACAAAAGACATGTGCAAGAATGTTCACAGCAGCAGCGTTCATAATAGCCCATACTGGAAGATTCCCCACTGTTCACTACATTAAATGTTTACCAAATGTAGTGGGTAGGTAAATTTTGGTATGTCACAAAATTTTAAAAAATGTGAATATTGAGAATGGTCAATACACAAATAAGTACAACAGTATAGATTTATTTTGCAGAGGAGCTGGGTACAAGACAAACTACTTTCATTTAATTTATATTTTTTTTCTAGTCAGTATAATGTCAATATAATGGTTGCCTTCTGGGGAAATGAAGACTGGTAGGGGCTCTAGGGGGAACTGCATTATAGGTAAATTGCCTTTCTTGAAATGAATGCTATTCCTGAGTTTACTTTCCGCAAATTAATCAAGCAGTACACTTTGATATATTTACATTTCTGCATACATATTATGTATTGATTAAAAGCTTTGTAAATGTTTAAAAACTGTGTGTGACTTTGATAGAAATTTATGTCCATATAAAGCTGTGTGTAATTTTTTATGCTAGTGTCGTGTATTGTTTCAGAAGCTTGGAGACACCTACATGTTCACTAAAGTGATTGGTTAAATAAATTCTGGGACATTCATCCAATGACTTGCTACAAAGCTATTAGGAAAAATATGGAGATTTATGCTATTGATATAGAAAGATGCTTACAATATATTTCTCAGTGAGAACTTATGATTGAACATACGTGCAAGGCAGTAGCAGAACCCCAGAGGGTTAGGCAAAGAGAAAGGTGATTACTAAAGTATTAATAGTGATTTGCTTGGGTGGTAACTTCATGGCTGACTTTTCTCCTTTTTGTTTATCTGTATTTTTAACATATCCGTGGGTTTGATTTGATTCTATTTTGTATTAATTTGATTTTAATATCTTAGAAAGTGGAAGTCATGCTTTTTATTCAACGACTTATTTCATGCGTACTTAATTCATTTAACATAGACCTTGTACAAAGTCAGAACTCAATAAATATTCACTCACTCCATGACTGAATAAAAAAAAATAAGAGAGATAATCTGTCATTTTTACCTATATATTTTAACATATGATTTAGAGAAGGGCATTTCTGTCTTCTAACAAGTTGTTTAAATAGAGACTACAGGTAATGGTGTGTATTTGTGTGTGTGTTTTGCAAGGGAGAGTTATATATTAGAGCCTTGTTTAAAAGCATTTTGGACATTAATTTAAATGAGAGAGATGTAATTGACAAGAGACAATAAAGGTAATGTCTCCAGTTGGTTAATAGTCTGCGGACTTTTTTTTTTTTTTTTTTTTTTTTTGTCTATTGAACATTGTGTTAGTTTGATTAGACATTTTATCTGACATGTAAGCTCCTTGTCTGGTTTTGTGAAGGTCACATAAATCCTGGCTCATCCACAGTGAGGAAACAACCTGCCAGGGCCTTCACAGCTCAGGCAGGTGGCTGGTGACAGGATGCCTAGTGATCTGAATCCTAGGGTTGCAATTGGTTGCTGATTCTGAATGCACGGCTTAAGCTCTGGATTTTGTACTTCCTGTCTGGGAGTGACTTTACAAAAATAAGGAACAATGAAAAAAGTCATATATTTTTTAGTAGTTCTTTCTTTTTCTACTTTTTTTCTTTTTGCTTTTAATATGTGTGTACATGTATATGGTGGTATATCCAAGACTACACATCAGTAATTCTTATTTATTTTGTTGCAAAACAACATTGACAACTATCCATCTAAATGTAGTAACGTCAACTCAGTTGTCTCAGTGGAAGCAAAATGTTCACAAATGCCAAAATGTAAATGGAGGTGAGGGAGGACTGTGAGAAAGAAGAAAACAGTAAGAATTACTTTTTTATTTTATTTTATTTTATTTTTGAGACTGAGTCTCACTCTTTGGCTCAGGCTGGAGTGAAGTGGGGCAATCTCAACTCACTGCAATCTCCACCTCCCAGGTTCAAATGATTCTCCTGCCTCAGCCTCCTGAGGAGCTGGGATTACAGGTGCCTGCAACCACATCCAGCTATTTTTGTATTTTTAGTAGAGGTAGGGTTTCACCATGTTGGCCAGGCTGATCTCAAACTCCTGACCTCAAGTGATCTGCCTACCTTGGCCTCCCAAAGTGCTGGAGTTACAGGCATGATCCACTGCACCAGGACAAGAATCAATTTTTTTCAAGATTTTAGAATGAGTACTCTCTATTACAAAACTAGCAATTATTTTGATATTTTGCTCAAATTAATTTATGTAATACATGTGCAATTAATAGTAGTTTTGGTATAGGAGCTAGATGGATTTGATTCAATAACAAAATATAGATATGAAAAGATAGGAAATAAATACCATCTAGATTATAGATTACTTTCCTATTTCCTATCCTCTCCTAGTCTTTTGGACGTTGATATGGTTTGGCTATGGGAACATATGCTATGAGAACAGCAACATGCTGCTGTTCTCGTGACAGCCAGTGATTTCTCCTGAGATTTGATGATTTTGTAAGAGGCTTTTAATCCTTTATCTTGGTTCTTATCTTTCCTGCTCCCATGTGAGGATGGATGTGTTTGTTTTCCTTTCTGCCATGATTGTAAGTTTCCTGAGCCCCCTTCAGGCATGTGGAACTGTGAGTCAATTAAAACTATTTTCTTCATAAATTACCCAGTTTTGGGTATATCTTTATTAGAAGTGTGAGAACAAACTAATACATTAAATTGGTATCAACAGAGTGGAGTGCTGCTGTAAGGATACCGGAAAATGTGGAAGCAACTTTGGAACTGGGTAATAGGCAGAAGTTGGAATAGTTTGGAGGGCTCAGAAGAGAACAAAAAAATATGGGAAAGTTTGGAACTTCCTAGAGATTTGGAGGGCTCAGAAGACAGGAACATGTGGGAAAGTTTGGAATTTCCTAGAGACTTGTTGAATGGCTTTAACCAAAATGCTGATAGTGTTGTGGACAATAAAGTCGAGGATAACATGATCTCAGGTGGAGATTAGGAACTTGTTGGGAAGTGAAGCAAAGGTGACTCTTGGTATGGTTTAGAAAAGGGACTGGCAGCATTTTGCCCCTGCCCTAGAGATTTGTGGAACTTTGGACTTAGTAGAGATAATTTAGGGCATCTGGCAGAAGAAATTTCTAAGCAGCAAAGTGTTCAAGAGGTGACCTGGGTACTGTCAAAAACATTCAGTTTTATGTATTCACAAATACATCATTTGGAATTGAAACTTATGTTTAAAAGGGAATCAGAGCAGAAAAGTTCAGAAAATTTGCAGCCCGATGATGCAATAGAAAAGAAAAACCCATTTTCTGAGGAGAAATTGAAGCTGACTACATAAATTTGCATAAGTAAGGAGAAGCCAAATGTTAATAGTCAAGACAATGGGAAAAATGTTCAGGACATGTCAGAGGTCTTCACAGCAGCCCTTTTCATCACAAGCCAGGATGCCTAGGAAAAAGTGGTTTCCTGGGTTGGGCCCAGGGCCTTGCTGCTTTGTGCAGTCTTGGGACTTGGTGCCCTGCATCCTGGCTGTGGCCAAAAGGAGCCAACACAGAGCTTGGGCCATTGCTTCAGAGGGTACAAGCCCCAAGACTTGGTGGCTTACAAGGATGTTGGACTTGCAAGTACACAGAAATCAAGAATTCAGGTCTGGAAATCTCTGCCTAGATTTGAGAGGATGCATGGAACTGCCTGGATGTCCAGGCAAAAATTTGCTGTAGGGGTGGAGCCATCATGGAGACCTCTGTTAGGGCAGTGTGGAAGGGAAATGTGGGGTGGGAGTCTCCACACAGAGTCTCCAATGGAGCACTACCTGATGGAGCTGTGAGAAGAGGGCCACCATCTTCCAGACCCCGGAATGGTAGACCCAGTGACAGTTTGCACTATGCACCTGGAAAAGCACAGACACTCAATGCCAGCCCATGAAAGCAGCCAGGAGGGCAGCTGTACCCTGCAAAGCCATGGGGTGGAGCTGCCCAAGGCTATGGGAGCCCACCTTTTGCATCAGCCTGACCTGGATTTGGGGCATGGAGTTAAAAAATATTATTTTGAAACTCTAAGATTTATGACTATCCTATTGGATTTTTGTACTTGCATGGGGCCTGCAGCCCCTTCATTTTGGCCAGTTTTTCCCATTTGGAACAGGTCTATTTACCCAATGCCTGTACCCCCATTATATCTAGGAAGTAACTAACTTGCTTTTGATTTTACAGGCTCATAGACGAAAGGGACTCACCTTGTCTCGGATGAGACTTTGGACTTGAACTTTTGAGTTAAGGCTGGAATGAGTTAAGGCTGGAATGAGTTAAGATGTTGGGGGACTGTTGGAAGAGCATGATGGTGTTTTGAAATATGGGGACATGAGATTTGGGAGAGGCCAGGGGTGGAATGATATGGTTTGGCTGTGTTGCCACCCAAATCTCATCTTGAATTGTAGTTTCCATAATCCCCACATTATTGTGGGAGGGACCCAGTGGGAGGTAATTGAATCATTGGTGTAGTTAGCCCCATGCTGCTGTTCTCAGGACATCTGATGGTTTTATAAGGGGCTTCCTCTTGGCACTTATCCTTCCTGCCACCATGTGAAGAAGGATGTGTTTGCTTCCTCTTCCACCATGATTGTAAGTTTCCTGAGACCTCCCCAGCCATGCAGACCTGTGAGTCAATTAAATCTCTTTTCTTTGTAAGTTGATCAGTCTCGGATATGTCTTTATTAGCAGTGTGAGAACAGACTCATACATTTATCACATAACTACATGGATATAGTCAAAATAAAAAAATGAAGCTCAAATGGAATTCATTACTGTCACCTATTTTAGAAAGTTAAGTGAAGGATATTGTAAAGCAGTTGATTTAATTGGGGAATTATCCATAGATCTCTAATTTAGGGTTGTTTTTTGCCTTTAACTTTCTGCTGTTCATAGTCCCATTTACCATAGAAGTTAAGTGGTATAACTTAGAGCAGAAAAGAAAAAGAGAGGTGTGGATTTGTCTTAATGAAAGAGAGTCTTCGAAAAGAAAGTGAAAAGGCCAACATTGTGACTCACACCTATAATCCCAGCAACTTTGGGAGGCAAAGGTGGAAGGATCACTTGAGGCCAGTTTGGCAATTTGAGGCTACAGTGAGCCATGATCGTGCCACTGCACTGATGGAGGTACATTTGTTGAATGCAGTAGTGGCTGGGTTTGGCAGTGCTCACTGCAAGGTTAGTTGAGAGGTACGGCTACGCACTAATACTAACTAATGCCAGGGTGGAGCATATTCAGATGAGCACAGTTGCAGAGTTCTGAGGTATATGTCACTGATTATTCTAATGGGCTATTAAAACTCTAATTATAAATCAGAAAACAACCAACTCACAAGACTAAAAAGCACTATATCTTACTGGGGAGTGGAGCTTTGATACAAAAATCCAGGTACACAGACAACTAACTGACAGGTCTTAGATTACCAATTACAAACTTACGGTTTAGGAAAAGGACTGAAGTAGTCGTGGTGGTCTTGGTGTTATCTAATGTCCCTTGACAGATGAAAGATAAGGTGTAGGATTACAAGTGGTTAAAATTTCACCTCCTTTTCTCTTTTCATATTAAAATTTTACCTCCTTTTCTTGGACAGAAGATATTCTTTATCACTGGGTCACCTTTCTGGACTTTTCCTAAGTCCTGCAGAATCTCTGTCCTGAAAAATAGGGAAATAGAAATAAAGAGGTTAAATTGATCTGCATAATAAAAAGCTGAGATGGGAGACAAAGAAAGAGGAGAAGTAGGTACCTTTGAAGCCCCAGTCTGACGGAGAGGTTAGAAGAGCAGTTTACAGAATGCTGGAATGAAAGAGATAACGTGGGGCATTGTCATGCCTGTAAGAGATACTGAAAATGAAAGAGAAGTAGAAGAATGTTTCAGGTGTTTGGAGATTAAAAGAGTAATTAGATGGGTTTGAACCTGCAGACTAGGAGATTGTCAGGGTCAAAATGTATAAAAATTACAGAAGAGGGGAGTTAAATGAATAGTAAGTAGTGAAACACATTATACCACTTGAATATATGAAACTTTAGCAATTAGCTTAAACCAAGCAAATCAACATGGAATACTCAACACAGAGAAAGGGTTAGGGTTAGGGTTAGAAAGCAAAGAAAAATTAAGGCAAGAAACATGCAAATGTAGTTTTGAATTCTATATCTGTGCTTATCATCGTGTAAAATTAGGATAATATGTTTAACTTCTGGGACCATCCATTTTGTCATTAGTTAAGTGGAATAATCACAGTCACTTATGAAAATAAGCACACCAGCACAGTGCCTGAAATACATTGGTTAAAACAAAAAGATGAAAAAGAAAAAGCTGGAAGCCTGTCCATAGGTAAGGATTTTGAGATAATCCATCAAATATTCTTTCACAGGGTCGTAAACCTTTATTCTGGTTTGCCAGAAGGAAATGTCTTTTATAATCTGTACTTAATAAGTAATTATTAAGCACCCTAAGAGGTTTTAACACTGAGACATTTCTGAAATGCTATAGAATAATTATTTGCTAAAAAAAAAACACAATGATCTTCACTGCACAGCAGCACCCCTTTAAAGCCACTGGCTTACTAAACCATTGAAAGAATAAGGTTTAGTAACTGCAGTTTGGCAACTATAAGACAACTTGCCTGATTCTTTAAGCAAATATTTTTAGCCATATTTTTAGTCCTTTTACCTATTTTACCTATGTTCTCTTCTAAATTAATTCATGACTTTAAGTTTTAGAACTCTTAATTTCAGGAGTCATAGAAAAGATGATGTTGGACCATATTTTAGCACATGAGAAAGGAATGGTAAGAACCCATTGGCAGAACTAGTTTGCAGCTTGAATGTAAACTTCATAAGGTCAGAGTTTTTTTTTTTCTTGCTTTTCTCTCCTGATCTATTTTCAGGACCTCAAACAAGACTTAGCCACAAATTGTGTACTTGATAAATATTTGTTAAGAGAATTAATGAATAAATGGATTAATCATTAAATTACCACAGGTATTAACCAACTGGGTTGTCCAGTAGTTAATCCATATTTTGTAAAAATTTAGCTCTTTATAGAGCAGCATTATCATATAGAAGAACAATGTGAGCCATATATATAATTTTAAATTTTCTAGTAACAGTATTTAAAAAAGTAAAAATAAACTGGTAAGATGATTTTAATAATATATTTAATTTATACCAATATATCACAAATATTATAATTTCAACAAGTAATCAGTATATTTAATTATGAGACATTTTACATTCTTTTAAAATATTGCCTTCTAAATCTCTTGTGTATTTTACATTTCCAATACATTCAGATGAGCTGCATTTTAAGTACTCCGAATGTTATCAACACATTGAAAAGTAAACTTATAGAGCAGTCAAAATCTGTTTTGAAAGAGGTAAAATTAAAATAATAACTTAGATTTAAAATAAGACAAGTAATCTATGGGAAAAAGCATTGAATTTGAGTTAGATAGCTAGTTTAGAAACCCATTTACTAGTGTGACTTCGAGCAAGAGCATCTCAATAAGTCTGTTTTCTCACATGTAAAATAGAAGTAATCATCAGACCTTGCTGAATTGTTACCTTAGAAATAGTATATGTGAAAGTCCTCCTACGGGATCTGACAGGTAGTAGGTGCTCAGTAAAGACTGTGAATGGTTGTCATTGTCATAATAAAATTATTTAATTTACACTTTGCTTTTCGCTGTTCATGATTTTAAAAATGAGCTTATATTTCCATTTTAAAGGCAAACAAGGAAGGCATGAACCTCATTATTGGATTATATATCCTATATTAGCAACTTAATTTTTTTTTTTTTTTGGTTATTTCTAAGCGTGTATCACAGGAAAAAACTTAGTATGTCTCATAAAACGTCCTCATTTTCCCAGTGCATCATTGACGTGGGACTGTCTCCACTACTGGGGAGCCCATGAGTTTTCTCCTCTGCTGGGACAATTCTCAGCTGGCATTTTGCCTCTGTGACTGCTCTGATACCCTCATTTCAGAGAAAGAATTTTGGATTTAGTATTACAAAGACAGTACAAATATCCTACCTATATGAGAAAAAATAGACATTTTTGAACATATAGCCATCTAGAAATGTATCACCCACCAGTCACTCTGAAAATTAAATTACTTATAAAGGTACTCTAGCAAACAGAAGACTGAATGAGAGTTCGTGAAAAAATAAGATACAAGAAATAATAAACAACGAGCTATGAAATTAAGTTCAATTGTTAGGTAAGGATTTAACAATAGAGATAATTATTAAATAATAATTTAAAGTTAGAAAACTGAGAAGTTAAAAGAAAATTGAGAGGAGGATAAAATAATTAAATGTCTGTTAATAGGCTTGTGAAATGAAAAAAGGGCTCTATATTCACATTATTTTAAATATTTGTATGAAACTACTTTCACATGTTTGCTATAAATTTGAGTATAATCATTAGTAGAATATAAATAAAATTGAAATATCTAATGTAGTACAAGATAAAAAGCAAATAATATGTGACGAACATTAAGTAATAATAAAACAAAGAAACAAAATGTGCCCTGTGTATGACTAGCCAGTTATCCAGCACCATTTATTGAATGGGGAATCCTTTCCCCGTTGCTCGTTTTTGTCAGGTTTGTTGAAAGTCAGATAATTGTAGATGTGTGGTCTTATTTCTGGGTTCTCTATTCTGTTCCATTGGTCTATGTGTCTGTTTTAAGATGTATTAACGACAAATGTAAAACCCCAAACTATACAAATCGTGGAAGACAACCTAGGCAATACCATTAAGGATATAGACACAGGCAAAGATTTCATGATGAAGATGCCAAAAGCAATTGCAGCAAAAGCAAAAACTGGCAAATTGGATCTAATTAAACTAAAAAGCTTCTGCACAACAGAAGAAACTGTTAACAGAGTAAAAAGACAACCTACAGAATGGGAGAAAAAATTTGCAAACTATGCATCTGACAAAGGTCTAATATCCAGCATCTATAAGGAACTGAAACAAATTTATAAGAAAAAAACAACCTCATTAAAAAGTGGGCAAAGGACATGAACAGACACTTCTCAAAAGAAGATATATTTATGGCCAGTAATCATGACAAAAAGCTCAAATTCACCAATAATTAAAGAAATGCAAATGAAAACCACAATGAGATACCATCTAACACCAGTTGGAATGGCTGTTATTAAAAAGTCAAAAAATAACAGGTGCTGGTGAGGTAGTGGAGAAAAAAGGAATGCTTTTACACTGTTGGTGGGAGTGTAAATTAGCTCAGTCATTGTGGAAGACAGTGTGGCAATCCCTCAAAGACCTAAAGACAAAGTCCAGTCGACCCAGCAATCCCATTAATGGGTATATACCCAAATGAATATAAATTTTTCTGTTATAAAGACACATGCACACATATGTTCATTGCAGCATTATTCACAATAGAAAAGACATGGAATTAACCTATGTGCCCATCAATAATAGATTGGACAAACAGAATGTGTTACATATATACATTGAATACTATGTAACCATAAAAAATAATGAGATCAAGTCCTTTGCAGGGACATGGATGGAGCTGGAGGCCCTTATCGTTAGCAAACTAACACAGAAGCAGAAAACCAAATACCACATGTTCTCACTTACAAGTAGGAGCTAAATGATGAGAACACATGGACACATAGAGGGGAACAACACACCCTGGGGGCTTTTGGAAGGCAGAGTGTTGGAGGAGGGAGAGGATCAGGAAAAACAATTAATTGATACTAGGCTTAATACCTGAGTGATGAAATAATCTGTATAACAAACCCCCATGACACAAGTTTACCTATGTAACAAAGGTCTGCACTTGTGCCCCTGAACTTAAAACAACCTCCCCCAAAACAAACAAAAAACCGCAAAAAAACAGCAACAACAATAATAAAAGAAACAAAATATGAAGACATTGAAAAATGAGATGGCTGTGCTAGAATCTCACCAAAATCTAGGCTTATCTTTTTGTGCTATTAGCTGTAGTCATGTGACTTTTAGCCATTAGGGCATAAGAAATAGTGGTATGTGTCATTTCCAGGACTGATCTCTGAAGTCCCCTCATGGCAACTCCTGGATACTTTTTATTTCCTCAGACTGGGTGAAGATGACTATCATGAACTTAGACTTGATTCACTGAAGGAGGCCTCTATTAATGTGAGTCCTTCAGTGATTGTATGGAGCAGCCTTCTGCTCCTTGCTACTCTGTACCACTCCAGGCTATTATATAATGTCTTAGTTCATTTGTACTGCTATAACAAAATACCACAATTAGTTAATTTATAAATACTAGAAATGTATTTTCTCACAGTTACGGAGGCTGGTAAGTCCAAGATCAAGGCACTGACACTGGTGTCTGGGGAGGTCCGTTCTCTCTTTCTAAGATGGTGTCTTGTTGCTGCATCCTTCAGAAGGGAGGAATGCTCTGTCCCCACATGGTGGAAGGTGGAAGAGCAGAAAGGGAAAAACTCTCAGAAGGCTCTTTTATAAGGGATGAATCCTTTCTTGAGGGAAGAGCCCTCATTACTTAATCACTTGCCCAAAGGCTCCACCTCTTACTATCACTACAGTGAGGATTAAGTTTCAACATGAATTTTGGAGGGGACACACATTCAAGCCATTAGCACAAGATGCATAAACTTCTAGTATATTTACATCATTATATGTCTTTTATCTCTATTTTATATACAGCTATGTTTAATTCACTAATATGGCTGAAATAAAACCAATGTAATAGTGACTACAATAAATATGAATAGATTACATTCTTGAAATAAGCCAGATTTAAGAAAATATACTGTTGCTTAATGTGATTAAGTCAGGGGATCAGATCACATCTTGAAGGTATATTTATATGTGAGAGAGACAAGTCAGTTTTCTCTGAAGGACATGTACACCTCCATGATTAATTATCTTGTAGCAGGAGACAGTATAGCACTAGACTCATTCAGGCAAGAGCTTTTCCCTTTTTTATCTTATTTCTTTCCTTTTGAATTGGCATTGGATTGTATTTCCTGTGTATATCATCCATGCTTCTGAACTGCTTAAAAAAATCATGTCTTTGTGTTTTTGAGTAGAATTTTGAAAACATCTCTAGATTTCTAGTGCTGTCATTTTGTCTTCAGCTGAGTCAATCTTATGACTTATCCTTTGGATTCATTATTATTCTCTTTTATGGAATACCATTTTTAATTTCCAGTAACTTTGCTTTTCTTTCATAACAGCCTGCTCTTGTTTTATATATGTTCCTGAGGACATTAATTGTAATTATTTTTAAATTTATGTGTTTTCCTACCTGTATTCTCTTCTTTGAAGGTTAGTTTTGGTGTTATTTTCATTCCAATGTCTTTCTTTTATGCTGTTGTCTTTAAGTATTTCATGGAAAATCTTAGTCTTCTGTTTATAGTGTAAGGTTCTTATAAGAGTGGTATATTTTTCTGGAATATGTTTTTATTCATCTCTAGTGAATATTCTCTGTTTCCCTAGCAGAAAATTCACATTCTGATAGAATTTTGAGCTTATGTGAAAGTACAAGATGGGAACATTGATCAGCCTGTCTTTCTCTTTGAGTATGAGATAATTAGCTTCCTCAATTTGAGACACCCCTTAGCTCTAGGGGATACTTACATTGGGAATATCCAATAGCAGATTCACTGTTAGTCCCCAAACTATTCTTGTGAGTGTAGCTGGAAGGAGAACAGTAAAGCCTGCAGCACTGAAAGTGGGAAATTGTTGCAGCTGTTCTACAGATTGTTAATCAGTTATGTTACTGACCATCCAATTCTGGCTTCCATCTTCTGCTGCATCTGATTGGGATAATTTCAGGTTTCTGTTTTTAGTGATCCTGTCTTTTATTATTTTTTGTAGCATTTGCCCTTTCCTTTTATCTTTTTCTCCAGCTTCACTGATGTATGATTGACAAATAAAAATTGTATACATTTAAGTTGTACAATGTGATTATTAGATATACATAATATAAATACACATTGTGAAGTGTTCATCGCAGCTAGTTGTCATATCCATCATCTCACATAGTTACCCTTTGTGTATGAAGAGAACAAGCAAGGCCTACTCTCTTAGCAAATGTCAAGTGTACAATATATTATTAACTATAGTCACCACACTGTACATTAAGCCTCCAGAATTTACTGGTATTATAACTGAAAGTTTGTGTCCTTTGACCGACAACTTCCTATTTCCCCCACTCCCGTAGCCCTGGTAACCACCATTCTCCTCTGTTTTCACAAGTTCAGCTTTTTTAGATTCCACATATAAATGCAGGCATACCTTGGAAATATTGTGGGTTTAGTTCCAGACCACTACAACAAAGCAAATATCACAATAAAGTGAGTTACACAAGTGACTTAGTTTTCCCTGGCATATAAAAACTATATTTATACTATATTTTAGTTTATTAAGTTTGTAATATGTCTAAAAAGTGTGCATACCTTAATGAAAAAAACTTTATTGCTACAAAATGCTAATGAGCACCAGTGCCTTCAGTGAGTTATAATCTTTTTGCTGGTGGAGGGTGTTGCCTCAGTGTTGATGGCTGCTGATTGATCAGGGTGGTGGTTGCTTAGCGTTGGGGTGGCTGTGGCAATGTTTAAAATAAGACAACATAAAGTTTACTGCCTCAGTTGACTATTCCTTTTAAGAAATACTTATCTGTAGCCTGTTAAACTGTTTGATAGCATTTCATACACAGTAGAACTTATTTCAAAAATGGAGTCAATCCTCTCAAACTGCTGATTACTAATTAATTTATGTAATATTCTAAGTCCTTTATTGTCATTTCAACAATTTCCACAGCATCTTCACCACAAGTAGATTCCATCTCAAGAAACCACTTTCTTTGCTCATCCATAAGGAGTAACTCATCATCCGTTAAAGTTTTATCATGAAATTGCATCAATTCTGTCACATCTTCAGTCTCTACTTCTAATTCTAGTTCTAATTATATCTACTGCAGATGTGGTAGAAACAGAATGATAATGGGTTATTAATTAACTCATTAATAAGGGTTGGAATAACTTCTTCCAAACTCCTGTTAATGTTGCTATTTTGACCTCCCATGAATCACAAATGTTCTTAATGTAGTTTAGAGTAGTGACTCCAGAAGGTTTTCAATTTCCTTTCCCAGATCCATCAGAGGAATCACTACCTATGGCAGCTATTATCTTATGAAATGTTTTTCTGAAGTAATACAACTCGAAAGTCAACATTACTCCTTGATCCATGAGCTACAGCAGAATGGATATTGAGTTAGCACATATGAAAATAACATTAATCTTTATCAGAGCTATGGGGCGGCTAGATGCATTGTCAATGAGCAGTAATGTTCTGAGCAATATGCCTCAGCAGTGGGCTTAAAATATTCAGCAAACCACGCTGTATACAAATGTTCTGTCATCCAGACTTTGTTGTTCCTTTTATAGAGCACATGCAGAGTAGATTTAGCAGCATTCTTAAAGGCCCTGGAATTTTCAGAATGGTCAGTGTGCATTGGCTTCAATTTAAAGTCACCAGCTGCATCAGCCCCTAAAATGGCCTGTCCTTTGAAGATTTGAAGCCAGGCATTAGACGGTATCTTCTTCAGATAGAATGCTGTTTTATCTACCTTGAAAATATGTTGTTTCTTTCTTCAGTGATCTTAGATAGATATTTTAGATAACTTGCTGCAGCTTCAACATTAGTACTTGCTGCTTCATCTTGCACTTTTATGTTTTAAAGATAGCTATTTTCCATAAATCTCATGAATCGACCTCTCTAACTTGAAACTTTTCTTCCACAGCTTCCTCACCTCTCTCAAGCTTCATAGAATTGAAGATAGCTAGGGTCTTGCTCTCTATTAGGCTTTGGCTTAATACAGTGTTATGACTGGTTTGGTTTTCTATCCAGACCATTAAAACTTTCTCCAATATTATCAGTAAAGTTGTTTTATATTTGTATTACTTACATATTCACTGGAGTGTCTTTTAATTTCCTTTGAAAACTTTTTTTTTTTTTTTTACATTCACCACTTGGATGATTATCGCATATAATAGGCCTAACTTTTGGCCTGTGTCAGCTTTTGACATGCCTTTCACACTAAGTTTAATCATTTCTAGTTTTTTATTTAAAGGAAGGAACATACAACTCTTCCTTTCACTTAAACACTTGGAGACCATTGTACAGCTATTAATTAGCCTAGTTTCAATATTATTGTGACTCAGGGAGGGAGGCCCAAGAACAGAGAGAGAGATGGAGGAGCTGTTGGTCTGTAGAGCAGTCAGAACACACACAAGATTTATTAGCTACGTCCAGTGTGTTATATGGGCGCTCTTAGTAGTTTCTCCAAAGAGTTACAATAGTAAAACCAAAGATCACTGATCACAATCACTGTTACAGATATTATAATAATAATGAAAAAGTTTGACACATTGTGAGAATTACCAAAATGTGACACAGAGACGTGAAGTGAGCACGTGCTGTTGGAAAAATGGCACCCTTAGACTTGCTTCATGCAGAGTTGCCTCAAACTTTCAACTTGTAAAAAATTCAGTATTTGTGAAGCACAATTGTGTGGAAAAACACAAAGTGATTTCCCTCTGCTGTCATACCACATCAATCAACACCGAAGATTTCTGTGACCCAGTGTGTATGTTTTTTGTTTGCCTTATGTACCAAGCAAGCAATCAGTTCTGCAGTAGACACCAACTGTAATTCAATTCATTTCTGACACCACCTAAAGATAGTGTCTGATCCCACAACTTGAGCACTCCATCCCCAAGCCTGATCCCTACTCCTGATACCAATTGCAAACCCCAGGTTGTTTGACCTGTGTTTCTGGCTGACTGTCTATAAATTAGGGATCCCACAGCTCACTCCTTGGGTTTAATTTGTGAGAGTGTCTCAGAGAACTCAGGGAAACACTTACCCATTTATTGTAAAGAAATTACAAAGGATACAGAGGAAGGACTGCACAGGTATGTGGGAAGAGGTTCCCTCCAGGAACTGCAGATGTTCAGCTTTCCAGAAGCTCTTCCATATTTCATCCTCCTCAGCCTTTTCTGGAGACTTCACTGGATAGGCATGAAGCATGGCCAACTGTGTAGACATGTGACAAAACAAAATGGGTGTGATCTAATACTAATAGACTGAGTGGAGAAACCCAGCAAAATCTGTCCATATTTTTCTTGGACTCTCTCTGCAGCATTCCTTCCTCCAAGGTACAGGGCAGGACTTCTTAAATCAGAGTCTTATGCCCTACAAATCAGACTAGGTATGTCAGAGAATTTCTTTATGGCCACCTCCAAGAAAAAAAAGGTAGGGGAAGATGCCTACTTTGGGGAGAAAAAAGGGGCAAATGAAAGGAGCGTAGAAGAAGGTCAGAGAAAGAGAGAGATAAAGAAAGAAAGAAAGAAATTCTATTTTTCTGAGGCCTTCTGAAGCCTTAAGGGTCCCAATATGTTAACAAGAACTGAAGTAATTATGGCGTTATGAGCCGGGAACTGCAGACAAATATCAGAGCAATGAAGTGAAGTACAAATAAAACAATGTCTGTCTGTATTATTATGTGCATTTGTCTTTCTGTGTCTGGCTTTTTACACTTGGCATAATTGTCCTCTGTCCTCCATCATTTTATTTTGAGGATTACCATCTCTGTTGGAGTCAACTGTTGATAAAATTTCCCTCCCTTCATGTTATCATGAAGTTCTCAACATTTCTCTTCCACTCATGGCATTGGCACTGTTGTTTTCCAATAGATTTATATTGTATATCTTTTTTTTTTTTTTTTTGAGATGGAATCTCGCTCTGTCACCCAGGCTGGAGTGCAGTGGTGCGATCTCGGCTCACTGCAAGCTCCACCTCCCAGGTTCACACCATTCTCCTGCCTCAGCCTCCCGAGTAGCTGGGACTACAGGCGTCTGCCATCACGCCCGGCTAATTTCTTATATTTTTAGTAGAGACGGAGTTTCACTGTGTTAGCCAGGATGGTCTCAATCTGCTGACCTCATGATCCACCCGCCTCGACCTCCCAAAGTGCTAGGATTACAGGCGTGAGCCACCGCACCTGGCCGTATTGTATATCTTCTATTATGTTAGTGTGATTCGGGAAAGATGAAAGGTAGACATATATGCTCATTTGGCCTTCCAATTTCACCATAGCTTTCAGATATTTGTGGCATTCCATCAAATGTTAGTTTTTCAACTTCAAAATGCTTACATACTTTTCTCTCACAATTATATGGGAGGCGGTAAATGATACCGATGCCAGTACTTTTTTTTTTAATCTTTGGAAAGAGTCACATTGATTTAACTATTTGACAAATACTACTTGGGCTGTGCTTACTTGTTTACTACTGAATTAACATAGGGTTGAAAGTGATTGACAGATATATTTCTAATTCTGAAGTCATAATTACTCAAATGAAACCACCCTGAATTGCTTTCGGGATGCTCTTCTCATTAGGTTTCCTGAGATTGACTGTTGTCAAGAGGTTTAAAATTCAGTTTCTTCTCTTTTATTAAAGGTGAAGTTGGTAAATCTGGCATTTAAAAATCGCATATCAGACTTCCACATTTTCCTAATTTTTTATTTTGTTTTAACCAATTTTAGTAATTAGACACCATACTAGTGTGCTTTTATTCATGTAATTGCAATTATCTCTAAGCTGATGAGAAAACTACTGGTTAAGAAATTAAATATTTTTTCCCAATTCAACATGCGAAATAATTAGCAAATCCAGAATTCTAAATCCACATTTCTTGTTACCTTCCCTATGTTATGCTATGCTAAACAGGGTTTTGTTTTGTTTTTCTTTTTTCCAAAGTGATTTGGTCAGCTTACTAGCATCACTTCTGAGAATGTTTTTCTGACCTGTGAGTTTCTAGGCCAAGTAGAGAATTACATCTTTGATATTTAGAATTATATGCCTCATTGTGAAATGGTAAGGACTGTGAATATATTATTCCAAACATTAACTTTGTAAATTTTGAATTGACCAGTAAACATAGCGCACAACATGGTGCCTCCTATAATAAAATCAATTATATGAGTGGAGAGGGAAATAATTATCTACCAGGTAAATTGATGACTTGCCATCATAAATGAGAAAAATAGCTACAGATAGTTTCTGAAAATTTGATTGAAAATAAATTTCTGTGTGTACAGGTACGTGTATGCATGATTTCAAAGTAGGATAAATTCGTATGATTGAATTATAACACTTGCGAATCATGAGTTTGTGTTGCTTTTACATTACCTGGCTTATATCACTGTGTTTCAACTTCCTGTAACTATTGAATAGTGAAATGTTTATTGCAATATACCATAGTAAAAACTTATTTACATTCTTAACATATAGGTTTACTTCACATTGTGACAGGGGAAAGAGAACACATATAGATATATTATTTACCCATGTCACTTTTAACTAGAAAGCAAAATAAATGAAGAGGTGAAAAAAAACTCTCATGGAGTGCAAGTAGATCATCTGATGTTTTTACTTAAGTAAAAATGGTAGGTCCCTGTTTCATAAATATAATTAAAATGGATATATGGTAATTAAAGTATGCATGACTATCCCTTCCAAGTAAGCATATGGATCATATCCAACAAAAAAGGGTCATCATAGGTAAATGAACTATCTGTAGTCAAATATATTATCTTCTCCCTGTTTCATACATTGTCATAGCAACGATTGACTTCATATGGCCTGACTCAGCTACTCAGCAACCAAAGAGAAAAAAAATGTTTTGTTTCCTGTAATCTGCTAGAGGTGATATCTTTAGATTGTGCAGTAATAAGAGATGATGCTTAAACCTACTGGATTTTCTTTTGTGATTGCAGCAAAATTAAGAATTATCTACTAGCTGCAGGGTAGTTGTCATTTTGAGGTTTGGGTGGTAATATCTATAGGTGAGGAACGGAAGTGTTTTAAGAATGTTCAGTGATTATTGGTAAAAATGGAGACAGGACAACCTTTCAATAGTTATTTGTCCAAACATATTTTGTGTGTATCTTAGGAATGAGCAAAGACTTACATAATACGAGATTTCTGAACAAATATTTTAAGAATGCCTAAAACTCAATTCCACTTTTCTGTATCCTTCTATTTTACAACATTCTTCAGTCTTTCATTATATTGAGCTAGTTCTTTTTATGTGAAATGAATTTATATATATATATATATATTTTTTTTTTTGCTAAAATAAGAAGGAAAAAAGTGTACTTATTTCCAACTGAGAGTGTTGAGTATCTGGTGTTGGTGTTCTCCTAAATATCATAGTAATGGAATAGCATACATTTTCTGGCCATAGATTTATAAACTTTTCTATGTGGACTGTGTGGAAAAGATACAAGTTATGTTGAATAAAAGCACAAATAAAATTTTATGTTTGTATGGGCTTGGGCAGACTGAAAAAGAACAACAAATAAGCCATTAAAGAATTAACTTAAAATGTCACTCGGTGCTCATTTCAGCTTCAGTTTTAGTTTCTAATTTCTGAGTAAAATGGGTTTAGATGTCTGGTTTTTAAAGTGGATTTTATGAAGTAGACTACACAGCCATTATCAGCAGAGCCTGAAGGTGGTTCCTACCTAGGAGAAGATATGGAAAAGTCATCTTTTTTGTTTTGTTTTTTTAATTTCCCATTTCATTATTGTAGGTGTATTTCTCATTTTATCTAGAAAATAACCACTTATGAATATGAATATATTTTTCTGCAGGGAATAAAGCTGAATAGAAACAGAAATCTTGGAGTAACATATGGATGATGTCTATGTGATACGTGCACCACCAGTAACTTGTCCTCTGCCCATGGTCATCCTAATATGTACACAGAGGTACTCCACCTCACAGTCCAGGTTTTACCTCACAATTTAACAGAGCAGTCCTGGGAGCCACTTCTGAGATTTTCCTACAAAACCATCATATTTTATTTTCATTTTATTTAATTTAATAGAAAATAGCTAAGAAGGGGAGTTAAACACTTTAAAAATCTGAAATGTGGTCAACCCCTCCCTTCCCTCCACACTACTGTCTTGATTATATTTTCAGTCTTTCACTTCATTCAGGTGATTTGATTTATCACTTAAAGATTATCTTGAAGACAAAGATTTAGCCACTTCACTGTTATCTGTTTCAGCTCTGTCATCGCTCAGTTCTGCGTTTCGAGAATACCGAATCAGATTTGTAGAACATCAAATGCTTGGAACTCTTTGGGAAAATGACCCTATGTTAATACAAAGTGTTGCTTTGTATTAACTTTTAAAAAATGACTCCGTCCCTGTGAGTCTTAGTTTCTGCTGTATAAATGTGAAATGTTGGAAGTCGCAGTATTGATCTTGGCTTAAGTACTGGTCCTGAATTTATCAAACTAGTTTTAAAACGAGTTAGAAGTGAGGCTGAGAGCAGGGCCAAAATAAGGCTGAGACAAAACATTCTTCCTTTAACTTCTCTGTGTTGTCCCAGAGAGTGTGTTCTCATTATTTTGTCGACTGTTTTGTACCTCTGGACATGCCACCGATGATGACATTCAGACAGATAATTGCAACATTCCTCATATCACCTTCTAAAGATTACATGTCTCCTCACTGGTGTTCTTTTCATTTGGTTTGGCAATGTATTTTATTGCATTTAGATAATCAGCAGACCTTGTTGCCTGTCTCTTCATTTATGAAATGGGAAAGAATATCTCTGTTATGTTGCTATTGTTGTGTTAAATATTATAGCATCTATTTAAAACATGGAAAGCCATGAATAGTAAATAGTCAATAAGTGCTAGTTTCCTCCCTGTTCTTCAGCCCCCAGATATGGCAAATATTTCTTTGTGGTAAGTTGATCTGTGCTCACTGCATTAGTTAACTATTGTTGTGTTACAAAGCACTCCAAACTCCTTAAATAATTAACATTTTAAACATTTCTTGTGAAGATAGAGCCATGTTGCTCTGCTAATCTTGGCTAGGTTTGGCTCATCTCACAGGGGCCTGATCATGTCATGAATAATTGGTCAGCTAAGGGAGACTAGACTCAGAGTGGTTTTGAATATGCCCTATCCCTTCAGCATCCCAGATCCCTTCAGTGGGGTATCTAAGAGCAAACAGTCTCAATTGTGGAAGGTGACAAGGAAAAATGAGCATATACTTTTCACGCTTGGATATTGCTATCCCAGTGGTTAAAGTAAGTCACATGATTGAACTCAAAATCATAGCATGGAGGGACTGTATAGTTGCAGGGAAAAAAAAGCATGAATAATTAGGGCTATTGGTACAATTGACTTACTACCTCTACAAAGTTTCTTGCAGAACCTTTTAGTTAGTCAAGGTTTACTCAGAGAAGCAGAATGCCTACAGCTCGTAAAGCAGTATTGAATGATTTACTTTAGGAGTTAAACCTTACGCAACTGTGGGACTGACCTATTAGAGTAGGCTGTGTACCCTTTGTCTTTCTCTAATGATTAATGATGTTGAGCATCTTTTCATTTGCTTGTTTGGCCATTTGTATACCTTTTTTTTAGAGAAATGTCTATTGAAGTCCTTTTTCTATTTTTAAAAATCAGTCCATTTGTTTTGTTGCTGTCGTTATAGATTTGTCGAAATTCATAGATATTCTAAATGTAGCCCCCTTGATATGGTTTGGCTGTGTCCCCACCCAAATCTCATCTTGAATTGTAACTCCTACAATTCCCACGTGTCTTAGGAGGCACCCGAGGGAGGTAATTTAATTACGGGGGTGGATCTTCCCTACTCTGTTCTCGTAATAATGAATGAGTCTCACGAGATCTGATGGTTTTTAAAATGGGAGTTTCCCTGCACAAGCTCTCTTTTTTCTTGCTGACATCCATGTAAGACACTACTTGCTCCTCCTTGCCTTCTGCCGTGATTGTGAGGCTTCCCCAGCCACGTGGAATTGTAAGGCCATTAAACCCTTTTTCCTGTATGAGCTACCCAGTCTCAGGTATGTCTTTATCAGCAGCATGAAAATAAACTAATACAGTAAATTGGTACCAAGAGTGGGATGTTGCTGAAAAGATACCCCAAAATGTGGCAGTGACTTTGGAACTGGGTAACAGGCAGAGGTTGGAACAGTTTTGAGGGCTCAGAAAAAGATAGAAAAATGTGGGAATGTTTGCAACTTCCTACAGACTTGAATGGCTTCAAGAAGAATGCTGATGATATGAACAATATAGTCCAGGCTGAGGTGGTCTCACATGGAGATGAGGAACTTGGGAACTGGAGCAAAGGTGACGCTTGTTATGTGTTAGCAAAGAGACTGGTGGCATTTTTCCCCTGCCCTAGAGATTTGTGGAACTTTGGACTTGAGAGAGTTCATTTAGGGTATCTGGTGGAATAAATTTCTAAGCACGTAAGCATTCAAGAGGTGACTTGAGTGCTGTTAAAGGCATTCAGTTTTATAAGGAAGCAGAACATGAAAGTTCTGAAAATTTCCAGCTTGACAATGTGACAGAAAAGAAAAGCCCATTTTCTGAGGAGAAATTCAAGCTGGCTGCAGAAATTTGCATAAGTAACAAGGAGCTGAATGTTAATCCCCAAGACAATGGGGAAATGTCTCCAGGACATGTCAGAGGTCTTCATGGTAGCCCCTCCCATCGCAAGCTGATGTAGGAGAAAAAAATGGTTTTATGGGCCAGGCCCAGGGTCCCTGTGCTGTGTGCAATCTAGGGCCCTGGTGCCTGGTGTCCCAGCTGCTCCTGCCTTGACTAAAAGGGACCAAGGTACAGCTTGGGCTGTGGCTTCAGAGGGTGCAAGCCCCAAGCCTTGGCAGCTTCCATATGGTGTTGAGCCTGTGGGTTCACAAAGGTCAAAAATTGAAGTTTTGGAACCTCTACTTAAATTTCAGAGGATGTATGAAAACGCCTGGATGTTCAGGCAGAAGTTTGCTGAAGGGGTGGAACTCTCATGGAGAACCTCTTCTAAGGTGGTATGGAAGGGAAAAGTGGGGTTGGAGCTCCCACACAGAGTCCCTACTGGGGCACTGCCTAGTGGAACTATGAGAAGAGGCCCACCAGCCTCCAGACCCTAGAATAGAAGATCCACTGACAGTTGCACTGTGTGCCTAGAAAAGGAAGAGACACTCAACACCAGCCCATGAAAGCAGTTGGGAGGGAGGCTGTACCCTGTAGAGCCACAGGGTTGAAGCTGCCCGAGATCATGGGAACCCATCTCTTGCATCAGCATGACCTGGAAGTGTGACATGAAGTCAAAGGAGATCATTTTGGAACTTTAAGATTTGACTGCCGTGATGAGTTTTGGACTTGCATGGTGCCTGTAGCCCCTTTGTTTCGGCCAATTACTCCCATTTGAAATGTCTGTATTTACCTAATGCCTGTACCCCCATTGCATCTAGGAAGTAATTAACTTGCTTTTTATTTTACAGGCTCATAAGTAGAAAGGACTTGCCTTCTCTCAAATGACACAGTGGACTGTAGGTTTTTGAGTTAATGGTGAAATGAGTTAAGACTTTGGGGGACTTTTGGGAAGGCATGATTGGTTTTGAAATGTGAGGACATGAGATTTGGGAGGAGTCGGGGCAGAATGATATGATTTGGCTGTGTCTGCACCCACATCACATCTTTAATTGTAACTCACACAATTCCCATGTGTCACGGGTGGAACCTGATGGGAGGTGATTTAATTATGGGGGTGGGTCTTTCCTGCACTGTTCTCATGATAGTAAATGAGTCTCTGAAGATCTGATGGTTTTTAAAATGGGAGTTTCCCTGCACAAGCTCTCTTTTTTCCTGCTGGAATCCATGTAAGACATGACTTGTTCCTCCTTGCCTTCCACCATGCTTGCGAGGCTTCCCCAGCCATATGGAGCTGTAAGTCCCTTAAACTCTTTTTCCTGTATAAATTACAAAGTCTCGGGTATGTTTGTATCAGCAGTGTGAATATGGACTGTTACACCCCTTATCAGCTATCTGGTTTGCAAATATTTTCTCCAATTCTGTCGGTTGCATTTCATTGTTTATTTTTTCCTTTGATGTATAGAAGATCTTAAGTTTTATGTAGTTCCACTTATCCTTACTTTTGTTGCCAGTGCTTTTGGTGTTATGTACAAGAAATCATTGCTAAATCCAAAATCACAAACTTTCTTCTCTATGTTTATTTCTGGATTTTTATAGTTTTAAATTTTACATTTACATTTTTCTTTAATCATTTTGCATTTTTGCATATGGTGTAAAATAAGGGTCCAACCTCATTCTTTTGCATGTGAATATCTAGTTTTCCCAATACCATTTTTTGAAGAGGCATTCCCTCTTGTGTGGTGTTGACATGCTTGTTAAAGATTATTTTACTGTATATGTGAAGATTTATTTCCAGGCTCTGTCCTCTGTTCCATTGGTCTATATGTCTGTCTTCATGTCAGTACCATCACACTGTTTTGATTAGGTAGTATTGTTATATGTAAAGTGTCATTGAGATTTTGATGGAGACTATATTGAATCTGTAGACTGCTTTGGGTACATTTAATAATAAGTCTTCCAGTCCATGAAAATCAGGTGTCTTTGGGTTTATTTGTATCTTTAATCTCTTTCTTTTTTTTTTTTTGTTTGAGATGGAGTCTCGCTCTCGCTGAGGCTGGAGTGCAGTGGCGCGATCTCGGCTCACTGCAAGCTCCACCTCCTGGGTTCAGGCCATTCTCCTGCCTCAGCCTCCCGAGTAGCTGGGACTACAGGCATTCTCCACCAGGCCTAGCTAATTTTTGTATTTTTAGTAGAGACGGGGTTTCACCGTCTTGGCCAGGATGGTCTCGATCTCCTGACCTTGTGATCCGCCCACCTCTGCCTCCCAAAGTGCTGGGATTACAGGCGTGAGCCACCGCGCCCGGCCATCTTTAATTGATAATATTCTGTAGTTTGCATTGTATAAGTCTTTGCCTCTTTGGTCAAGTTTATGCTTAAGAATTTTATTTTTTGATGATATTATAAATGAAATTGTTTTCTTAATTTCATTTTGGGGTTGTTTATTGTTAGTGTGTATAGAAACACAACTATTTTGTGTATGATAATTTTGTATCCTGCAAATTTGCTGAGTTAGTTTATTAGTTCTAACAGTTGTCTGTGGACTCTTTAGTGTTTTCTACCTGTAAGATCATGTCATCCACAGGCAGGGATAACTTTATTTCTTCTTTTACAATTTGGGTACCTTTTATTTATTTTTCTTGACCAGTTGCTCTGGCAAGAGCCACTAGTACTGGTTTATATAAGTGGTGAGAGTAAAAATCTTTGACTTTTTTCTGATTTTAGAGGAATGTGGCTTTAAATTAAACACATTCCTAAGTTAAAACACATTCCTTTCTTAAGAATAGTCTACATGACTATGTGTTTAATTTAGGCAACAGGTGGCAGGCATATTCATTGTCTGTTATATGCTCTCATACAATGTTCTGGGATCTTTATTTCAGTGTTTTGGCTCTGACCTTTAGTTGCTTTTCTTCTTTTCAATACCTCTCTCCGATGTACCTTCTTATTCCAGGGTTTTTGAGATATTAAATTTATTCTTGGTGATTTATTTTTTTCTGGCTTCCCGTAGTCCATGAACTCCGATATAACAATATTCTGTCTGAAGCACTATTATTTTATTATTATTATTTATTTTTATTTTTATTTTTTTTTGAAACGGAGTCTCGCTCTGTCACCCAGGCTGGAGTGCAGTGGCGCAATCTCGGCTCACTGCAAGCTCCGCCTCCCAGGTTCACGCCATTCTCCTGTCTCAGCCTCCCGAGTAGCTAGGACTACAGGCGCCTGCCACCAAGCCCAGCTAATTTTTTTATATTTTTGGTAGAGACGGGATTTCACCATGTTAGCCAGGATGGTCTCGATCTCCTGACCTCGTGATCTGCCCGCCTCGGCCTCCCAAAGTGCTGGGATTACAGGAGTGAGCCACCGCGCCCGGCATGTTTTTATTTTTTTAACCTTTATTTTAGGTTCAGGGGTACATGTGCATGTTTGATATATAGGTAAATTACATGTCACAAGGGTTTGTTGTACATATTATTTTGTTACCCAAATAATAAGCATAGTACTTGATAGGTAGTTGTTTGATTCCTGTCCCCCATCCTCAAATAGGCTCCGGCCTCAAATATTCTTTCCTTTATGTCCTTATGCATTTTATTTGTTTAGATTTTGTGGTTTAATAAACTATTCTCTCCATTTCCTTACTCTGAGCTTACTAGGAACATATGTATGATACATTTGCTCTTCACTAGTCTTTAATTTTTTGTTAAGTAGAAAATTTTCTGGAGCTGTACATTCATTGACTTTACTTACTGTCCTTGACTTTACTCGGACCACTTTATAGTATTACTCTGGAGACAAAGCAGTAGTTTGCTATTTTTTCATTGATCGGAAAAAGCTTGTATATGGTTGCTTTTTATATGCTCTGTACTGTAGTCAGTATTGTGGAAGAGATCATGGCAGACTCTCTAGGATGTTTTTTATAAGATATCTAGTATATTTCCAGCCTCCTTATTCTTTGTGCCTCTGCTGTATGGGCAGGGGAAATAATGCATTGACATATTTTTTGGTTCATATGTATTGTCAAATGGTCTTTGACAAAAATGCCAATACCACAAAATTGGAAAAAGACACTCTCTTCAAATAATGGCTTTGGGTAGGCTGGATATTCCAATACAAAAAAATTAAGTGTGGCAAGGGACAGATTTTGATATTATAATTTCTAAAAATGGACAGACATGGTTGATACTGCCCTCTCTCCTTCACTGAATAAAGTTGTGGTGGCTGGACCCATAGTAGCCACCTTGTAAACACAAGAAAAAGACTAAGAGAACAATGACAAAAAGCTGGCCTTGACAAGCTAAACAAATACCGGGAATTCCCTAGATTCACATGTCCGGTGAGAAAGGTAAATTTCTACATGTTTAGTCCAATTTTAACTATTTATTACTTACAGCTGATTGTTATACTAAATTATATATATATATGTGTGTGTATATACACATATATACGTACATATATACATATGTGTATGTGTATAGCTTCTCAACTATACACAAGTGTATATGTATATGTATTATATATGTGTGTATATATGTGTGTATATGTGTGTATATACACGTGTATATGTGCATATACACATATGTGTGTATATACACGTGTATATGTGCATATACACATATGTGTGTATATACACGTGTATGATACAATGTGTATATACACGTGTATATGTGCATATACACATATGTGTGTATATACACGTGTATATGTGCATATACACATATGTGTGTATATACACGTGTATATGTGCATATACACATATGTGTGTATATACACGTGTATATGTGCATATACACATATGTGTGTATATACACGTGTATATGTGCATATACACATATGTGTGTATATACACGTGTATATGTGCATATACACATATGTGTGTATATACACGTGTATATGTGCATATACACATATGTGTGTATATACACGTGTATATGTGCATATACACATATGTGTGTATATACACGTGTATATGTGCATATACACATATGTGTGTATATACACGTGTATATGTGCATATACACATATGTGTGTATATACACGTGTATATGTGCAGATGTGTGCATATGTGTGTATATACACGTGTATATGTGCATATACACATATGTGTGTATATACACGTGTATATGTGCAGATGTGTGCATATGTGTGTATATACACGTGTATATGTGCAGATGTGTGCATATGTGTGTATATATACATATATGTGCGTGTGTACATACATATGTGCGTATATGTGTGTATATGTGTGTATATATACATATATATGTATGTATGTGTATATATATAGTTGAGATGCTTTTCAACTTATGATGGAGTTGTGTCCTGATAAACCCATCATAAGTTGAAATATCAGAAGTAAAAAATGCAGCCCAGAGAGCCTTTGGAGAAGAATGATTGATGCTTACTATCTAAAATTTGTGGTCGCATATCATCACATTTGCACCATCATAAAGCTGCAAAAAAAATCACAAGTCATACCACTGTAAGTCAGGGACTGTCTGTACATGCACATAAACATTAAATCATATAAAGTAGGGGATTTATGTAACCGATGAAAACCAAGAGGAGTTCAAAATAGGTTTGAGTATTTGGGAAAGACATCAAGGAAATGGTATTTGAGTGAGTCATGAAAGAAAGAAAAGAACCCCAAAATACAGTGGCCTAAAACAATTACTATATTCCTGTGATTCCTAAGATCAGGTATTTGGGTGGAACTTAATAGGAATTGCTCATCTTTGCTCCACATGGTGTCACGTGAAATGACTTCACTGGGGACCGGAGCATCCGAGATGGACTCACTCACATGTCTGGTGCCTCATCTGGTATGACCTAAAATCCACTTGGCTTCTCTCTTTCTGGGTTGCCAAATAGGCTCAATCATGTCTGGGAGGTAGTTTTTTTCCATGTGGTCTCCTTCGTCTTATTTTCCAGGGGTCTTTATCTGTGGCTATATAACCTAAACTTCTTTATATGGCAGCTGCCATTCTAGAGGACAAAAACAGGAGCTGTAGGGTCTTCCATATCCAAGAACCAGAAATTGAGACAATTAATGTAAATTGCCTAAAACCATGTCTCACACACATCAGACACCCAAACTGTAGTAGATCTTTTTTTTTTTTTTTTTTTTTTTTTTTTTTTTTTTTTTTTATGCTTCAATAGGTGGGATTCAGACAGTGTGTTAACATCATGGAAATTCAGCAAGTGGGGGTGACACAGAATACAGCAGGTAGGTAATAGCTAATATGCAGCTTAGACAGACTATAGTCAGCATCAAGGAGGACAGAATGAAGGTGGTGAGAAACCTTAAGGAGAGTTGATTAGACTGAGACATTAGATGTGTGTGTGTGTGTGTGTGTGTGTGTGCTTTTGTGTGGAAAGGAAAAGGTGTCCACTTACTTGCTATTGAAAAGTGAAATCCACAATGGTTGAACCAGTTTACAATCCCACCAGCAGTGTAAAAGTGTTCCTATTTCTGCACATCCTCTCCAGCACCTGTTGTTTCCTGACTTTTTAATGACTGTCATTCTAACTGGTGTGAGATAGTATCTCATTGTGGTTTTAATTTGCATTTCTCTGATGGCCAGTGATAATGAGCATTTTTTCATGTGTTTTTTCATGTGCTGTTGGCTGTATGCCTGTCTTCTGGTTCAACCATTGTGGAAAACAGTATGGCGATTCCTCAAGGATCTAGAACTGGAAATACCATATGACCCAGCCATCCCATTACTGGGTATATGCCCAAAAGATTATAAATCATGCTGCTATAAAGACATATGCACACATATGTTTATTGCGGCACTATTCACAATAGCAAAGACTTGGAATCAACCCAAATGTCCATCAGTGACAGACTGGATTAAGAAAATGTGGCACATATACACCATGGAATACTATGCAGTCATAAAAAAGGATGAGTTCGTGTCCTTTGTAGGGACATGGATGCAGCTGGAAACCATCATTCTCAGCAAACTATCGCAAGAACAGAAAACCAAACACCGCATGTTCTCACTCATAGGTGGGAATTGAATAATGAGATCACTTGGACTCTGGAAGGGGAACATCACACACCGGGGCTTATTATGGGGAGGGGGCAGAGGAGAGGGATGGCATTGGGAGTTATACCTGATGTAAATGACAAGTTGATGGGTGCTGACGAGTTGATGGGTGCAGCACACCAACAGGGCACAAGTATACCTATGTAACAAACCTGCACATTGTGCACATGTACCCTAGAACTTAAAGTATAAAAAAAAAAAAAAAAAAAAGTGAAATCAGCACAGGACTATAAGCAAGTATTTCCTGGTGCTGAGATACCTAAGTACTCACATTGAGATTTTTAAGTTAGTCCAAATTTTTGATTGATTTCAGAGTCTGAATTAATCAGACTCAAAGTGCGGTATGAAAACCAAGACACACCTCGAGAATTTATTAAAACAATGATTCATTGACCTCAATCCAGATGTGCCTTCATGTCCTTGTTTACTCTCTGTGCCTTAGAATCTGTTGTGGTTTGACATCAGTTTAGTAAAATAGATTTATGGATTATACTATCAGGTTTTGATTAAATTAACTTTCCCAAAATATGTCTCTGCAGAGAAACCCTTGGGGAAGATGGGAGGGAAGAAAAATATCATACAAGTAAACAGAAGGAAAATAGCAGAGATGGTACTTCTACTCCTAGTATAAGAGCCCTTTCAAGCCAAGGGAAGAATAACTGAGATATTAATATAATCAGGCATGATATAGTCTATCACACTGCATGATTACAATGTGCTCACCAACTGTAAGGACAAGAAACCATGTGCTAGTAATATATAAAAATCAAATGCGTATTTATCTCATTCTTTAAAATTTCTATTTTTCTTTGCTCTTTTTACTTTTTGCAATGGAATATTAAGTAGTAAATGTATATAATTTATATGTTAATATAAATAGATGAGTTTTAAAATTAGAGCTAATCAGAACTGAAGCACAAGGAAGACCTTACAGTAAGGAAGTAGACATGTCATACCTATCTTGCTATTAAAATATTAACATGAGAAGTTAATTATAGCATCACATATTTGGATAACGTCTCAATCATGCCCAAAATGTGCATATTTGGAAATATCTCAATATAGTTGTGCTATTTAAAATGCTACTGTAGGCTTGTACATTTTATGCCATGGTCCTAAAGGAGACAAAGAGCTATCCTCTCAGTTATTGATCTACCAAGCAAACCGTATCTTAATTTGATTTTGAGAAAGTTTGCACTGACTCTTCTGTCACAACAGCCAAGCGCACAGTCTGCTAAATAACTAAGTGATCTGTACATTTATAATTCTTTACTGAGTAATTATGAATAAGAGTAATTTTGCTGTTTGAAACAGAGAATTGGATTGTGATAGTTCCAGTATAACTTTTAATAACACTATCTATTTAAAGTGTGCATTGTTAACATAAAAAATCGAATGTACTTTTATTCGAATTTTTATTGAATTAACATTATGGACTTTAAACAAATGCCCTAATTAGGTAGACTGTCTAATGGGAATATTGCCTAAATTAAAATCAAGAAAAATGTTCAATATGCTTCCTGATCCTCCGGAGAAATTTAGAAAGCTCCTGCCATACTTTTATGAAAATTTTAGTGTTTTCTGATCTATTTAAACCAAATTTGTTGCTTTCTTTTTGAGTGCTCTTTACTGTTTATTTTCTCTTGAGTAAAGTGACATACCTATAGAGATGATAGAGATATAAAAGGAATCCTGGAGGGGCAATAACTATGAAATGAAATGTTTGTTATTCTCTAAACTTGCTGTAATTTCTTTGCAAACAACCACAAAGATTTGAATATCTTTGTGTCTTCAATGATGCCCACTGTGGAGTATGTAGATGTACAACGCATGTTTGACACATTTAATTAAAAATTTTACTTCTCATAGAATAAACTAGTGTGCTTGAAAGTTTCTTAATATAGATATGGATAAGTATAGAATTATCTCAACTTTGTTTGGCTCTACACAGTGATAAATCAGTCAGCAACCAGCACAGCAGCAGAGTGTAACAGGATGATGAGAGATTAGGGAACTATATTATTTGAGGAATGGTTACTGGAGGGAATGGGACTGTTTATTTTATAGAAATAAGAAATCATGGGAAATTTTTATTTATCTTCAAAAATTGGAACAGTTTTCCTGTAGGGGAGTAGTCTTTGTTCTTCCAGTAGTCAAGGACGATTTAAATAAATTTCAGGAACACAAGTTTTAGCACAGTACAAAGAAAAGCTTTCTTACAGTTAACACGTCGCTGTGCTTTTTCACACAATTCAAGGGGTTACCACATTAATATAGTAAAATTGTCCCTGAAAATTTAGTACTTAAGCAGAGAGAGTATGATCCTCTGCTATGTCTTCAATTATTTGCACTTCCATAGCAAAATACTGTAAGCCAGATGACAAACAACAGAAAAGCTCTGGAGGCTGAAAAGTTCAAGGTCAAAGTGCAAGCAGATTTGGTATCTGGTGAGAGCCTGTTTTCTGGTTCATGGATAGTGCCTTTTTGCTGTGTTCTCACAAAGTGGAAGGGAGTAGCAGGTGTCCAGTTCTCTGGGATCTCTTTTACAAAGGTAGTACAGTAAGTCCTCACTTAGCATCATCCATAGGTCCTTGGAGACTGCATCTTTAAGCAAAATGACATATAATGAAACCAATTTTCCACGGGCTAATTAATACAAAAAACAGCCAAGTTCCTATAGCCTATTCCCGGTCACAAAACATCACCCAACTTCAAAATAAAGATCAAAACACTTCTAATATTAAGTATTGAAATAAATGTGAGCTAGACACACATTTAAGAAAGGTTAATGAAAACAAGTAAGATGATTATCTACCCACTTCTTTTACCTGATGACCTAATGGGCCTTTGGAATTTGGTAGAAAGCCAGAGTACCTGGAGAAAACCCTTTGTTCTCATCAGTGTTATAACAAAATAATGTTGAATGAACGCACATTATTGAAGGATCTGCTGTAATTCCATTCATCAAGGCTGAGCCCTAATAACCTAATCACCTCACAAAGGCTGCACCTCTTAATATGATCACATTGGTGATGTGGTTTGAATACATTAATTTTGGGAGGACATAAGTGTTTAGACTAAAACAGCTTTGGTTCAGACAGGACTCATGAACTGTGGGTGAAATTAGATTTGGCAACATCTAAAGTCTGTTTTAGGCTTAGAATCTGTTCTTTTACACATCTTTGCAGGATTTTCATGGCTTTAGGGAAAGCAAATCTTGCAAGGGAAGTTTATTCTTCATTTGGAGTTGGTAGGTGCAGTTATAATGTGTGTACTCTTTTGCTATATTCTAGTTAAGTTACATTTTCACTTCTGTGTATGTCAATTGGATGGACTCTTCCTGTATTAGTTAATCCATTTGGGTGCAATGAAGAGAGGCGTTCTTGGATCCCTCAAGAAATGAGAATTTATTGGGGGAAATAAGTCTTGTTTATGTAGCAAGCATTTGTGTAAACCTAAAAGTTCCTCCACAATCTCAGGGAGCTAAGATGTGGAGAAATATCAGGAGAAAGTTGTTCTTGTACTATGAGTATCTGGTTGATGTCTCATTCCCAGAACCTTTCTGATTTCAGTCTGTGCTCTCTCTTTGAGATCGTGGCTACTGTGTCTGATTCAGGTTCTCTCTGTGTCCTTTGACTGCCAGTACCACTGCTTTATATTTGTTTCAAATTCAAACTCATCCAGAGAGAGGATCTGAATGACCAAGCTAGTCACCCTTTACTCCTTCCGCCAGAGCTTTTTCAACAGACCAACATAAAGAACTGGCCAACCTATGGTACAGATAGACTGACTTTGGACTGAAAAATGATGCAGATCAGTCACCACTGTCATGGTAGCTGTGTCCTCTAGTACCAGCACAGCAACTGATTGAGACTGATCTCTTGGAAAGAAGCTTCAGAAATGGCAAGCATGCTGAGGCTGGGGTTGCCAAGAATAATCTGTATCCTATATTAAAGTATTTGCATTTAAGTCTCGTCTGTCTGCTGACATTATGCTCAGATATGAAGAGTAAGAGGGCTAATTTGTGATTATCTCCTCTTGACATCTAATGAGTAATCATGCAGGTATCATGTACATTCACCAAATAGGTTTAGAATGAATATATGGTTATTTAAATTATAATCCCTAGAAGGTTTGATCAAATTAGGTGAACATGATTTTGAATGCCTGCTTTGTGTAAGGCAAAAAGTAGATTAGATTTTCTGTATTCTTACTATATTTCCACCTTAAAATTCAGATTCAACTTGTTTTAACTGAATATTGACTACAGTATTGAAATATTTGGTTTATACTTTCTATTACAGAAAGAATATGGCTTACAAAACCGCATAAAATATTAAAAATAACATACAATTAAAGCGAGAGTTAGAGAAGAAAATATGAATTGGTGCAAAGTGGACACAGGATTGAAATTGAAAATGGGAGGAAGATACAAAGTGTAGAATCATAAAGATGGTTCTAAACGTGCTAGGAAACTTTACCAGTCAAACTACTCTATGTGATCTGAACAAAACAGTTATGAGTCTAAAGCAAATATTCTTATAATTTAGAGCAGAGGTCTCAAAACTAGATCACATAATGATCTTCTGAAAAACATCCTTACATTAGATGCAATGAGTTTCACCTCTTTCTTTTTCTCACTCCAGGTAATTTTACATATATTATCTTTACAGTGGCGCTTTGAGTATTCATTTAACAGACATTTTTTCAGCATATATTATGTTTATGCCACTGCTCTAGATTCTGGGAGTGTGGATTATTCCATAAATAGCTAGTTAAATAAGCTAGATGAGATAGTTTTTCAGAAGGAATTAGATTCTGGTGGAAAGAAACAATCAATAAACAAGCAAACAAACATGTGAGCAAGACCATTTTAGGTTACGGTAAGTTTTATTAAGAAAAAAATACAAAGTAACATGTTAGGTAATTCCTGTGGTTGAAGAAAGCTCAAGTTGATTACTGATTGAGGAGTATGGAAAGGCATAAGGAGAAGGTGATAGTTGAGCTGCAAAATGGCCAGACCTGGAAACTCTCTAAGAGCACTGCAAGTAGGAAGAATATTATGTGCCACCACCCTAGAATAAGAGTGAAATTCCAGGAACTGAAAGTAATACCAGGAACAGGTTGACTGCTTCAACCTGTGTGGTTGAAGCATACTTAAGTGATAAGGTCAGAGATGTAAGTCTGAGTAAGGTCAGATAGTAAGTCAGAGCAAGGAAAGTCAGTTTAAATGTAATGCAAACTATTGGATGGTTTGCACAGGGAAGGGAATGGATGTCATTTGTATTTTTGAAACATTCATACTGGCTGCTATCTAAAAGGTGGGAACTGCAGGAAAGGAACAGACATGGCAAATACAGAAGCAGAGAGACTAGTTAAGAAGCTATCGTGGGAATCCACACAAAACATTATGGTGCTGTAGAGACTAGATGAGAATGGAAAAAGAGGCCAAGTTAATGAATTTGGGCTATATATGGAAGTACAATGAACAAGTTTATTTAGTTCGCATTTTGTCCATGAGAAAACTAAGGTTCCAAGAAGCTAAATAAAAGTATCACAAAAACATAGAGCAAGAGTTTAAATATAGGTATTCTGATTTGAAGACTGTCAGATCATTGTTTTAAATGAATAATTTTTTAACAGTAAAGTTCCCCTAAATATTGTATTATCTTTGATGCCTCCATTGAAAAGCATTTCTATTGGCGTAAATATATCTTCATTCAGTTTAATTTCTTTCATATACTTTGTTTATTTTTAAAAGGGAATATAAATATTTTTGTGAAAATTTACCATATTGTATTACCAAGGAAGTAATATCTTAGCTCTATAAGTTACTTCACTCTTAAGAAGACTGCAGAATTAGACATGGTTTCAATATTGCTGAATCCTAGAATGCCTCTTTTAAATAGTAATCTGCTGGTGATTCCTGCTATTAAAATATTAGATAATTTTTACAACAGTACAGCATTATTTTGACTGGATTTCTCAAAAATCAGCCACAGGTTACCCAGAAATCTGCCTTGGAAAATCACATGTGTACTTTTCTCTAAAACTGGGTTTGTAATATTTTTATGCATATCCAAATGTTTTAAAGATGACTTTCCTAGCAAGTTGTTCTTTTACTTCAAGAAAATCATAACAAAATAATATTTGGAACATACATGAATTCTGCCACATAAGAGCAATGGGAAAATAAGGAAAGGAAGTGAGGTTCTTTCACATTTGCTTGCATGACCTGTATTGCTTGGGGCTTTGTCAAATATCTATCTAAAGCAATGTGGATTTAAGGAAGGATGTCAGGTGGAGACTTGTCCAGTTTTACTCTTTGATTGAATGTTTCCATTGCATTTACAAAATAATATAGAAATAGTTTAGAAATAGGGATGACAGATTGAACTAATATATTTAATATATAAAATAATAAATATAAATAATGTAGTATTTATATATTTTATTATAAATAATTAAAACTAATATATAATTTAAAACTATATATTATAGTTTTTAATATATATTTAATATATATTATATATATTATAGTTTTAAATTATTCCTTAATTCCATAGTTTTGAAGCAACTACAGCCCAATAAGGTAGGTATTATAGTAAAAAAATCTTCTGCCTTACCCTGACTTCGGAATAATTTGCAGATAATTTAGACTTAGCTTTGCAAAATCATTTTTTACAGCTTTATTATTTCTTGCTTACTTCTGAAACAAATCTTCTTGACTTTCTTATTTCATTAATGGCAATCCGATTTCTCTCAGATTCTTAGGCTTGAAATCATGGTGGCATTTTTCCTTTTTAAATTTTTATTTTTGGTCATTCATGGCTATGTCTGCTGCATATTAAGTCTCATAGATTCTGGTTTTCCACTTGTTAAATTACATTTATATCCCATCTGCCTGCTTCTGTTCACTTTTCTGAAGTTCTAGCATAGGTTTGTGTTACTTCTTACATGTAATATTCTCACAGCTTTCTAATTTTAAAAAAAGGTAAAAACATAATCAGCCCTTCCAAATTAGGGATAACATTTGAGCCACCCTTCAAATCAGGAAAAGAATTTCACTAAATTCAAGACCAATGGAAGAGCCATGGAAACAACTAGTAGGCTCTGCCACAGTTATACTGAGTGAAACTGTCTTTGTCCAGCAAAATAAGGTATGTAACAGACAGGAAATTCAGCCATCATCCTTCTGTTCCCTGAAGGTTCTTTTTAACACAGCCAAAATAGCCTTTCTCTCTACTTATAATCATTTAGATGTCATACTTCTAGAAAGAAAAAAAAAAAAAAAAACAGTAGCAGAAAATTGGACGTAGGGACTGATCTTAGTCCCCATCTGCTGATCTGTGACTATCCTCTCAAGTTAGGATCTATCATAACTAAGGAAGAACACTGGTAGAAGAATAGTCTCGGGATTTTAGTTTTAATAGACTGGGTCCATTGAGACTGTTAAGAAGCCATTCATCAGGAAGAGAAGAAGATCCATACTGATCTAGCAAAGCTACACTAGGTATTGGGAAATTATTCAAGATATATTCTAATACCCATAAACTTACCATCTTACTATAGAAAATGCTAATGCTAATGTATTAACATCGCTCAGGACAGATAATATGAGCATGTACTATATGATCTTAACAAACAAAGTTCCAGCTCTTCCCACTCCTCCACTTTGTACCAAATGGTTACCTGGTTTTAGTCTGTTTATGAAGGTATGGCCTTGTTGCTTACCTAGTGGCTCATCATATTACCTATGCCTCATTACCCAGAAATCTGCTGTATAGCTCTTCTTTTCAAGTGACTTTTATTGCAAATCACAACCTAGAACACCTGAGCATGATACAGTGCTGGTATCTCTACACGAACCTCAGCAGGTGCATGAAAGTCAAGCGAGCCATTCTTAACCTTTCCTATTCTGCTCCTTAATTTTTTAACAATTCTTGTACATAAGGGAGTAGGCATATTAAATTCTATTGTAGGACTGAAAGTAAACAAAATGAATTATAATACATGATAGAGGGGAAATTTTTAAAATTCTATCACTAGGGAAAGCACAACATATTTTAAACACAGCATGAAAGCATGCCCTGTATAGACATACTCAGTCATTAGTGTGTGTCCTCTGGTCTCTGAGGACTTCCTTCTTCAAACTTTTTCAGGGTTAATCTTTACCATATCTTTACTTCTGATATCTTACACATAAGGCTTGATGCCATCTATTATTTCAAATGCAATGTCTAAGACACAACAACACCTAGTAGCTCATTTTGCAAAATTAGCATTTGGTGTAGCAAAAATATATAAAAAGTGGAGGAGGAGAACCTATGGAATTTCAGGGAGGCTTTGATAGTCCAAGTCCATCAAGGTACACTACTAGTATAAATTACAGATAGGCTGTTTAGCATGTAATGAATGTTCATCAGCTAATGAACATCTGAAACACAGACCTCACTTATGACTGCATGTGTGTATGCTTTCACACACACACATATACACCTAGCAACACAGCAACATACCTGGCGTGCGTGCCCCCACCCCCCACATTCTCTCGCTCTCATTCTCCAAAGAGCAAACCTTAGTTTTAAAAAGTCACAGTATCTGGATAAATATGAAGATAAATCATTCTCTAAATTTAACAAAATGTGCCTATACCCTTGCAAAAGTGATAACACCTTACATTATTATGCCTCCTAGTCATTATCTCCCTTCAAACTATATCCAGAGGTCCATGGGTGCTTATGAAATGGGCATCTTTAACAATCCTATTTTAAATGACAGCATTTTCTGCCTTTGGTAGGTGTACTCTGGTTACACAGATAAACAGTTGAAATTTTGAAAAATGCTTTTTACTTCTGTTGACCAAAATACATCCTTAGGTGCACGGTGTCCAGATCATCCTCTGTAAGTGAAAGAAAGATGATGTGAGAGTTTACTATCCTCATATTCATGTGGTAATGTAGGGGTCCAATCACAAGATCTATAGACCTACCTTCTCAAAAATGTATAAACAAAGTTGAACCAATAAAATCAATAAAAATATTACAGTATATATGAATAAAAGCATGCAATATTTATCTTTCTGTGCCTGGTTTATTTTATTTCACATAATGTCCTCCAGTCTCAAAAAGATGATCTCATAGAAGTAGATAGTAGAATAGTGGTTGTTAAAGGCTAAAGAGAGTAGGGGAATGGGGAGGATAGGGAGAAGTTGGTTGACAGAGACGAAATTATAACTAGATAGGAAGAATAAATTCTAGATAGAAAGAATATAACACTGTGTGGTGACTATAGTTAGCAATAATTTATTGTATATTTTTGAATATCTGGAGGGTAACATTTTGAATATTCCAAGCACAAAGGAATAATAAATGTTTGAGGTGATTAAGATGCTAACTTACCCTGATTTGATTATACACATTGTATACATGTACCAAAATATTCTGTACCTCATAAGTATGTACAATTATTATGCACCAATTAAAAATGAAAGCAAATAGACACAATTATACAGCAAAAGAAAATAGCACTAGCTTGAAGAATTATAGAGGAAACAAAGGCCTTAGAGTACAAGCGCTGAACTTTGAAAACAATCACAGAAACCAGGAGACTTATTTAGAAACTTGTATGGAACTCTGATCAGAAAACAGAAGGCGTGGAGATTAAAACAAGACATAAATAACAATAAAGAAAGAAGATATCAAGAAGAAAACATTTATGATAGAATGAATGAAATGAAAAGTAATATGGAAAATCAAAAAGAAAGTAGAATAATGAATAGCATTATTTATTATTCCACTTCCTTGTTCTACTTGCCGCACTTTCAGAAATAAACTAAAACCAGGTAACCATTGGGTACAAAGTAGAGGAGTGGGAAGAGTTGGAACTTTCTGTTTGGTAAGAGCCTATAGTACATGCCCTGATTCTCTGTCCTGAGCAATGCTAATGCATTAGTATTAGCATTTTCTGTGGTAAGATGGTGAGTTTATGGGTATTAGAATGTGCCTTGAATAATTTCCCAAGACCTAGTGTGGCTTTGATAGCCCAGTATGGAATCTTCTCCTATTCACTAATAATGAAAAGTATTCTGAATATAACCTTTTAATGAGCACTGAAGATAACCATAATGCAAATTAGCTGTCATTCTTAATTATTTATCAACACAATTCAGGTGGAATTTCTTCCTATATTTGATAATCATTTTAAAACAATGACCAGAGATATTCTGTCTCACCCCCCAAAAGTCTAAACTATTTACCCAGTAGGATCGTAAAAATGAAAAATTATGTCTGTTTTGTCAAAAATGGATAAATCCAGTAATCCCCTTTCATAAAGTAAAAATGCATAAAGGTATATATTGAACATTTTTATTATCAAGGAATATGAATATAGTTTTATGCATCTTTGTGCCATAGTTTTCTGATCTATTGAAAACATTTATAATAATTTAGTTTTTATATAAAGCATTTAGAATAGTGGCTGTAGAAGTTGAGTATTCAGTAAGTAATATAAATTAATATGAATTATAATATTAGAACAATCCAAGTGATTTCAGATTTAAGATGTTATCAGTAAGCCTTTTTAAATATTCTTCTTCACCAGTGAATGCTTCTTTGCCAATTATGTATACATTAATGTATCGAATACAAGATAATGCATTTAACAAATTTGTTAAAAAATAGGAAATAAAAAATATGGCAATATATACCAAAATGTTACTTGATATTATTGTGTGGATGGGGATTTGGGATACTTTTTATACTGTTAAATTTCTGCATTTTTCTGAATGTTGTACAGTAAGCATATTATACATTAACTTTCAGAAATTATATCTTATTTGTAATTATCAATATATGTCTCTTAATTAATACTCTAATAATGTAAAAACAATTGCATAACAAGAAACTACAGAGAAATCAGTAATATGACTATGCAGTGAGTATTTGGGTATGTTTATTTCTACTTTTCCAGGTTTTCTCATAATGGTACGTCATATTTTTTAAATAAAGTATTTAAATACACTATATAGGCCAGTATGAAATATCTCTTCCATTCAATCATTCTTACTTTCTCCAACCTAAAATTCTCTGTATCTCTTTTAAACTCTGATAATTACTTCCACTTCTATTGATTATTCGTGGTTTTTTCTGTCTTTCATTATATTTATTTGTGTAACTTTCGTGTTAGAATGTCATTTCAATGGGTTATATGCAATTTCATATTATCCTTAATTCAAAAGGGCATAACTATGATAGATTCAACATGTTCTTCTTGTACTAAAAACTTTGTGACATTTATGTTGGCTGAAAGTACCATTATTTTTAACCTCCCATGAGTATCCGTGAAGACATACATTTTTCACGGGGGGAGTCTAAAAAGAGTTACATAATAGTATGAAATTTCACCTTTCTCAGAAATGAAATGTTAAGCAATACAGGGCATCTATTGAATTAATATAAACACCGAGTGAGTAATAAGGAGATCTATGTTTTATTTCTTGTTTTAACCTCTAAAGAATTTAGCTATTTTCTGAAGCACTGGTGATCATTTTTGGGGAACTAAGGTTTCAGATTGGAGTAATGATCTGTAAGTTTTCCATGTATCAAATTATAGTATATCCTCTCTCTGTTTTGTAGGGGGATGTACTCTGCTTTCTTTCACTCCATGTTGTTACATGTTTCAGTACTTTGCTATTTTATATTGCTGAGTCGATTTCATTGTATGAGTATACTAAATTTGTTTGTCCATTCCACTTATTAATGGACATTTATGTTGTTTCCAGCTTAGAGTATTGCAAATACAGCTGCTAAAAACTTTCATGTACATACACTTTCATTCTTGTGGATAAATACCTAAAAGCATGATGACTGGATCATTAGATAAATATATATTTAATTTATTAAGGACCTATCCAATGGGTTTTAAAGTGGCTGTACTATTTTACATTTTCACTAGCAGTGTATAGCAGTGATAGATCTTTCACATCCATACAAACCTTATTTGGTCAGTATCTAAAGTTAGCCATTCTAATAGGTGTGTTGCACTATCTCATTGTGGTTTTAATTTATATCTCCTTAATAATTAATATTGTTGAACATCTTATGTGCTTTTCTGCTATTTATCTTTTTTGCTGAAATGTTTATTCAAATATTTTGCTCAGTTGAAAAATGATTTATTTTCTTGTTATCAAATTTTGACAGTGATTTAGATACTCTGAATATGAATCCTTTGTCAGATATATGATTTGTAAAAATTTTCTTCTCCCTTTCTAAGGATTGTCACTTCATTCTTTCAATAGTTTCTTTCAGAGTTTCTTTTATTCAAGTTTTATAAAGACAAATTTATCATACTTTTGATTTTATGTATTATGTTATATGTAAGAAATATTTTTGTCGGCCGGGCGCGGTGGCTCAAGCCTGTAATCCCAGCACTTTGGGAGGCCGAGACGGGCGGATCACGAGGGCAGGAGATCGAGACCATCCTGGCTAACACGGTGAAACCCCGTCTCTACTAAAAAATACAAAAAAAAAAAAAAAAAAAAAAAAAAAAAAAAACTAGCCGGGCGAGGTGGCGGGCGCCTGTAGTCCCAGCTACTCGGAGGCTGAGGCAGGAGAATGGCATAAACCCGGGAGGTGGAGCTTGCAGTGAGCTGAGAACCGGCCACTGCACTCCAGCCTGGGCGACAGAGCGAGACTGCGTCTCAAAAAAAAAAAAAAAAAAAAAAAAAAAAAGAAATATTTTTGTAACCCAAGGTCACAAATATTTATGCCTATCTTTTCTTGAAATTTCAAACAGTAATTGTAGGTTTGTCGTTTTTTCCTTGCAGTTCTATCAGATTTTGCTTCAGAAATTTTAGACCTTTGTTACTAGATACATAAACATCTGAGATAGGTATATTAAGTTGTGCCTTTTTTTCTTTGGAAAATCAAATCTGATAATCTCTGCCTTTTAATTGGAATTTTAAATCTATTACATTTAATGTTGTTATTTAGAATTTAAATTTATCTTGCAATTAATATTATATTTGTTTTATTTGTTCTCTGCTTGTATTTTCTCCCTTTTCCGCCATCTTTGAATTAAGTGCTTACAAGATTTTGATTATTCCTTCTTATCTCCTCTAATGGCTTATTGGCTTCAATCAATTATTTTGGTTTTTTTGATTATTGCTTTTAGGTTTACAGTGTACATATGTAATAATATAGTCTACCTTAAAGTGACATACAAATTCACATGTAGTATAAGAACCTTACAGTAATATACTTCCTTTCTCCCCTCTGAGCCTGTATGTTGTTATTATACATTTTATTTCAGCACATGCTATAATGTCCACATTACATTGTTATTACTTTGTTTAAACGATCTGTTATCCTTTAAAGAGATTTCAATAACGAGAAAAAATCCTATGTATTTGCCTACATAGCTACCATTTCCAGTACTGTATTCTCAGTGCAAACGCAAAGTTCCATCTGGTATCATTTTTCTTTCATCTTGAGGGTTTCTTGTAACATTTCTTCAATCTTAGAGTGATAAATTCTTTTACCTTTTGTGTTTCTAAAAAAGTCTTGTTTCACCTTCATTTCAAAAAATAGTTTTGTTAGGTATGTAATTCTAGGTTGCTGAGTTTTTTTTCTTTCAGTGCTTCCAGATGTTACTGTACTGTATTCTCATTTGCATTGTTTCTGTTGATAAATATATGCTTGATGCTAATGTTTAACAAGCTTCTTGAATCTGTGAGCTTATAATTTTCATAAATTTTGACATTTTATTTTTTCAAATATTTTCCATTTCCCATTCCCTCTATTATCTTCATGGAGGGTTACAATGGCACATATATTAGACTCCTTCAGTTTGTCTCGCATCTCTCTAGTGCTGTCTTTAAGTCTTCCTTCTCTGTTTTATTTTATAAAGTTTTTATTGCTATCTTTTCAAATACATTATTCTAATATCTGATATTTATCTCAACCAGTGTATATTTCAACTAGACAATTCATTTTTCATCTCTGGCAGTTAAATTTCGTGCTGTTTTTATGTTATTCATGCCTCTATAAAACATTTCTATCCTTTTCTCCAGGTTTTTTTTTGAATATAAAGAATATAGTTATGATAGTTTTCATAATCTTATCTACTAATTGGACAATATTTATGAGTTCCATATTAACTTCATTTGATGAATTTTTCTCCTCGCTGTTGTTGTAGTTTTCTAATCGTTTGAATATCTAGTAATTTTTGATATGACACCAAAATCTTAATTTTATATTTTTGGATGCTGAATATTTTTGTATTCCTGTGAATATTCTATAGCTTTTTTCTGAGATGTAGCTAAGTTACTTGTAAACAGTTTTATTATTTCAGGATGAAACAAAAGGATAAGCAGTAAGGAGAAAACCAAACAAATGAGGATAAACAAGACCGGAGATAAATATGGTTTCTGTTCCTACACCATTATTGAAAGTGAAGTTCCATCATAAATTTTTAATGCTTTTTCCCAGTTATTCTTTTTTATAATTTTTAGTTTTTTTTTATTATACTTTAAGTTCTGGGATACATGAGCAGAATGTGCAGGTTTGTTACATAGGTACACACATGCCTTGGTGGTGCATCCATCAACCTGTCATCTACGTTAGGTATTTCTCCTAATGCTATCCCTCCCCTACAGCCCTCACCCCCAACAGGCCCTGGAGTGTGATGTTCCCCTCCCTGTGTCCATGTCTTCTAATTGTTCAACTCCTACTTATGAGTGAGAACTTGTGGTGTTTAGTTTTCTGTTCCTGTGTTAGTTTGCTGAGAATGATGGTTTCCAGTTTTATCCATGTCTCTGCAAAGGGCATGAACTCATCCTTTTTTGTTGCTGCATAGTATTCTGTGGTGTATATGTGCTACATTTTCTTTATCCAATCTATCATTGATGGGCATTTGGGTTGGTTCCAAGTCTTTGCTATTGTGAATAGTGCTGCAATAAACATACATGTGCATGTGTCTTTATAGTAGAATAATTTATAATCCTTTGGGTATATACCCAGTAATTACGGGGTCAAATGGTATCTCTAGTTCTAAATCCTTGAGAAATTGCCACACCATCTTCTACAATGGTTCAATTAATTTACACTCCCACTAACAGTGTAAAAGCATTCCATGTTTCTGCACATCCTTTCTAGCATCTGTTGTTTCCTGACTTTCAATGATCGCTATTCTAACTGGCATGACATAGTATCTCATAGTGGATTTGATCTGCGTTTCTCTAATGACCAGTGATGATGAGCTTTTTTTTTTTCATATGTTTGTTGGCCATGTACATGTCCTCTTTTGAGAAGTGTCTGTTTATATCCTTTGTCCACTTTTTGATGGGGTTGTTTGTTTTCTGGACACAAACAAATGGAAAAACATTCCATGCTCATGGATAGGAACAATCAATATCATGAAAAAGGCCATGCTGCCCAAAGTGATTTATAGATTCAATGCTATCCCCATCAGCTAACACTGAATTTCTTCACAGAATTAGGAAAAACTACTTTAAATTTCATATGGCACCAAAAAAGAGTCAGTATAGCCAAGACAATTCTAAGCAAAAAGAACAATGCTGGAGACATCATGCTACCTGACTTCAAACTATACTGCAAGGTTACAGTCACCAAAACAGCATGATACTGGTAACAAAACAGATATATAGACCAATGGAACAGAACAGAGGCCTCAGAAATAACATCACACGTCTACAACCATCTGATCTTTGACAAACCTGACAAAAACAAGCAATGGGGAAAGGATTCTCTAATAAATGGTGTTGGGAAAACTGGCTAGTCCTATGCAGAAAACTGAAACTGGACCCCTTCCTTACACCTTATATAAAAATTAACTCAAGATGGATTAAAGACTAAAGACTTACGTGTAAGACCTAAGACCGTAAAAATGCTGAAAGAAAACCTAGGCAATGCCATTCAGGACCTCAGCATGGGTGAAGTCTTCATGACTGAAACACTAAAAGCAATGGCAATGAAAGCCAAAATTGACAAACAGGATCTAATTAAACTAAAGAGATTCTTCAAAGCAAGAGAAGCTATCATAAGAGTGAACAGGCAACGTACAGAAGGGGAGAAAATCTTTGCAGTCTATCCATCTGACAAAGGGCTAATGTCCAGAATCTACAAGGAACCTAAGCAAATTTACAAGAAAAAAAACAAACAACTCCAATTATTCTTAGTAATGATTGTTTTATAAATGTTTGTTAATAATCAAAATCCATAAATACTTAAGTGATTCTAAAGGTCACCTTTAAGTCACTTTCATCAAACTACAAGTTTAAACTGGGAGTAACAAGTCCTACTAATCTTCTGCATTTTATGTTTCCACTTACTTGTTTTGTTTTCTTCGTGCTGCTTATTCTTTTGTTTCATTTTTCTAAACTTTTCACTTCATATTAATTAATTTGTGTTTCCCAGAAAATTTTTAGTTCTAATTCTGCAAGAGTTAGTTATGTGGGATATCAAATGTTAAAAAGAAAGAAAGAAAGAACTGTAAGGAGATAAAGAGAGAAGAAAGGGGAAGTAGAAGGAGGCAAGGAAGGAAAGATAATTTTCTCTGAATCCTTGGGCAATACTACCTTCTCAGTTTCTTGAATCTTGTGTGGTTGCTGAGATGTCAGATATTAACCTGATTCTCTTCTAAGTCGTCTGCTTATAATTAATTGTAGAAAGTTTTGTTTCTTCTTATTTTTTTCTCCTTTCATTTATTTATTTGTAGAAAGTTTTAAAATTATATTTCCTTGTATCTTGATGTTCTGAAACTTTATTACTACACTGTTTTTAGCTGTGTTGTGTTATTCACTTAGCAAGTGCTTTCATAGCAAAGGACTCTTACCTCCTTCAGTTCTAGAAAATTTTTTTCACTATTTGCTTCTTCTAAATCTCCTGTTAAACAGATAGTAGAAATTCTAGGTTTATCCTCAATTACTTGAAGTACTTCTTTTAGACCTTTCATCTCTCTGTTCCTTTCATTTCAGACGCTCTTCTAGCTCATGAATTTACTTATTTGTTTACCTGGTATGCTATCCAGCCAGTCTTCTGATATCTTTATTTTAAATTTTTCATTTTTTCCTTTTCAAAATTTATCACCTCTACAATAATGGCTTGTGTGAGTTTTTTTTTTTTAATGTGATATTCTCTTAACCAACAGAACATATGCATTTTACTTATTAATGAAATTTGACTGTAAGTTTTTTTTTCTGTCCTAATGTTGGCATTTCTTAATGTGTTATGTTTTTGACTATGTGCTTGTCTTTAATGAATATTTTCTATTAACTGATCTGTTGTAGCCATACAACTTGTTTGAGAATCTTTCAAAAACTTGTACTGTAACCTGATTTGAGAGAAAATGAGGCTAGTAGATGGGTACTTGTACAGCCATTATTTTGGTTATGTTTGCTCCAGAGTACAGCCATTTTTACACATACCATGTTTTCCATTTGAGAAGAGTTAGCAGCATGATCATTGCTTTACCCAAGAAAAAGAGGGGAGATTCAAAGAGGGTGAGCTTTGCTGAAGTTTTTGTGTTGTTGTTTTTGTTATTTTGCTTTTTTGTTTTTTCCTTCAAAGTGTGTTGTTACATGATCTTGAACTCCTATTTCTAGCATGCACTACTTCTGTGCATAAAGTACTTGAGGTGTTATTTCTTTGTTCATTTTAAGATATATTCTCCTTTATATTCATCCCATCTGCTTTGTGTCTTTTAGAGATTCCTCAAAGTTTGAGTTTGCTTCTCTTTTGTGAACATTGTAATGTATGGGAATATACATATTTTAATGAGTCTTCTATGATTTCAGAGGATTTGGCATGAAAATAGAAGGAGACAGTACAAAGTTACCACCTTGAACCAGAAGTACATTTTACTATATTCAGAGGTCCGAATCTCATTTTTATTTTTCTTGTGAATCCAATGGGAATAATTTTATAATAGTTGTTGTATTCATCAGTAGCCCTGGCATTTAGAGAAACTGGACAATATAGGGGTCCACCAACAATTCTTCAAGTTCAGGTTTTAAGATCCATTTACTGTCACTGCTTAGTTTATAAGAGAAGAATATTAAAATATTACATCACCTACTAGATTTTTTGTTCGTTATCTGTAAAGCTTCGATTCAAATAATTACAAGAGAAATTCAGATTGTTTTTAGACATAATAATTGTATTATCGCTCTGTGTTTCAACGTTTCCCAATTCCTCTCTAGTTGATAGATGTACTGCTGATTAAACTTAGCGTGGAGTTGTCAATAGACCAATCACCCGGCAACAAAATATAAAATCGTACATTTTGAGCAGAAGAGGGACAGCACTCAGGAATTGCTTAGGAAATTACATTAGACCCAGTGGAGAATTATTTACTTAGCAACTCCCTTTGTCCATTTACAGTTCATTAATTGTGATAGTACATAGCAATTTATTTTTTTCTGCATTCTAAAACAAAACAAAAAGTCTGTGTGTAAGCCTGTGTGAAGGCTATTTGGTACCAAATAAGACTAATTTGTATATTACATTAGAGTTTTTGAGTCAACCAAAATATTTCCAAATACAAAATGTGACCATATATGACAAGTGTTAAGTTACAAAGTTCTCTTTTCATACTGAAACAGATTTTTGAATTAAGGCTGCCAGAATATTTTTTATGTGAATTAATCAATTACATAAACACTGAGTGTTTTTAAACTACAGTGTATAAGACATCTTCAGGGAGACAAAGACAAACAGGACAGATTGTTCTCAAGTTGTGACAATGTAGCTGTGGAGAAACAATGAAGATATGACTATTTTAATAACATTTTAAGGTAAACATTTAAAAGATAAAAATAAGAATGTAATCCAAAGTAGTACATGAGAAGTATGGAAAGGAGCACAACATTACATAAATCTTAACAGTTAACAAATAGTATGATCACTGAACACTTGTTAGTCTGGAATTTGTTGGAGGAGATTTGAGCTGTACATCAGTGGGCTCATTAGTTAGAAGACAGGGAAGTACACTCTGGCTGGAGGTTATCTATGTGAGGTAAGTCCGTAGTCAAAAACCCCCAGGCCTGTGTGTTGATGAAGGAGTGGACTAACCCAGATGGACTCCCTAGTTTATATTGAGAAATAGTTGGAAACAAGACAGACACGAGAGTTTAGGGGTCTGACAACATGCTAACTTAAATGCTAGACTCATAATGACTTCGTTTTGAAGGTTGATGGTGTGATTAATTGCATAGGGCAGGAATATAACTTCTTGACCAGATAAATCATGTTTAGAAGATGTTTAGAGGAAGAAGCACAGTATATTTAGGTTAGTGTTATTTGGCATCTGCGATGTTTGGAATTCATTCATTCATCTGTTTGTTCGACATGATCTCAGGCATGTGCTGGTTTCTGCAGATACAATGGTTAGTAAGACAGCAAATGACATGAAATATACACTTGAAAATTGAAATGATAACTGATTTAAAGGAAGCAAAAAGAGAACTTCACTAGCAAGTAATATGACCAAAGAGGATATGTTTTTAGATAGAGTGATCCAAAAAACAGAAGTCCAAGTGGTGGTATTTAAAAATGAGACTTGAAGAAAAAGAAAGAATCAGGCATGAAAAGAACACAGGCAGAGCTAACATTGCCTATGAAGGATGTAAGGAGTTTGGCAAGTTTGGTGAGCTTTTGTGTGCAGGTGTGGAGATGAGGTTAAAGAGCAAAAGCAGGAGGGCAGATCATGCAGTACATTTTATAATCCTTAGAAATAGGCTGGGTTAAATTTTAAATGCAATGGGGAGTGATTCAAATGTTTCATGCAGGGCAAGGCAGTAACATGATCTGGATTATAAAAGGCCAAGTTATATGGAAAGCCTTGTTAAGGAGTCCTCACTGTCAAAATAACATCAATAACCTAGTCCTGTTGAAGAGATATTTTTATCTTTTTCATGTGAGGTTTTATAAAAAATCATCTTGGCCTGGAATTAGTTTAGTCTTGAAGTCTAGAATGGAGCTGAACCTATAGTTGGATGTTAAATTGCCCCAGCTGTGGATGTCTACAGACCAGAAAGCCAGGCATATTGTGAGATTAGGCCACGAAGGGCAGGGAAGTGTCAGGATTCAAGTACTAAGTTGGTTCCAGCAGCTATGAGCTAGACAGACAGGAGAGGGGAAAGGCTAGAAGCAGAGACCTTTTAGAATAGGTACCATGACACCAAGCTATTTCCTAATAAATTAGGAAATAAAATTGCACAAAGTTAAGCTTCTGGTATGTATCCATTTTTAAATGTATTAAAAAAATGCATTAGATCTTACTGGAGAATCAATTTGAAGGGGATAAGAAACGTAAAAGTCTACCCTCCGCTGGCAGAACATGGATCCCTTAGAGCTTTCCTAGGGTTTACAGTCCTATCTCATTTGAAATGTCTGTCTTGAGAAAATCTCTTATTATGACTCCAGAAAATTAATCTTCCTAATATCAAACCTGTTGTTACAATTTATTATATAAAGTGTGATACAGCTATCTCCCACACACAAACACAAACTCTCACATCTTTAATCATCTTTTAGTTTTACCACATTTGTTTCTTAGAACATGTATTGCTAAACCATTTTCAAAAGCATATATTTAACATTAAAAAATATCTTCTAAAATAGTGTGGCATTAGCGTGTTTATCTTTATGAATTGTATGGAAGGAGTGCAATTCTTCGTGTAGATCAGATGTGTTTCTCTGGGTACCTATCATCTGTATCCAGGTGAGTAATTATTTCAAATGGAGATCAAAGGCATCCTTAAAGGGAAAAATGAGTTACAAGAGGATAGTTATTCCAATAAATATTTAAAGCTGAGAAAAGCTTACAGTGGTGACTCGGGGAGGCGTATGAGCTCAGGATGTCTGTGAACCTTGGGGAGCAACATCTGGGAGAGCTGCTATCTTCTTTCCTGATTGGTCTCCAAGATACTGTTCTGTTGAGTTACGGTAGGTATTAGCAGGTGCCATTTGCTTAATTCATAGACTGAATTAAAATCCAGAGGTAAGGCAAATAGTAGAGAATTTGTGAAATTTCATGTTGGTGAAAATCGCGTTTTTTCAAATAAAGGCTGAAAAGCTTGACGTTTTAAATAACGTTTTAGATGACTGGGCCTTCAACATGTTGTATGTGTCAGAGGGAAAATAGTTTTCACTTTAATAAATTAAGAAAATTATGGGAGTGGAAGCATAGAGAACAGGTAGAAAAAGCTAGCTTTTTAAAAACTTTTATTTTAGGTTCAGGGGTACATGTGCAAGTTTGTTACATAGGTGAACTTGTGTCATGGGAGTTTGGTGTACAGATTATTTCATCATCACTATCATTAAGGATAGTATCTAACAGGTATTTTTTTTTCTGAGCTCTCCCTCCTCCCAATCCCCCACACCCAAGGAGGTCATGGTGTCCATTGCTGTCCTCTTTTTGTCCATGTGTTTTCACAGTGTGGTTCCTACTTAAAAATAAGAAAATGTGGTATTTGGTCTTCTGTTCCTTCATTAGTTTGTTTACGATAATGACCTGTAGCTCCACCCATGTCCCTGCAAAGGACATGATCTCATTCTTTTTTATGGTTGTATAGTATTCCATGGTGTATGTGTGCCACATATTCTTTATCCAATCTACCAGTGATGGATATTTAGGCTGATTCAATGTCTTTGCTATTGTGAATACTGCTGCAGTGAACACATGCATGCATGTTTGTTTTTGGTAGAATGATTTATTTTTCTCTGGTATATACCCAATAATGGGATTGCTTGGTCAAATAGCAATTCTGTTTTTAGTTCTTTGAGGAACTGCATACCACTTTCCTAAATGGCTGAACTAATTTACACTCCCACCAACGTGTATAATCATTCTCTTTTCTCCGTAATCACACCAGCATCTTGTTATTTTTTTTGACTTTTTAATGAAAGCCATTGTGACTGGTGTGAGATGGTATCTTATTGTGGTTTTTATTTGCAATTCTCTAATGATTAGTGATGCTGAGCATTTTTTATATGCTTGTTGGCTGCATGTATGTCTTCTTTAGAAAAGTTCCTGTTCATGTCCTTTGACCACTATATAATGAGGTTGTTTTATTTTTTCTTGTAAATATGCTTAAATTCCTTATAAATTCTGGATACTAGACCTTTGTCGGGTGCATAGTTTGCAAATATTTTTGCCCATTCTGTAAGTTGTTTGCTTTGTTGATAGTTTCTGTTGTGGAGCAAACGTTGTTTAGTTTAATTGGATCCCATTTGTCAATTTTTGCTTTTGTTGCAGTTGGTTTTGGCATCTTCATCATGACATCTTTGCCAGGTCCTGTGTACAGAATGGTATTCCCTAGGTTATCTTCCAAGGTTTTCGTAGTTTTAGGTTTTGCATTTAAATCATTAATACATCTTGAGTTTGCTTTTGTATATGGTATAAAGAAGGGGTCCAGTTTCAATCTTCTGCATATGGCTAGTCGGTTATCCCAGCACTATTTATCGAATAGGTAGTCCTTTCACCATTGCTTGATTTTGTCAGCTTTGTCAAAGATCAGTTTGTTGTAGGTATGTGGGATTACTCCTTGTCTGTCTGTTCTCGTCTGTCGGTCTATGCATCTGTTTTCGTACCAGTACCATACTGTTTTGGTCACTGTAACCTGTAGCCTAGTTTCAAGTTGAGTAACATGATGCTGAAAGCTTTGTTCCTTTTGCTTAGTATTTATTGCCTTGGTTACTCAAGATCCTTTTTGTTTCCAAATGAATTTTATTTTATTTTTCTATATTTGGTAGTTTGATAGGAATAGCATTGAATGTGTAAATTGCTTTAGGCAATATGGACATTTTAACAATATCGATTTTTCTTAATCATGAGCATGGAATGTTTTTCCATTTATCTGTGTCTTGTCTGATTTCTTCAAGCAGTATTTTGCAACTTTCGTTGTGGAGATCTTTCACCTCCCTGGTTCACTGTATTCCTAGGTATTTCTTTCCTTTGGTGGGAATTATGAATGGAATTGCATTCCTGATTTGGGTTTAAGCTTGGTTGTTTTTGGCATATAGGAATGCTACTGGTTTTTGTACATTGATTTTGTATCCTGAAACTTTGCTGAAGTTGTGTATCAGTTAAAGGAGCTTCCAGGCAGAGGCTATGGGGTTTTCTAGATACAGAGTCATGTCTGCAAACAGGGATAGTTTGATTTCTTCTCTTTTTATTTGGATGCCTTTTATTTCTTTCTCTTTCCTGATTGTTCTGGTCAGGACTTCCAATACTATGTTGAACAGGAGTAGTGAGAGAGGGTGTCCTTGTCTTGTGCCAGTTTTCAAAGAGAATACTTTCAGCTTTTGTCCATTCACTATGATGCTGGCCATAGGTTTGTCATAGATAGCTCTTATTGACTTGAGGTATATTCCTTCACTGCCTGACTTATTGAACATTTTTAACATGAAGGAATATTTAATTTTATCAAAAGCCTTTTCTGCATCTATCGAGATGGTCATGTGTTTTTTGTTTTTAGTTCTGTTTATGTGATGAATCACCTTTATTGACTTGTGTATGTTGAACCAACCTTGCATGCCAGAGATAAAATCTACTTTATTGTAGTGGATTAGCTTGTTGATGTGCTGCTGGATTTGGTTTGCTAGTATTTTCCTAAGGATTATTGCATCGATGTTCATCAGGGATATTGGCCTGACATTTTTTCTTGTTGTTGCATCTCTGTGAAGTTTTGGTATCAGGATAATGCTGGCCTAACAGAATGAGTTGGGAAGAAGCACCCCCCTCCTTAATTTTTTGAAATAGTTTCAGTAGGAATGATATCCATTCTTCATTATATATCTGGTATAATTCAGCTGTGAATCCATCTGGTCTTGGGCTTTTTGGGCTGGTAAGCTGAAAAAGCTAGCTTTTTAAAAGTTAATTATGTCATAGATTATCAACTAGCTTACTTGAAGCCAGCCCCATTAATACTAGTTGTCAATAAATGTCAAAGCCACGTAATCTCCCTTGGAACATCACAGACTGGCCAGAGAGAGGAATCTGTCATCCAGATACCCATGATAGGACTCTTAAGCCATTCCTTTATCTTTCCAACCCTCCGTCATAGATAGATAGATTTAGAACTCTAAATCAAATTTTCCTAATTTCAGTTGGACTCCTGCTGTGGCTGGTAGTGTTCATATATGTTCTCATGAGATCCTTATCTTGCATTTCTTACTGTCAATATCATTTCAATTAAAATGGTACCAATATATGATATATTAGCACCCAGGTCCAAGGTAATCCTACATTGTAATACCACTAAGACTGACTTTTTTGTTTTATAATTCCTGTGCTCCATGGACTGTGATTGCCAAGGCAAAGCATGACAGATACCATAAATAATACCTGCTGTTCAGCATACCTATTTATTTGTAATTTTTTGTTACGGGAATTTTTTAACATATGCAGAAGTAGAGAAAATAGTATAATAAATCCAATATACCATCAATCAGCTTGAACTAGGCTAATATATAAATAACCTTGTTTCTATTTCTGCTTTGCATTTATAGTTGTGGCTCCTTATTTTTAGTATTTTACATTTTTAACCTGTACTACTAGCTGATATATAGCCAAAAATATTTTCCCTCCATCATATACAATTAGTGAGCAAATTGCTTATTGACAGCTTATGGTTTGATATATGCATTTTCACTGCTATAATTAAGAAAATGAAAGATTCTCCTCCTACAAGTTACTAGGTAAACATCTTTCTAACTTTCTTTCCATCATCCACTTACTCTATTACTCATTTATTTGATCTCTCAGTTTTAATGAGCTTCTTGTATATTGAATATTCAAAGACAAAAATCAATCTCAAAGCAGTTCGCAGTTCATAGGGGAGACAATTGTTTATTGGAATATCTTCTGGAGAAAGGATAATTAATATTTAGCTGCAAAGCCAAGGTTTTGATTTTTTTATTTTATTTAATTTCAAGGATATGTATCTTTATTTATGTTTTATTATACTTTAAGTTCTAGGGTACATGTGCACAACATGCAGGTTTGTTACATATGTATACATGTGCCATGTTGGTGTGGTACACCCATTAACTCGTCATTTACATTATCTCCTAATGCTATCCTTCCCCCTCCCCACTCCCCACACTAGGCCCCAGTGTGTGATGTTCCCCTTCCTGTGTCCAAGTGATCTCATTGTTCAATTCCCACCTATGAGTGAGAACATGCAGTGTTTGGTTTTCTGTTCTTGTGATAGTTTGCTGAGAATAATGGTTTCCAGCTGCATCCATGTCCCTAGAAAGGACATGAACTCATCCTTTTTTATGGCTGCATAGTATCCCATGGTGTATATGTGCCACATTTTCTTAATCCAGTCTGTCACAGATGGACATTTGGGTTGATTCCAAGTCTCTGCTATTGTGAATAGTGCCACAATAAATATACGTGTGCATGTGTCTTTATAGCAGCATGACTTATAATCCTTTGGATATATACCCAGTAATGGGATGGATAGGTCAAATGATATTTCTGGTTCTAGATACTTTAAGAATCGCCACACTGTTTCCACAATGGTTGAACTAGTTTGCAGCCCCACCAACAGTGTAAAAGTGTTCCTATTTCTCCACATCCTCTCCAGCACCTGTTGTTTCCTGACTTTTTAATGATTGCCATTCTAACTGGTGTGAGATGGTATCTCATTGTGGTTTTCATTTGCATTTATCTGATGGCAAGTGATGATGAGCATTTTTTCATATGTCTGTTGGCTGTATGAATGTCTTCTTTTGAGTGTCTGTTCATATCCTTTGCCCATGGGGTTGTTTGGTTTTTTTCTCGTGAATTTGTTTGAATTCTTTGTAGGTTCTGGATATTAGCCCTTTGTCAGATGAGTAGATTGCAAAAATTGTCTCCCATTCTGTAGGTTGCCTGTTCACTCTGATGGTAGTTTCTTTTGCTGTGCAGAAGCTCTTTAGTTTAATTAGATCCTATTTGTCAATTTTGGCTTTTGTTGCTGTTGCTTTTGGTGTTTTAGACATGAAGTCCTTGCCCATGCCTATGTCCTGAATGGTATTATCTAGGTTTTCTTCTAGGGTTTTTATGGTTTTAGGTCTGACATTTAAGTCTCTAATCCATCTTGAATTGATTTTCGTGTAAGGAGTTAGGAAAGGATCTAGTTTCAGCTTTCTACTTATGGCTAGCCAATTTTCCCAGCACCATTTATTAAATAGGGAATCCTTTCCCCATTGTTTGTTTTTGTCAGGTTTGTCAAAGATCAGATGGCTGTAGATGTGTGGTATTATTTCTGAGGGCTCTGTTCTGTTCTATATCTGTCTATATCTCTGTTTTGGTACCAGTACCATGCTGTTTTGGTTACTGTAGCCTTGTAGTATAGTTTGAAGTCAGGTAGCATCCAGCTTTGTTCTTTTTGCTTAGGATTCTCTTGGCAATGCGGGCTCTTTTTTGGTTCCATATGAACTTTAAAGCAGTTTTTTTCCAATTCTGTGAAGAAACTCATTGGTAGCTTGATGGGGATGGCATTGAATCTATAAATAACCTTGGGCATATGGCCATTTTCACGATATTGATTCTTCCTATCCATGAGCATGGTATGTTCTTCCATTTGTTTGTGTCCTCTTTTATTTCACTGAGCAGTGGTTTGTAGTTCTCCTTGAAGAGGTCCTTCACATCCCTTGTAAGTTGCATTCCTAGGTATTTTATTCTCTTTGCAGCAATTGTGACTGCTAGTTCATTCATTATTAGGCTCTCTGTTTGTCTGTTATTGTTGTATAAGAAGGCTTGTGATTTTGCACATTGATTTTGTATCCTGAGACTTTGCTGAAGGTGTTTATCAGCTTAAGGAGATTTTGGGCTGAGATGATGGGGTTTTCTAAATATACAGTCATGTCATTTGCAAATAGGGACAGTTTTACTTCTTCTTTCCTAACTGAGTACCCTTGATTTCTTTCTCTTGCCTGATTGCCCTAGCCAGAACTTCCAACACTATGTTGAATAGGAGTGATGAGACAGGGCATCCTTGTCTTGTGCCAGTTTTCAAAGGGAATGCTTCCAGTTTTTGCCCATTCTGTATGATATTGGCTGTGGCTTTGTCATAAATAGCACTTGTTATTTTGAGATACATTCTGTCAATACCGAATTTATTGATAGTTTTTATCATGAATGACTGTTGAATTTTGTCGAAGGCCTTTTCTGCATCTATTGAAATAATCATGTGATTTTTGTCTGTGGTTCTGTTTATATGCTGGATTACATTTATTGATTTGCATATGTTGAACCAGCCTTGCATCCCAGGGATGAAGCCCACTGGATCATGGTGGATAAGCTTTTTGATGTGCTGCTGGGTTCGGTTTGCCAGTATTTTCTTGAGGAATTTTGCATCGATGTTCATCAGGGATATTGGTCTAAAATTCTCCTTTTTTGTTGTGTCTCTGCCAGGTATCAGGATGATGTTGGCCTCGTAAAATGAGTTAGGGAGGATTCCTTCTTTTTCTATTGACTGGAATAGTTTCGGAAGGAATGGTACCAGCTCCTCCTTGTACCTGTGGTAGAATTTTGCTGTGAATCCATGTGGTCCTGGACTTTTTTTGGTTGATAGGCTATTAATTATTGCCTCAATTTCAGAGCCTGCTCTTGGTCTATTCAAGGATTCAACTTCTTCCTTGTTTAGTCTTGGGAGAGTGTATGTGTCCAGGAATTTATCCATTTCTTCTAGGATTCTAGTTTATTTGCGTAGAGGTGTTTATAGTATTCTCTGATGGGAGTTTGTATTTCTGTGGGGTCAGTGGTGATATCCCCTTTATCATTTTTTATTGCATCTATTTGATTCTTCTCTCTTTTCTTCTTTATTAGTCTAGCTAGCAGTCTATCAATTTTGTTGATCTCGAAAAACCAGCTTCTGGATTCATTGATTTTTTGAAGGGTTTTTTTGTGTCTCTATCTCCTTCAATTCTGCTCTGAAATTAGTTATTTCTTGCCTTCTGCTAGCTTTTGAATGTGTTTGCTCTTGCTTGTCTAGTTCTTTTAATTGTGATGTTAGAGTGTCAATTTTAGATTTTTCCTCCTTTCTCTTGTGGGCATTTAGTGCTGTAAATTTCCCTTTACACACTGCTGTAAATGTGTCCCAGAGATTCTGGTATGTTGTATCTTTGTTCTCATTGGTTTCAAAGAACATCTTTATTTCTGCCTTCATTTTGTTATATAGCCAGTAGTCCTTCAGGAGCAGGTTGTTCAGTTTCCATGTAGTTGAGCGGTTTTGATTGAGTTTCTTAATCCTGAGTTCTAGTTTGATTGCACTGTACTCTGAGAGAGAGTTTGTTATAATTTCTGTTCTTTTACATTTGCTGAGGAGTGCTTTACTTCCAATTATGTGGTCAGTTTTGGAATATGTGTGATGTGGTGCTGAGAAGAATGTATATTTTATTGAATTGGAGTGGAGAGTTCTGTAGATGTCTATTAGGTCTGCTTAGTGCAGAGTTGAGTTCAATTCCTGGATATCCTTGTTAACTTTTTGTCTTGTTGATCTGTCTAATATTGACAGTGGGGTGTTAAAGTCTCCCATTATTATTGTATGGGAGTCTAAGTCTCTTTGTAAGTCTCTAAGGACTTGCTTTATGAATCTGGGTGCTCCTGTATTGGGTGCATATATATTTAGGAGAGTTAGCTCTTCTTGTTTAATTGATCCCTTTACCATTATGTAATGGCCTTCTTTGTCTCTTTTAATCTTTGATGGTTTAAAGTCTGTTTTATCAGAGACTAGGATTGCAACCCCTGCCTTTTTTTCTTTTCCATTTGCTTGTTAGATCTTCCTCCATCCCTTTATGTTGAGCCTGTGTGTGTCTCTGCATGTGAGATGGATCTCCTGAATACAGCAAATTGATGGGTCTTGACTCTATCCAATTTGCCAGTCTGTGTCTTTTAATTGGACCATTGAGTCCATTTACATTTAATGTTAGTATTGTTATGTGTGAACTTGATCCTGTCATTATGATATTGGCTGGTTATTTTGCTTGTTAGTTGATGCAGTTTCTTCCTAGCATGGATGGTCTTTACATTTTGGCATGTTTTTGCAATGGCTGGCACTGGTTGTTCCTTTCCATGTTTAGTGCTTCCTTCAGGATCTCTTGTAGGGCAGGCCTGGTGGTGACAAAATCTCTAAGCATTTGCTTGTCTGTAAAGAATTTTATTTCTCCTTCACTTATGAAACTTAGTTTGGCTGGATATGAAATTCTGAGTTGAAAATTCTTTTCTTTAAGAACGTTGAACATTGGCCCCCACTCTCTTTTGGCTTGTAGAGTTTCTGCCGAGAGATCTGCTGTTAGTCTGATGGGCTTCCCTTTGTGGGTAACCCGACCTTTTTTCTCTGGCTGCCTTTAACATTTTTTCCTTCATTTCCACTTTGTGAATCTGACAATTATATGTCTTGGAGTTGCTCTTCTCGAGGAGTATCTTTGTGGTGTTCTCTGTATTTCCTGAATTTGAATGTTGGTCTGACTTGCTAGGTTGGGGAAGTTCTCCTGAATAATATCCTGCAGAGTGTTTTCCAATTTGTTTCCATTCTCCCCATCACTTTCAGGCACACCGATCAGATGTAGATTTGGTCTTTTCACATAATCCCGTATTTCTTGGAGGCTTTGTTCATTAGTTTTTACTCTTTTTTCTCTAAACTTCTCTTCTCACTTAATTTCATTCATTTGATCTTCAATCACTGATACTCTTTCTTCCAGTTGATCGAATTAGTTACTGAAGCTTGTGCATTTGTCATGTAATTCTCGTGTCATGGTTTTCATCTCTATCAGTTCATTTATGAACTTCTCTGTGTTGATTATTCTAGTTATCCATTCTTCCATTCTTTTTTCAAGGTTTTTAGTTTCTTTGAGCTGGGTACATAGTTCCTCCTGTCACTCTGAGAAGTTTGATCGACTGAAGCCTTCTTATCTCGGCTCGTCAAAGTCATTCTCTATCCAGCTTTGTTCCATTGCTGGTGATGAGCTGCGTTCCTTTGGAGGGGGAGATGTGCTCTGATTTTTTGAATTTCCATCTTTCCTGCACTGCTTTTTCCCAGTATTTGTGGTTTTATCTGCCTTTGGTCTTTGATGATGGTGACGTGCTGATGGGGTTTTGGTGTGGGTGTCCTTTCTGTTTGTTAGTTTTCCTTCTAACAGTCAGGACCCTCAGCTGCAGGTCTGTTGGAGTTTGCTTGAGGTCCACTCCAGACCCTGTTTGCCTGGGCATCAGCAGCGGAGGCTGCAGAAGATAGAACATTGCTGTACAGGAAGTGTTGCTGTCTGATTCTTGCTCTGGAAGCTTTGTCTCAGAGGTATGCCCAGCCGTGTGAGGTGTAGGGTGTCGGTCTGCACCTAGTGGGGGATATCTCCCAGTTAAGCTACTCAGGGGTCAGGGACCCACTTGAGCAGGCAGTCTGTTCATTCTCAGATCTCAGCCTCCGTGTTGGGAGATCCACTGCTCTCTTCAAAGCTGTCAGACAGGGACATTTACATCTGCAGAGGTTTCTGCTGCTTTTTGTTTAGCTATGCCTTGTCCCCAGAGGGCTCTACAGAGGCAGGCAGGCCTCCTTGAGCTGCGGTGGGCTCCACCCAGTTCGTGCTTCCAGGTGGCTTTGTTTACCTACTTAAGCCTCAGCAATGGCGGGTGCCCATCCCCCAGCCTCGCTGCCACCTTGCAGTTAGATCTCAGACTGCTGTGCTAGCAATGAGAGAGCCTCCGTGGGCATGTGACCCTCCAGGCCAGGCGTGGGATATAATCTCCTTGTGTGCCGTTTGCTAAGACCCTTGGTAAAGTGCAGTATTACGGTGGGAGTTACCCTATTTTCCAGATGTTGTGTGTCTCAGTTTCCCTTGGCTAGGAAAAGGAATTCCCTTCCCCCTTGAGCTTCCCATGTGAGACGATGCCTCACCCTGCTTCAGCTCTTGCTGGTTGGTCTGCACCCACTGACCAGTACCGACTGTCCAATATGCCCCAGTAAGATGAACCCGGTACCTCAGTTGAAACTGCAGAAATCACCTGTCTTTTGTTTCGCTCATTCTGGGAGCTGGAGGCTGGAGCTATTCCTATTCGGCCATCATGGGCGACCCCCATGATATTCATCTCTTGGCTCTGAATTGGCTGAAACATTGTCATTTTTGACTTTTCCATTTCTAACAAATGGTTGATATAGTTCACATCTAAATCTTTTTTTATGACAACACAATTTATGAATATAATGCAAGTCTTTGATATTTTCCTAATAAAACTCCAGTCTTACAACAGTAAGCACAATACAATCAACATAATTAGCATTAAAAAGGCATTTTTAATAGACAAATATGTTGAATGAATAAATGAGTTAATAGGTAAGTCAGTATGACACAGGATGTTTCTTGGTCATTTTGCCAGCCAGGGACCTCTGGCTGGCAATGTCCCTGCCTGGGCCTTTCTTGGGCACGCTACCTGCTACAGGAGGTGCCCCACTCACTTAGCTCACCCAGGCTGAGTCTGGCTTGTGTACTGGCCCCGCCTCCTATTGGGTCAGGTATGCCCCAGCTTACCTGTGTTATAGTTAGTACCTGTGTTTGGCAGTTCCTGAGCGCTTGTCCCACATCCAAGAAGAATGAGGCTATGCCAACAAATGAAGAGTGAGGAGAGTGGATAAGAACTTTATTGGGTGATGGAACAGCTCTCAGCAGAAAAGGGAAGTAGGGGTAGACTCCCACCTCCTTAGTAGTGTGGTTTCTCCTCTCAGTGTGGCTGAGTCTGGAACTTTTGTGGGCTCAGAACAGGGGAGTGCATGCTGATTGGTTTGTGAGTATGCAAAGAAAGGCTAACGCAAAGGCACCACTCAAAGGCAGGCACAACAGTGCAGAAAACCAGTTAGTAAAGAGTAGATAGATGTAAAATAGGTGAAGAATGGTGCTCAATTAGAGGAAAGAATATCAAATGGGAAGACAGGTTCTCAGTCTGGTTTGTGGATTTACCTAGGACTTGTAGCTAGGCTTTAAAGTGTCTTCAGCTTGAAGGTGGGGTTTTGCTGGGGACCTGCCCCTATCTGCCTAGGCATTTGTCTGCCTCCTGTCACTATCAGTGATAGAGTAGGACAGTAAAATAATTATAAATGTTTAGATTTTCATTTGAAATACATGCCAGTAGTAGAATTACATTGAGATATGATCTATCCAATGGGGAAATTCTTAGAATCAGAGCACTGGAAGTTCTTAGAATCAGAACTGATATCAATCATTTGTTCAAATCCTGTCTTTCTAAAGATGAAAATTAAAAAAAAATAAGGTCCAGTGACATGTCTTCTTGTATTTCACACAAGATAGATACTGTATTCACACAGAGTCTGCTTACATGATTTCTTGACAAGTATTTTTTCTTTATACAACACTAAAAAATCTTGTAATTTGATTTAGTTAAAAATGATGAAACAAAATGATTATAACTGAAAACATATTCCTGCATATAGGCTTTCTGCAGTTGTATCCACTTATACCACATGATCCGAATACATGTTTCCATAGAATGGAATTCTAAAACATTTTTATCTTACTGTTCTGTGTACTAATAGTTCTGTTTATGGGACTGGCTCACTTATTATTGATCTCTAAATTTTATACTTTTGATGGCATAGTGTCATCTTATTCTTAGCTGCAGCGCTGGAGTCACAGTAATTGACCTAATAAGAGAAATAAAAGTAGTTATAATTTCAAGGATCATTTAGGTATGGTTAAATGACAAAGGGTCAAGATGTAATTTCCTCCCTTGGCAGGATTAACAATAATGGAACTGCAGTATCCTTGGCCCTGGGAGATGGTTAACCCAACAAAGATGGCCATTATATCTACATCTCAATTTTAGCCTTAAAGACATTGTAGTAGACCTTCTTCTTTAATGGCTTGTTCACATGTTCTATTCACAACTAATTTCTTTGTCCCTTGTCTTTGTCCGCTAAGAAGGAGGTTTGGCCACAGAATATTCAGCACCTCAGATTCCATATAAGGCCATTTCTCCTTGGAAGTCTCTTAGTGGATGTTGGTTTGTGAATAGCACCCCCAAAATTATGTCTTTTAAGTTCTTTAATTTTTCCACACAGGCCTAAAACTCAGCCAGCAGCAATTATGCCAGGCCTAAAAAATGCAGCCTGCAGGGGTCAACACCACTGTGATGTAGAACAGAGTAGAAGAAGAGCAAGAAATAGACCTCAGAACAAACAGGCCACAGAGAAGTACATGTCGTGCTACCTGAATGCCTCCAAATCGAAATGAAGGGAGTACTTAGGAAAGAAAACCTGCTCAGATCAATGGGGTATTCCGACTACGGAGGAAGTCATCAGAAGATTCTCTAATAACACATCTCATAAAACCCAGCATTAATTTTTGTATTTTTATATTTTACAGGTGTTTATTGGAGCTCTTTTCCTAGAACTGGTAATTGGATTCGTGGTATTCTGGAGAGCAAGGTATTTATGTGATTTAATGATAGAGAATAGTCCTCTGGCATAATTTCTTGGTAAACCTGTGATGATTTCATTTTGTTCCTCTAGTTATTTCTGTGAAATCCCTTTCCTGAGTGGCATTTGGAAAACCATTTTTGGAATAAATGAATATCATGCTGGGCATGCATAAAGTTGTAGATGGGAACCACTATGGCTGCTGCTCATTCTGAACCCTTCCTTTGTGCATGAGGGTGTTGAGGATCAAGGTGGTGAAATTGTTTGCCTAAGGTGACCATAAAGCCTTGAGAACCTATATAGGATTGTGAAATAAACACATTCCAAATCCTAGGCTCTGTCCCCTACTTTGTAAGCATGGGAAAATTCTCTCATCATTTGAATTTCAATTTCCTCATGTATATGAGAATAGTAGTGGGACCTACATCACAGAGTTCTCAAAAGAAATAACTGAGATAATGTATATCAATGATCATTGATTTGTTTTCTGTAACGGGCCAAGTAAGTAGGTATTTAGGCTTTGTTGGTCATATGGTCTCTGTTAGAACTACTGCATCTGTGCCATTGTAGAGGAAGACAACAATAGATATACATAAACAAATGATTGTGCCTGTGTTCCACTAAAACTTTATTTACAAAAAGAAGTGGACAGCCTGGGGGCCGTGGTTTTCCTCCCCTGATCAATATCGTTTGGTATAATGTATGACCGAGAGTAATGATTTAATATATTTTGTCAGACATTATTCTCACTTTTAGCATCATTTCTATTATCATATTTAGTCAATGAGTGAAGAAAATCATTTCTTTGTTTAGTTTTTTAAAAAGTAAACTTTTCTTGGTATCCCTGGGGTTATCTTCTGAGATTTCTTTACCACCACTTACAAGAGAACTTCCTCGTGTCCTGGCTGTTCCTCTCTTGGGCACTGTGAGGCATTCTGGAGAAGGCAGATAGGTCTCCTTCTGAGGATGAAATGCCCTATAAAAGATTTGGAGTCTCCATGAATCCCTAATAACAGAGTTTAACACTTCAGCTCCTGCTTAAGATCAAAGGTGCTGAATGTGTAAAATGAAACTGTTTTTTGGTTCCCTCATGCAGCAATACCATAAGGTTGTGCAACCAGTATAGAGAAATGGCAACCCAGATCTGTCAGTGAGGAGACAGAAAAGCAGTGTAGAAGTGTGTGGGCAGAATTAACGTAGAGATTTTACTCTTCTGAGAGTCAAATATAGGACAGACTAAAAGAGCGTGGGCAGTGGCAAAATGTGTTAGAGCAATGTCTGAATTATCCTGTAGGACAAATACAATTTTCTATAGCATCTATTTCATGACACAGCATTTCTGATGTACAACTATTATAATAAAACATTAATAGGATATATAAAGAAGAGATGAAAGTCTGGTTCTAGCAGGAAGAATCTAGGTCATACATAGTGATGCTTGAAAAGTAAAAATCACAGCATGCAGTAAAGCCATTCTTGGTGGGGGATCTGGAATGAATGACCCCTTGTGGGTTACATGGTTTGACTTGCTTCTCTGAGTTCTTACAACTGTTAAAATTACTGATGAAACTCTAAAAATAATAGCAAGATCCATAATAATGTCCACAAAATAATTACAGTATTAATACCAGCTTTGAGTCAGTCTGTGACAGTCAGCTGCCATGCTTCAACAAAGGGACTTTAAAGAGAGCAATGAGGAAGCAATCTCCCTCTGAAATTTAGCACTTCAAAACTCTGTGAGGTAATTAATGGGCATAGAGTCATAAAATAAAATTGTTTTGAGAATAAAGCCTTAATTTTTAATGCAGGTCAAAATTTCTTGGAGCAATGAGAAAGGCTCTGCTTGCTACACAGTTTCAGAGAATATATTGTTCATATTTAATGGATCTTTAATAAAGCTTTGGCTCTTTCTCCTCATTAAGAAATATACTGGAGAGGAGTTCAAGATGGCCGATTAGATGCAAGTAGTATGTGCCTTATCCACAGGCAGGAAGTGAAATAGCAAGTAGATACTCAAATTTTAAATAGGTCATCTCAGAGAGAATACTGGAATTCAAGAAAGAAGTGCTGGGAAGCAATGAAAATGAGCAAAAGGGATTGAGGCAGACTGCTTGTCCAAGATCAGCTGGAAAGTGGGGGAAGCTCCCAGACTCAGGGAAACGGTAAGAGAAAGTCCCCCAGGGTTCACACTCGTGCCACAGTATTTCACAATCCTAGCTATAGGAGAACTTCTCTACCCAGGTGGGCCCTAAGAGTAACATAGGGAGCTACCTAGAGATTGCGCAGAGACTTTGCTCCAGAAAGAGAACACGTGGAATCCCATAAGCTTCTGAGTATTGGGCAGTTGCAATTGGTACCATTCTGATAGCCAAACCCACAAGGGACCAAGCCTTTGGACAAAGGGCTGTGTCCTTCCCTGAGGCCACTGCTAATGCCGCTGCCACCACTGAGTCAAGAAGGGAGAGGGAAGGCTGAACACCTTCCCATGCCCTGAGGACAAATCCCATTGCCACTGCTGCAGGCAGCTGTGGGACTGAGGTACAAGGAATCTGTGTATCCTTCCTATGCTGCTTTCACTGAGACTGGCCTTACCCTTCCTGGTGGCAGGCCCACAGTATAGCTGCTACTGCCCACACCTGAGAATTCTGCCAGTGAACTGGGGACCACTCTAATTTTGCCTGTAAAAACCAACATCTTAAACACAATGCTCAGGGCCTGAGAACTAGTATGCTGGCCTGGTCTTATCCTTTCAGTAACTGCACATGCTCTCCATGGGCCTGAAAATTGCCCAGCCTAATTCACTACCATTAGCACCAGAAAACTGCTTCTGAGGTTTGAGGTTGGGCTGATATCACCATAGCTGACACCTACTTGCACATGCTACCAGCAGGATAGGTTCCTGGGCTTCCCAAGCTGTTGTAGCCACTGCCAACACTAAAATAGATCACTTGGATTCCAGTGGGTTGTTCCACCATTGCCACTGTCATCACCCACATCACATCAAACCTGCCCACATATTCATCCCATTCTTGCTTATGTGGAAGCTCAAAAACCAGACCTCCTGGGTCCACCAACACTGGTGCCAGCATAAACGATCCAGGGACACAAAGAGAGGCATGCTCAAGTCACCATTGCCACCACTGAGGCCTGAAGACTGGCCCCTATGGCACCCTAGTCCCCAGCAAAACTGCACCACAGCCTCCACTAATAACCAAACCCTAAGCCACTGAAGGAATCACAGATACCACTGATGCAGTATACAGCTGAAGAAATCATGGAGAAAACACACAAATACATGCACCCAAAGTCAAAGCCAAAGCACCATATCCAATCAATAACATATATATACTTTCTGGAAGAAAGTCCTCCCCTATGAAAACAATTGTATAAATTTGAAGAAGCAGTTGTTACGCAGATGCACAGGTATCAGTGTAAGGACAAAGGAAACATAAAACGCAAGGCAACTTGACACCTGAAAGGAACTCATAATTCTCCAATCAAAAATAAGTTGTTAAAATCTCAGGTAAAGAATTCAAAATGCTGATTTTAAAGATACAAGAGAATTCTGAAAAACAATACAGATAAATTTAAAATATATATAAATCAGGATATGAATGAGAAATTTACCAAAAAGGCAAATAAAACAAAGAACCAAATAGAAATTCTAAAACTGAAGAATTTGTTAAATCAAATATAAAATACAATGGAAAGCTTTAATAGACTAGATCAAGCAGAAAAAGTAATTTCAGAATGAGAAAAGTCATTGTGACCTTTGGAACAGTATAAAGTTAAATCAAAGATCAAGCAGAAAAAATATTTTCAGGATGAGAAAAGTCTTCATGACGTTTGCAACGATATAAAATGACTAAATATTGATATTTCCATGGGTGAAGAAAGAACAAAAAGGTTAAATAACTTATTTAATGAAATATTAGGTGACAACTTCCCAAGACTAGCTAGAGACCTAGGATTCCAGATATAGGAAGCCCAAAGATCTCCAAACAGATATAATGCTCAAAGGTCTTCTTGATGACACATTATAGTCAAATTGTCTAAAGTTAAGGCAAAAGGAAGGATACCAAAAGCAAGAAAATTAAAGTGTCTAGTCACCTATAAAGGAACTAACAGTGGATTTCTCAGCAGAAACTTTACAGGCCAGGAGATAATATGATAATGTATTCAGAGTGCTAAAACAACAACAACAACAACAACAAAACCTCAACCAAAGATACTATTATCCTTGTTGCAGAGTTATTCTTCATGAATGAAAATAAAGCCTTTCCTAGAGAAGCAAATTTTAAGGGAATTGATCACTCCTATGCTGGTCCTACATGAAATGCTCAAGGGAGTCTCAAACTTGGAAGTGAAAGGATGACAACTACCATCAAAAAAATACATGAAAGTTTAAAACTCACTGGTAAACCAAACACACAAATGAGGAAGAGGAAGGACACAAATGGTGTCACTAAATTATAACATCAAACCACAAAGACAAACAGTACGAGAAAATGAATGGAAGAAAAAACATGCAAAACAACCAAAAAGCAATTAACACTGTGGCAGTAACAAAGACTCACATATGAGTAGTAATTTTGAATGTAAATTGATTAAATTGTACACTTAAAAGATACAGACTGGCTGAGTGGATAAAGAAACGTGATCCAACTATATGCTACCCACAAGAAAATGCACTTTATCTGTAAAGACACGTAGACTCAAAGAGACGGAAAAAGATATTCCATGCAAATGGAAAGCAAAATCAAGCAGGAGTAGCTATACCAACATTAAATAAAACACACTTTAAGTCAAACTCAGGAAAAATGACAAAGAAGTTCACTACATAATGATAAATTGATCAGTCTAGCAAGGGAATATAATGATTCTAAATATATATACACCCAGCACTGGAGCATCCAGATTTATAAAGCAAATATTATTACATCTAAAGAGATAGATAGACTTCAATACAATAATAGTTGGTTACTTCAACACTCACTTTTAGCATTAGACAGATCAACTAGATAGAAAGTTAATAAAGGTGTATTGGATTTACACTGAACTCTAGATCAAATGGACCTTACGAATTTGAAGGAACATTTTATCCAGTAACTCCAGAATATACATTTTTCTCATCAATACATGAAACATCCTGTATAGACTATATGTCAGGCCACAAAACAAACCTCAACAAATTTTTGAAAATTGAAATCATTTCAAGTATCTTCTCAGATGACAATGGAATAAAACTACAGATCAACCCCAAGAGAAACTTTGGAAGCTACACAAATACATGAAAATTAAAAATCATGCTCCTCAACAACCCTTGGGTCAATAAAGAAATTAAGATGGCAATCAAAATTTTCTTAACACAAATGAAACAGAAATACACCTTACTAAAACTTGTGAAATACTGCAAAAGCAGTACTGAAAGGTAAGTTTATAGCAGTAAATGCCTACATAAAAAAAAGCAGTAAGATTTTGAATAAATAATCAATGATATGCCTTAAGGAACTGGAAAAGCAAGAACAAACCTTTTATTAACCAGAATAAAAGAAATAAAGATCAGAGCAAAAGTAAACAAAACACAGACTGAAAAACAATACATAGGATCAGTGAAAAAGGTGGTACTTAAAAAAAGATAAACAAAATTGGTAAGACTAACCAAGTAGAAAAGAGAGAAGAAGACTCAAATACAATCAAAATTTAGAAAAGGAGACTTTACTACTGGTACAACAGATGTACAAAAGATCATCAGAGAATTTTATGAATAGCTATGTACTAACAAACTGGAAAACCTAGAAGAAATGGAGAAATTCCTGAAAGCATACAGCCTACCAAGATTACATTAGAATTAAATAGAAAGTCTGCAAAAACAGTAACAAGTAGCAAGATTAAATCAGAAATAAAAAGATCCCCAATACAGAAAAGCCTAGTATAGGATGGATTCAAAGCCAAATTCTACCAAACATAAAAGAACTAGTACCAATCCTCGCCAAACTATTCCAAAAAATTGATGAAGAGGGAACCCTCACTAATTCATTGTATGAGGCCAGCATTACCCTGATACCAAAACCAGACAAGGACCCAACAGAAAACTGTATACCAGTATCTCTGATGAACGTAGACACAAAAATCCTCAGCAAAACATAGCAAACTGAATCCAGCAGCACATCAAAATGGTCATATAACGTGACCAAGTGGATTTTATCTCAGGGATGCAAGAATAATTAACATATGCAAATCAATAAGTATGATATATCACATAAACAGAATGGAAGACAGAAACCATATAATTGTCTCAAAAGACACGGGAAAAGCATTTGATGAAATTCAGCATTTCTTCAAGATAAGCGTTCTCAACGAAGAGGCATAGAGGAAACTTACCTCAGAATAGTGAAAGCCATGTGTGACAAACCCACAGCTAACATCACACTGACTCAGGTAAAGCTGAAAGCCTTTCATCTAAGATCTGGAGCAAAACAAGGATGCCTGCTTTCACCATACCTATTCAATATAGTACTGGAAGTCCTAGCTGGAGCAAGAGAAAGAAAGAAAAGGCAATCAAGCTAGAAAAGAAAAAGTCACATTGTGCCTCTTTGCTGTTCATATAATCTTACATTTAGAAAACCCTAAATACTTCACCAATAAATTCCTAGATTTGACAAATTCAGTAAAGTTGCAGAATACAAAATCAGTGTCCATCAATCAATAGCATTTTATATACCAGTAATGAGCTAGTTTAGAAATAAATCAATATGGTAATCCCATTTAAAATACCCACAAAAAATAAATAAATGCCTTGGAATTAATTTAACAAAGGAGCTGAAAGATCTCTGCAAAGAAAGCTATAAAACACTGATAAAAGAAATTGAAGAGGACACAAACAAATGGAAGACGTATGCTCAGGGATCGGAAGAATGAATATCAATATGACCATACTGACCAAAGCAATCTACAGATGTAATGCAATCTCTGTGAAAATACCAATGCCATTTTTCACAGAAATAGAAAAAGCAATTCTAAAGTTCTCATGAAACCAAAAATAAGCTGAATAGTCATAGCAATCTTGAGTTGAATATTTATGTAAAGGAAAATAAATCTATGTATCAAAGGGATACCTGCATTTATATGTTTGTCATAGCACTTATTCACAATAGCAAAGGTATAGAATGAGCCTAATTGTCAATCAACAGATGATGAATACATAAAGAAAATGTGTATACACACACACAAACACACACACTCTAAAATACTCTAAAACACACAATAATACACACAAGTACTCTAAATACTCTAAATACACACACACTCTCAAATACTCTAAAACATACTCTAGGCCGGGCGCGGTGGCTCAAGCCTGTAATCCCAGCACTTTGGGAGGCCGAGACGGGTGGATCATGAGGTCAGGAGATCGAGACTATCCTGGCTAACACGGTGAAACCCCGTCTCTACTAAAAAATACAAAAAACTAGTCGGGCGTGGTGGCGGGCGCCTGTAGTCCCAGCTACTCGGGAGGCTGAGGCAGGAGAATGGCATGAACCCGGGAGGCGGAGCTTGCAGTGAGCTGAAGTGAACTGAGATCTGGCCACTGCACTCCAGCCCAGGCGGCAGAGTGAGACTCCATCTCAAAAAAAAAAAAAAAAAAAAAAATAAATAAATAAATAAATAAATAAATAAATAAATAAATAAATAAAACATACTCTAAAATACTCTAAATACACAAAATACTCTACACATAATACTCTAAATATACAAAATAAATACTCTAAATACACAAAATACTCTAAATACACACAAACATACTCTAAAATACTCTAAAAAACACTCTAAAATACTCAGCCATAAAAAAGAATGAAATCCTGTCATTTGCAACAACATGGAAGGAACTTGAGGTCATAATGTTAAGTGAAATGAGCCAGTCACAGAAAGACAGATGGCACATGTTCTCATTCATATGTGGGTGCTAAAAATCTGATCATATGGAGGTAGAGAATAAAATGATAGATATTAAAGCCTGGGAAGGGTGTGTGAATGAGAGGGGAGGATACAAAGAGGTTGTCTAGTGGGATTTAAACTTCCCTTTAGCTCACTGATCTGATCTGCTTTATTACATTTATATTATGAAATGGGTTTCTCAATACAATCTGGTACCTGCAGTAGAAAAATTGACAAATTTTTTTAAAGGGACGGATAATAAATGTTTCAGGAGTTGCAAGCCATACAGTCTCTGTCACAACTACTCAACTCTGCCATTACGGAAGAAAGCAGCTGTAAACAATATGTAATGCATGGATATGCATCATGTTGCAATAAAACTTTATTTACAAAAACAAACTTTGGGCTAGATTTTGCCTTCAAGATGTAGTTTGCTTTCACCTGCTATAGTTGTTACAAATGTTTTATCTTATGAGAACTCAAGTAGTGTCTGTTGTCTAGGTGCTAGTTAGTCATACAAGGGACCTTTTGTTTGAAATATAGTAACTTCTAAAAGGAGGGCAGAATTTACCAATGCACCAATGAAGGGGATGGTCTTGTGAACCTTCAATGTACCATCCCACTTTGATATGCCATGTTTCCTTTATATATGAGGCTGAATTAGAGGAAGGTATTTCCACAGTATAATCTTCTCTAGGAAGGTAACTTATGCTCAGGAAGTGTGAAAATCAATTTATACAGGAAGTAAACACTTTAATACTCTGCAGACACATTACTTTTGTTTTTTGTTTTTTTCTTTTGCAATGACATCATCAACTGTCATTAGTCCAATTAAAAACAGCATTTTTGTAGAAAATCAGTGACTGGTATATATTAGGTTCTCAGTAAATATTTGTTGAATAAATGAATGATGATCACCCTAGCCTTTGGGTCATTTGTGTGTTTCTCCACACTAACAAATTGCTTTCTAGGTCACCTCAGGGTAACTGATGGCAGTCCCACGTATTCTTTTTTAGATATATGCATTTTGATAGACACAGTAGCAAAATCTCCTAGAACCAAAACAGGCTGGGCACATTTAAAATAAACACTGCAAACTCATTTTGACACTTCTTTTCTGGTATGGTAGTTATCATTCTTTCCATTCTTTAGGTTTAAGTGTCCACAGCATTTTCACTTTACAAACACCACTCCTTCTTTTACAATAATTCCTGTGACATATGTCAGTTCAAATAAATGAATATTTCCATTTCCAGTTGCCCATTCACCCACGTGTCCTTTCAGCACAGGCAGTGAGGCTGCCCAGGTGCCAGATGTTATGCTCGATACTGAAGAGTCAAAGACAAAAAACTCATGCTTTTTATTTAGTTAGGCAGTAGACATTTAAACAGATCATTATATTCTGCTATAGTAAACTTTTTAAAAGTAGCTTATGATTATAAAGGATTGAACAGTTAACCCTGATGGAGCCTTTACTCCGTTGAGTTCAAAGAGCAATTTAGGTTCAATAATTGATAATAAAAGGAAAAAATCATTTTAAAGGAAATATCATATAGAAAGGCCCAGAGGCTTAAGCAAATGAGATACATTCAGGAAAGAATAACTAGGGGACTGCCTGAAGATTACCTGCTTAGTAGTGGCAGAAAAATGAGGGTTTTAATATAGCCAATGAAGATTTAGTATAGGCTGGGCACGGTAGCTCACTCCTGTAATCCTAACGCTTTGGGAGGCTGAGGCAGGTGTATCATTTGAGGTCAGAAATTTGAGATGAGTCTGCCCAGCGTGGTGAAACCGTATCTCTACTAAAAACACAAAAATTAGCTGGAAATCATTTGAACCTGGGAGGCAGAGGGCGCAGTGAGCCGAGATCATGCCACTGCACTCCAGCCTGGGCAACAGAGCAAGACTCCATCTCAAAAAAAAAAAAAAAAAAAAAGAAAGAAGGTTTACTATATACCATGCTAAGGAGCTGAAAATCATTCTAATAGGCAAAGGAGAGTCACTAAATTATTTCAGAGATAGTGCGAATGTGAGCGTATTTATAGTTCAAAAACATTACCTTGGGATAATTGGGAGGGTAGATTTACAAGGGTAGAGAATGGAGGTAGGAAGACCAGTAAAGACTGTAATAATCTAGAAGAATTATGAGACCTATATTAAGGCAGTATAGAAGGGAGACTCTGGAAACCTATATTAAGGTAGTGCCCAGGGAAATAAGTCGGGAGAGAAAAAGATGAAGGTTGTTTTGAAGTGGACCCCCAGAAGATTCAATGACTGATCAGATGACATTAGATAGCAGAGAATGATGAACTACTGATGAGTCCCAATGTTGGTCATGAGGTATTTTTCTCAAGAAGTGGGATTTAAGAAAGACGACAGGCTCATTTTTGGCCATGTTGTGTTTGAAGATGTGGTTAGGCATTCAGGTGAGAGCACTGGGCAATAACTTATTTGGCAATTAAACAAGTTACCACATATCGTTTTTGAGGTTTTTTATTTGATTTATTTATTTATTTATTTATTTATTTTTATTTTTTTTGAGACGGAGTCTCGCTCTGTCGCCCAGGCTGGAGTGCGGTGGCCGGATCTCAGCTCACTGCAAGCTCCGCCTCCCAGGTTTATGCCATTCTCCTGCCTCAGCCTCCTGAGTAGCTGGGACTGCAGGCGCCCGCCACCTCGCCCAGCTAGTTTTTTGTATTTTTTAGTAGAAACGGGGTTTCACCATTTTAGCCAGGATGGTCTTGATCTCCTGACCTCGTGATCTGCCCGTCTCGGCCTCCCAAAGTGCTGGGATTATAGGCTTGAGCCACTGCGCCCGGCCTTATTTGATTTTTTATTTAACTCTTCTCACAACTTTCCAAGATAGAGAAAGTTAAATCTATTTTCAATTAAGATAATTGAGGTTCAGAGAAATTTAAGTAACTCGCCCAATGTTACAGTGGGAGTTAGTGGCCGACTAAATATTTTAAACTGTATCTCCCTGATTTCATTGTATCTTACTCATTCTGCTGTATGATTCAGCTTTTGGTGGAAATGAAAAGTTTCTGTGTTAATATATTGTCTGACTTATCTGATTGGACATGTATTTTATATCATTGTGTTTCCTGTACAAAAGCATTGAGTAACTGAAAGTCTTTTTTCTTATTTTTCATGGCATTGCCTGCTGACTATACATAACATTTGATGTAATATAAATGTAGAGAAGGTAGGAATCGTTTAAAGGAGGAGAAGGTGAAAAAATTAAACAGAAAATGGAGAGAGAAAGCAATGTAAGCTTTTCTCACATTTTTATCTTCAAAATTATAACAATACAAATGAAGTAATCCGTTCCTCATGCAGAGGCTGGAGGGTGAGAGGACGTTCCGTGTATGTACTTTTTCTGATCCTCCCTGGTTGTACATTCAACCGTTAGCTGAATCTTTGTGAATCCAATGGGAGAAGATACTTGGAGCCTCCCTAAAGTTTTGTGTTTGTTTATTATTCTTTGCAGGCTTAAGGGGACATACTCTGTGAAAACAGGCAGGGTAGGGAAACACTGACATCGCACAGCATGAAATATGCAGCATGCTGCCTACGCTGTGGGCATCAGGGACATTGCCAGTTATAGGGCAGTTAGAAACACGTTTTTCTCTCTTGTTGTGAATTTAGATTGTGCTGTTTCTGAGAACTGATGATTGTCTGGAATGGTTTGGTGTACATGTGTTCATGCATGGGAAATGTGTTTCAACAATTACTAGGTGCTTAGAGAAACAACAAAGTAAATTCATATTGATAAGAAGTCCTCAAAGGGGCTGGGTTTAGCACACCTAAATTTATGATGCACTATTCAGATGGCACTTCCAAAGCACTTCCTCTCTGCTCTATCCTTATATGATAATTTTGTAATGTATTAAATAAGTCAGATTTGGGAAATTGCACAAATGCCTGTTACTCTTGTTTATTGAGTGCTTATGGGAGAAGAGAGATGGACCCTGGAGGGAATCTAACTCCTGTGAGTAGATGTGTGGAGTCCGGCACTATAGAGAGCTCAAGGTGCTCTCAGGGAAGGTGTAGAGAGTGGAAAGTCTAGAATTTATGTGTGCTAGGGTCTCATTATGGCAACATGGTTGGAAGAGGAGTCTATAGGACCTTTCTTAAAGTTGTGTCTGCATGGCATATATGATAGGTAAGCTATTTACATTAATATTGGGTGTATATTTAGAATAACTTGATAAAAGGAGTTGTTGCAGACGGACCCCACTCCCACTCACACATATGTGTTGTACACATGAGCACACAGAGACACCACTAGGTGCCACACAGTGTGGTCTTAAGGTCAGAGGAGCAAGGTTAGGACCTTGGGTGCATCTCTAAAAGAAATTATTCAGTCCTTTCTTCTGGACTACGAGGAAGGTCACATGTAGTGTTTTAAAATTCTTTAATTTATACTTTGCTCTTTGAAAATTTTTCCATTATGTTAGTAAAATCTTGTATTTCATGTCAGATTTTTATGGTAGTGGTGTAGGTAGAGGTAAGGGATAGTGTTATAAAGGAAAACTATAAAGTAGGGTGATTATATATATATTTTTTTCAAGCAGGGCCACTTTTACAGAAAGTGATCCTCCTTGGAAAAGTGGTGCAATTAATACATATGCCAGGACAGTTGACAAAAACCAGTCGCAGGCAGACCAGTATGTATGGTCTTCCTGATATAAGGTCTGCGTGTTGAGTGGGGGTGCCTCCCAGAGCAGTGGCCTTTGTCTTGTGTTAATACTGCATGGAAAGCTAGTGGGTCTGTGAGTTCTAGGCTGTTATTTGGTAGAGAGCAATGGCAGTAATGTGGGATCCTCTGGTAGTCAGTTCTTCCCACTCCTCTACGCTTTATCCCTTATCTTTCCATAGTATCCCCAAATAAGTCATCTCTACATGGGTTACAAAAGACAGACATGTGAAAATGTTGAAGTCAGCAACCAGGGCAGTACGTTAAGTCAGAAAGAAATATTTATATAGAAACCCTGATTTCACTGTGCACAGAGGCTCAAAGGAGAATGAAGGAAAATCATTTCTTCCATAGGTTTCTTTTATTGCTTGCTCCCTATAGAGAGGGAATGGGCTGTGGTTTTCAAGAAGTTGGTAATTTCTTGAGAAAGTTAGTAAACCATGTACAAAGCTCCCCCTCTCCTTTCTCAATAGGTGCCTGGGGTATTGGAGCATCTGGCAGGGATGGGCCCTGACATCTGCTGACCCTGTTTGAGTGTCATCACCCTCTACTTGCTATTTTGAAGGAAAATACTTGTAACTTTCTCTTTAAAAAATATAATTCCACTTAATATTCTTGGAGGTGGAAGCTGTCTCAGAAAGATAACATTATTTTGTTTCATTGAGTTTAGATTCCAGAAATGGCTATAAAACTATCGTTTGTATGATCATGCCACCATGATTTATATAGACAGAGGCCATTATACTGATTCAGCATTCCAATCATCTTGATAATGGATCCTAATTATTACACTCTTCTTGTACCTAAAAACAATTGCAAACCAGAATGAAGACTGTTTGAAGAACAAGACTATCATATTTCTATTTTTATCACAACTCTGAATTTTGAAGAAAAAATTAAATTAGAACTGTTAATTATGCAAATCTCACATGACCTTGTGGCTGAAAGATGGACTATAGAAGCAAGGCTGTTGATAGCAATTTAAGGTTTATAGCTGTGAGACGTGTAGAAGAATCCATTGGGAGAACAAATACTGGCTGCCAAAATCAGAGATTAAGAAGTGATCACATTTCTTTCTTCTGTGACAACTGAGGCCCAGATTTAGCCTCCTATTTGCCTTTAAGGGAGCATTCACCCACTGGACTTTACTCACTGTTTCTCCAATATCAGTGCTTCTGGTTAGTTTCAAACACAGGAACATGCGGAATGGACTGTTAATTCCCCTGGCACTTGCTAATGAGGGAGAAGACACCTGTGTTCCTAACTCTGGCCTCTTAGCAAGGAGGGAGGGCAGACTTCCCGTTTTGATCAGAATCTCTTCCCAAAGCAAGAAGAGTGATTTCTTACTTAGACTGTTACCCACTTTCTTTTCTGTATTTTTCTTCCTGCTTCTTTCTGTAATATTGTTTACTTTCTTTGCATTCTATCTTCAACTCCTCTATTTCTTCTCCCTACTTAGTCTACCCATCTTCATTGTTATTCTTGCCACTGCTGTTGTTTTGTTGTTTCTAAGAAACTCTCTTTTTATGACTTTTATTTTTCTTTTCTGCCTCAAGTACTTCACAGACAAATTTCTTTATAAAGTCATGGGAATAGTCAAGATTGGAATGTAACTTGTCAAAAATAGAACTTCAAGTGTTTGGTGCAGCCAGGCATTATATAGTCCTAGGGCTATTCTTCAAGACTCACTGACTTTCTCTCACTCTGTCATTGTCTGCAACCACATCCACATCTCCAGCAACATCCACACTCACAGTCACATCCACACCCTCATCCACATACATAGCTACATCCACATACAGGGTCATATCCACATTCATAGTGACATTCACACCCTCTTCCACACATACAGTCATATCCACGGTCACAACCATGTCCTCATCCACATACATAACTACATCGACATGCAGTCACATCTACATTCACAGTGACATCCACCCCCTCTTCCACATCTACACTCATATCCACAGTCACTTCCATATCCTCATCCACATCCACAGCCACATCCATATCTACAGACACATCCACAATCACAGCTACATCCACGCACACAGTCACATTCATATCCTTATCTACATCTACATCCTCAGCAACATGCACATCCACAGCCACAGCCACATCTTCATTCACCTCCAGTCTCCACATCCGCATCCATATCCTCATTCACATCCACAGCAACATGAGTATCCCCAGCCATATCAACATCCTCATCCATATCCACAGTCACGTCCACATCCATATTCACATCCACATCTGCAGCTACATCCACATCCACATCCACTGCTACATCCACAGCCACAGCTTCATCCATATCCTCATTCACATCCACAGCAACATGAGTATCCACAGCCACATCAACATCCTCATCCACATCCATAGTCAGGTCCACATCCATATCCACATCTATAGCTACGTCCACACCCACATCCACATCCACTGCCACATCCACAGCCACAGCCACAGCCTTATCCATAGCCTCATTCACATCCACAGCCACATCAACATCCTCATCTACGTCAACATCCTCATCTACAATCACAGTCACATCCACATCCACATCCACAGCCACATCCACAGCCACAGCCTCATCCATATCCTCATTCACATCCACAGCCACATCAACATCCTCATCCACATCCACATCCTCATCCACAATCACAGTCACATCCATATCCACAGCGACAGCCATAGCCTCATCCATATCCTCATTCACATCCACATCCTCATCCACATTCACAGTCACATCCACATCCACATCTACAGTTACATCCACATCCACTGCCACATCCACATCCACTGCCACATCCACATCCACAGCCACAGCCTCATCCATATCCTTATTCACATCCACAGCCACATCAACATCCTCGTCTACATCAACATCCTCATCCACAATCACAGTCACATCCACATCCACATCCACATTTACAGCTATATCCACATCCACATCCACATCCACTACCACATCAACAGCCACAGCCACAGCCTCATCCATATCCTCATTCACATCAACATCCTCATCCACAATCACAATCACATCCACATCCACATCTACAGCTATATCTACATCCACATCCACTACCACATCCACAGCCACAGCCACAGCCTCATCCATATCTTCATTCACATCCACAGCCACATCAACATCCTCATCCACATCCACAGTCACATCCACATCCACAGCCACAGCCACAACCACATCCACAGCCATAGCCACATTCTTATTCACATCCACAGCCACATCCTCATCCACATCCATAGCCACATCCACCTCCAAGTCCTCATCCACATCCAACATTTTCATCCACATTTACATCACATCCACATCCTTATCCTTGTCCACAGCTACATCCACAGCCACATCCACATGCTTATTCACATTCACAGTCACACCCACATCCACATCCACATCCACAGCCACATCCACACCCACATTCACAGCCACACTAACACTCACATCCACATCCAAAGCCACATCCACAGCCACTGACCATTTTTTTTCTGTTACATTTATTGTCAGTTTTAGGTTCATATCCCTACTAGGCTGGTTTAATCAGTTACTGTGTATATGGCTCAGTCTCTTTTAGATAAGTCATTCATCATTTGAAATCCTTCCACTCACTGGTTATTCTCCAACATAGTGACGACAGCCTTCCCACTACCTTAGAATCACTTGCCTGCAAAGCTTTTAAAATTCAGATACATAGTCTTTATAAAAACTAACAACTTAGTTTTTATAAAGCTCTCTGAGTATCTGCAAAGTGCAGCCAAGATGAAGAACCTTGTACCTAGAAAGACTTTACAGCTAGCAGCTGCTTGGACTCCTCAATATGTTTCTAAACACAACTGAGGTCTATTAAGACCACAGAGCCCTGCCTCATACCAAGAATCAGGGATCAACTCTATCTTCATTCCATGTGATTTGCAGTAATATAAGGAGCACTAAGGCAATACAAAAAAAGTTAATGTTATTGTGAAATTACCATATGCCAATTACATTGTCAAGTGTTTATGTAGAGAGTATCATCCCATTTACAGATAAAGAAATTTGTTACTTAACTTCTCTCAGAAGTAACATGCCTGAAGTCACAGGTAATACATGGCAGAGCTTACTGTTCTGCTGATGCTAAAACTTCTGCTCTTATAACAATGCACTGAATTGACTCCCTGTATTTGTAATTACAATAAAGTCGGTCTGCTTGACTAGCTTGGGGAATAATAAGTGAGTTATTATAGCTCCATGGTCCATTTGCTTTCTTCATTGCATATCTCCCACCCCTTTGCGTTTCCCTAGTTTAAAGTTTGGCTACAAATAGTCCTGTTGCTCCTCACCTTCCACAGTGTTTGATTCTTACACATGACCATTAATAGTTCACTCAGCTTTCATGAGTCAGTCCTCATTCGTTCGGAAGAGTCATTGGATACTGGACCTACTTGCTGATGTTGTCTCATACTATCACAGAGTCTTTGTTACTGCCCTTGTGCAAATGTACACATCATTCAAGCCTTTCACACTGGTTTTCAAAACCAACTCCCCAGAGAGCAAGCAATTGGCAATTTCTTTTGCTTAAAGAACACATGATGCTCTCCTTCCTCCTTATTCTATATCATTAGCCCAAATGAAACAATTTTAGAATCTGCATTAGGAACTCTTAAGATTGAGTTGGTCTGTTTATGACAGAGAATATTTCAAGGCAGAATTTACGCTGCTTCAAATAAAATGGACTTGCAAGAAAAGCCTTCATCAAATCATTTATTCTGAGCCTCTCTGATCTCATGACATTTTAATGCAAGCTATAACAGTATTTGCTTCAAGCTCTTTATAGTTAATGTTGTTTAAATTATTCTCTATTATATAGTTTATGGAAATATATTCTTCTATATAAAAATGAGAGTAATTTTTAGCAGCAGACTGCATTTAATATGTTAGATTTAATAAACAAAGTCACATTTGTATGTGGGACATTTTCCCAGAACATAATCAAGTATGGCAGGATGGTTATGAGAAGCTCAGTTCCTTGATGTATGTATCAGCTTAAGAGCTTGTCACCTACCTTGACTCATTAATTCTAGTACTTTGTGAAAGTGAAACTTCCTGTTGTCTGCAAAACACTGTGAGGCATTTAACACATGACAAGCCTTTAGATCACATTGCCTCTATGTGCATTCTGAATGCAAATATATCTCTGCAGTAGTGGCTGGCATCAGAATATTAAAATAGGCAATGCATTCTGCACTATCACGTCAGGCTATATCTACGATACATGTGCTCGAGGCTCATAATCTCAACTCTCAACTTCTGCTAAGTTTTTGGTAGATTTACTGGATTCTAAAATGAAATTTGGAAAGATGACTTCATACCCAAGATCAGATTGCTTTTTAGCTTATAAATGACAAGTGAACTGGCATTTTGCAAAAACATTCTTTAGATAATGGGTTCTGCCCTGCTCACTGCTCTGGTTAGATCATTAGACTTTGTGGTTGAGGTCAGCTTCAAGGGAAAGAATTTATACGGTATTTCCTGAAACTGGTCTAAATTGTGTGTAATGCTAATAAATAGTAATTACCCAATGCACTTCTAATGTGCATCTATTGGTGGAGTGACTGTGAAATTTTAAATTAAAAGGTAATTTTGTGAGGTTAACTTAGGAACAAATTTATGAGTACTCAAAGTCTATTTTGCTTTAAATTCCAAAGGCTGCTTATATAATTTCTTATGGGCTTATTATTTATAAACCTTGCTTAATGCCTTGTCATCTCAGGAAGATCAGGCAGTATATCTCTTCCCAAGGCTCACCTCTTACTACTTTGTCCTGTATAACAAATGTATTTCTGATATATTTTCTTTCAATTTCTTCCTACTAGATCCCCTCAGTAAAATTCCTCCTTTCACCTCCTTCTGATGTTTTTGCTAACTCTAAATGATATTTTAGCTGATTTTAATTTAGGTTAATTGACCCTGGAAACAGTTGGTTTAAAACCGACAAACATTTAAGAGTAGTTGTGATTTTTCTCTTAATATTTATGGAAAATAGATTAATGTTTGACAAAATTATAAGCTATTTGAAGAGCCATATTTGCACATATAAAAAATTCATATGAAAATTCAAGCATATAATTGCATATAATAAAATGCCACTTATCTTAGTTACCTGTGACACAGAATATGCCCAATGTTTTATAGCGATTGTACCCTCTTCTCAAATACCCATCAGAACACCCAAGCATCCCTTTCATGGGTAAGCCTATTGATAAGGCTTTGGCAGAAGATTTTTTATTAAAACAGGACAATGCATGATATTAGACCTCTGAAGTAGACATATACAATGGTCTAGAGTCCTATGGTGTCTTAATTTCTCATAAGGGATCCTTTCTCCAGCATTGTGTACATTCTCTGGGTGAAGCATTCTCTACTGATTGAGGTCATTTTTTTTCCCCCCTACATGACTAGTTTGGAATATAAACTGTAGACATTGTTTCACATTACTCGACCTCACTGATGTCCCAGGTGTTTACAATTCCCTTGGACATGACATATTTTTACAGGGTGTATCTTCTGACCAGGGACTGAAAATTTTGGAACAGATCCAAAGGACATATACATATAATGTCTAGTCTTTTTCAAGAAAGGACAGTTGGCAAATGAATACAACTCAATTGAATATATATATAGTATTGTCCTATTTTAACTATCTATTCAGACCAGTTAAAATTGACCAGAGATTGGCATTTTTCTAATCATGTACCCTTGGAAAAGTCTGTTATATTACATGCCCACGAATTTACCTTTAACTCACTACAAGTCAAGAGTCACCACAAATTTTACCTGATTTCTATTTTATTTAAGTGCATAATATGTCCAGTCATTCATTTATAAAGATTACTGTGACAGCAGCTTATAGCTTGGAAGGAATGGGCAGAGAAGGAGAAATGTAGAAGCAGAGAAAAGACTTGGGGGTACTAAGTAATGATCCATTGAAGACTGAAAAGACCTGAATAAAACAAGAGAAGTGTAGCAGAGGATACATCAACAAGAGACATTTTTCAAGTGAAATCCATATGGCTGGGTATCAGACTGGATTTTGTATGTAAAAGAAATAGAAAAGTCAAAGATGACTACAGCATTTCCAACTTTCGTCACTAGGAGTTAGGTCATGCCACAGGAAAAAGAGGCACAGGAGAAAGAACTTTGAAATGGATTTCAGTTTACAATCACAATTTGCATACTTTGAGGGTCAGGTAGATTTTTGTGTCTCTAGAGTGGCTGGACCCTGTCTCTTCTTTGGGACTCAGTTCTGCCTTGGTAGAACTGGAGCAGTTTTCTTCCCTATTGGGAAATTGCTCCACTGCCTACTCACAGAGTCAAACTGAAAACATAGAACTGTTTCTTCATATCTCATTTTCTTTTATATTCACAACCAAATCAGTTACAAAGTGCTGCCATTTCCATCTCTAAACACATTTTGAGTTTGTACTTCTCTCTACTTTTACCCCTATTATCTTGGATGGTACAACCGTCTTTTGGACCACTGCAATGTTTCATAACAATTGCCTCCCTATTTCTTCTCTGAATCCTTTCCTTTTTCAAGCAAAAGTCAAAATGTTGTTTTGACATACAAATCAGATTATATCACACCTCTGCTGAAACCCTTTAGCAGATTCCCATTTCAGGCAGAATAATATTCAGACCATTTATCATAGCCTGCACAAATTTTCAAAAAATAATTTTCTATCTTTCCTTTGCCCTTATCCAGTACCTTTCCACCTCATTCACTCCTCCTCAACCACATTATCTCCTTGCCAGCTCTTTGCTGTGTCCCAACCACATTGAAAGTTTATTCCTGCCTTGGGATCTTTGCTCCTGCTATTAGCTCTGCCTTTTACATCCATATTGCCGTATGGCTGACTCCTTGGTATCCATTAGTTTTCAGTCACATTTGAACTTATCAGAGTGGTCTTTCCTGGCCTCTCAAATCAAGCCACTCTTTTTCATCTTCACATTATCCTTTTTAATGTTTTCCAATTTATCTTTTAAATGTGTGTGTGTGTGTGTGTGTGTGTGTGTGTGTGTGTGTGTGTGTTTAGTCACTTAGGATCTCTTTTCTGCAGTCTAGAATGTTAAGTTCTATAATAGCAGTCATCTTGCTGCTTTGTTTACTGTTACTGTTATATCCAAACACATTGAACAGGTTGTGACATAGAGTCAGCACTCTATATTTGCTCAGTGAATGTGTGATGTAATGCATGAGTTAGGACAAATCTAAGCAAAAGGAAGGGATGCTGAGAAAGTATTCATAGGTTATTCTAAACTAACTTCAGATGCCTCTAACCATGGTGGGGAGTCATTCTGAGTCTGGATAGTACCAGAAGCTACAGGAGATAACAACAACCAGGTACCTGTCAGAAAGAGGGTAGGGACAGACCCAGACAAACATTTTTCCTGGCCAGTGTATTAAACCCATTCTATTCTCTCCCCAAATATTGCCTAGCTTGCACACTGACATCCACATCAAAGAAAGTCAAAGCCTCATTTCCCCATTTAAGCAGAGTGAACTGTGCTTACTTGAGTCCCCACCTGGCCATCCTGCTGTATGCCTCCATGGCTATTATCTTTTCCTCGTAGTCTTCCATAGCTACTCTAGCCAGGACTTTCAGATCTTTCAGAACCTTGTCATTTGCTCTACCATGACTCAAACTGGACAATTTTAAAACATTGCGAATTGATGTCATCAAAGGTTTAACAGTTTCACTTTCAGCTGGGCCCTTGTGCTGCTTTTAATTTTCTTTTACTTCACCTTAGTCTATTTTATTATGTCCACATATGGATTTTTAGGAGCAGCTTTAACATATCTATATGGAAGAGCAAAGGGTTGGTAATCTGGTTGGAAGTAGAGCCTAGAAGACTTACCTTGAATTTACATTTGCATAATAGCATTTTGTTTGCATTTAGTCTGTGTATCAGTAAAATAGCAGAAGTATCTGAAGAGACTTTCAGTCATGCTTACATGAAGATTGAGAGACACAGTCCATGTTCATATCTATTATTCATATCTATCATTATCATTACTTGAGTTTGATGGTGGCTCCCTAGACACCATGAAATGCTAAGCTTTATTCTGCCCAAGCTGTCTCTTGGCTGCACTACTCTAAATTTTCTATATCTTTATGATTCTCCTGGGTTCTCGTTCTCCAGTAGTAAACTCTTCTCTTTGGAGCAAACAATAAAGATATCAGGCACAAAGACATAAATGCTCAAATCCCATTTCTTCTTCTTCTAAACTTACCTGTTTCTTTACTTTGTAGTGTATTTCTTACCACTTGTTTCAAAAGGAGAAAGACCACTGCTCTCCAAGACAAATCTTCTCATGTGGGGTTTCATCCTGTTCCTTATCTCCTTTGTGATCTTTTCCCATCAATCATACCAACTTTCTTATAATTTCAGTATTTCTCTATATTACTTTCTTCTCTTCAGTCTTACAAATGTGACCAAATCATAAATATTGCACAGAAGATCCCCTTTTGCCATTTCCTTGGTATAATTTACTTTTCAATCCATCATAATCTTTCGAGAAATTTTTATTGCAAAGATCATTAATAACTTCCACCCTAACTATGCTTGACCTTTTTGTGTAAAATGACTATTGAATCAATCCCATATTCTTTAAATTCTCTCTTATTTGACTTAGATATTATCATTCATTTATTTATTCATTCATTTATTCCTATATTCATCCTTTGTTATGAACCAGGAACTGTTGCCAGGTCCTGGTGATATAGTAATAAACTAGATGACATTTTTAGAACTTAGACATAAAAAAGGAATAAAAAATAACCGATGTGATACATGCTTTTATTAATGTATTTACAGAGCACTATGTGGGCAGAGAGGAAGGAGAAGCCGACCCTGTGTGTTAGTTAGGGGAGGAGGTTCTAGAAAATATTCTCTAAGTATGCCCTCTGAGTTGAGTCCTTGAAGAATACCAGTTTTCAATGATATACAGGAATGAGAATAAGATAATTGGAATAAGAGAGTTCCTTCAGTTTAGAGAAGCAGCTCACACTGAGGCACAGAGGTGTGAGAGCACACTGACTTCAGGGGCTGCTAACTGGAGATACCTTCCTTATGGAACTAGGAGGAGAGTAAGGGCCATATCACAGAGCACTATGTATGGCATGCTAGAGCACTTAGACTAAAGCAAGTGGAAGCTACAGGAACACTTAGTGCCAGGATCAAATTTGCACCTTAGGTGTATCACTCTGCCTATGGGATGGAAGGTTGAATGCAGTTAGGGGAAAGAAGGAAGAAAGCAAATAGCTAGTATGAAGACAAAAAAACTATCTGAAAAAGGCAACCTGGAAACTGTAATGTCCCACTATGGTTTAGTGGTTTTATGCTGGGGATAGATTGGTCTGGAATGATTCCAAAAGAACAGGACTAAGAAAAGTCTGTAACTGGTTGTAAGTAGCCCCAGATTCCCTTTCAAGGTTCTATTCTGAATTTTCCCTTTCTATATAATTACTTTGATTACTGTTCCAAGAAAGATCTTGCTGTATTTTATATTTGGCTTATGTTTCCTTTAAGTGTTCTTATATCTCTACCCCACAGAGAATTCTCATCTTCTATCTTAAAGTTAGTTACCTCTAGGGAGGCTCCTATGATTCTATATCCCCTTGTATATCTATATTTATATCTGTATTCACTTATATGTATATGTATTTCTATACGTATCAAGCACTCAACACTTTCAGAATAGCCTATGGTGAGTGTATCTCTATGTGTTCTAACTATATTATGAGTTTTTTGCTTTTGTTCATTAGACAAACACTGTTTTGCACTAGAATTATGTACTGTTTTGCACTAGGAAAACTCTAGGATTATGCCTGGAACACAGTAGTGCCTTAATAGATGTCTTTTGGAGTTGAATCTCAGCTACCTTGACCAGTATGATATTGTTTTGCTGAGTGTTTTAGAGAAAAATTAAAGGTAAGACATTGAAAATAATTGAAATAATGAGAAGACAAGGGAGAATTTTATACTGGTTACAATTATATAGTTAATAGTGTAAATTATTGGGAAACTAGATTATTAGGAAACTAGCCAACCATAATTTGGCTAACCTTCTAGACAAATTGTACTCCTCTTACCGCAGGGCTGGTGACATTACTTTGTCTGTAAATGGCAGAGTAAGTCGCACAGGGATTGAGAATTGCACATTGGCTATCATAAAAGCCTTAGAAGGAAATCTGTAATTAGTAGCATGGATGTCTCAGAATCACGTAATGTAAAAACTTAGGATGATTTATGGGCTAACAACTGGACTTTAATAATCTCTGGAGCTTTCTGAAGTACACATTTAATCAGATCTTCTCCTTTCAGTAAGATGATAAACATGAAGTCAGAATAGTTAGACAAATGACTGAGAGGCCCAGGAAATCATTACACTGCTGTTAAAAATCAATCAGCCCTTGCTTGTCCTTCATGAGTGTGTTGGGTACAGACGACAGGCTATGTACCTCTGTATACCCGTGTATGGCCCTGTATAACCCTCAGTCACTAACATATTGTTATCACTCTTAATCTGGATACAAATATTTTCTTTAGTTTATTTGAGGAAAAGATAGCAATTGAGTACCAATATATTTTAAATTAAATATTTAACAACAAGAACAAAAATATCCCAACTATTATAATTACTTATCTAAAAAATTCATTAGTAGTAATGTCTTTAAAATTTCAAACAAGATATCAAACTTCTGAAATGTGATGCTGAACCAACATTTAAATTCCATCCCTAGTGCCTAAGCACTTTGTGCTTAGCCGTGTTAGCTGTCACTGCATATTAGAGCATACGGTGACCTTATTCCTATACTTGATTGCTCCTTGAACAGAAACATGTTTCCTGAGATAAATAATTGTCATCTTTATAAATATGTCTGGCACATGTGATAATGAAATGAACACAGACAGGTATCAGCGATTACATTTTGTTTTAATTGCTTTCTGAGAAACTTGTGACATTTTGTTAAAATACAGCAAAACCAAGGAAAACAGTAATTGTAAATACATCTGAATAGGTAGAGTTACTGGTATTACACAGAAATAGAGCTTCCTGAGAACATCTGCTTTCTAAAGTTCTTCTTGGTTTTACATGCAGAGACGGTGATTGCAATAGTTTCTTCCTTAGAGTAAATGACTTCACAAATGGAGACCAAGTGTCATATGTTGGCAGAAAAACAAATTTACACACATTGTGAGGCACTTGTCAAGGTGTCCAAGTGAGGTATATGAAGACATCCCTAGAAATTGTTAGATTATTATAAACTTTATACAGATAAATGGGCCAGGGATGGTCAGTGGCTCAGAAAGCTTCCAGGAAGGAAGGAATTGGGTACTAATAACAGGTACCAGCGATCCGTAATCACAATTCTCCTACCATAGGTTCCTTTCAAGAAACTTTTGCCAGCTAACTAGCAAAAATACTCATCTCCTTTCCTTCATATACCAAAGACTAGCAATTGATTCATTTCTATTTTAATGAATTTTTAAAAGCTTAATACCTTTAGGAGTACAAGTCATTTTTGGGTACATGGATGAATTGTATAGTAGTGAAATCTGAACTTTTAGTGTACCTGTCACCTAAATAGTGCACGTTGTACCTAATAGGTAATTTTTCATGCTTTATCCTCCTCTCACCCTCTCTTCTTCTGAGTCTTCAATGTCTATTATACTACTCTATATGCCATTGTATACCCATAGCTCAGCTCCCACTTATAAGTGAGAATATGCAATATTTGGTTTTTGATCTCTAGGTTACTTCATTTAGGATAATGGTTTTCAATTCCATCCAAATTACTGCAAAATACATTATTTTGTTATTTTTTTATGACTGGGGAGTATTCCATGGTATGTGTGATGTATTACACATATATCACATTTTGTTTATCCACTCATTGATTGATGAACTCTTATATTGATTCCATATCTTCACAATTGTGAATTGTGCTGTGATAAACATGTATATGCAGGTTTTTTTTTTTTTTTTTTTTTTAATGTAATGACTTCTTTTCCTTTGGGTAGATACCCAGTAGGGGGATTGCTGGATTGAGTGGCAGATCTCAGCAATTGCTTTCTAATGAATTCTTCTGCCCTCAAGACTTACTTGTATTTTTTATTTTAACAATGTTTTATAGTCAGTATTATATTGGGAAATAAAAATGCTTAATATAAATTTTCTTGAGCTTGCTTATCCTAGAGAATCACTTAATACATATGAGTGGGAAAGTGTAGTATAAATAGCTTTTATGTATTCTGTTTTCTACCTGAAAACAAAAACAAACAGGAAAAATGTCAATGTTTTGCTAGGGAAGGGGTGGTATCATAGTGTTGACTTAATTTTGCATGACTTGAGAACTTGGACTGTTAAAAGAAATTCCATTATTCTAACCCTTTAGATGGGAAAAGATGGAGGTTCTCCCACTAAATCAGAACTATTAAGAACTAAATCAGTACTATTAAGAGAAGAACTTATTAACTGGGGCAACATGCATATTCATATGTAAAATCTTTTTCTATTCTTCTACCTCCTTCACCCAAATTGAAGTAGATGAAATAAACGTGTAAACTAGGAATTTTTCTTAAACACTGTTGAAATCAAGTTTGTTTACTTTTAGAGTATAAGACTACACATCAGTTTAAGCTGGATATAAATACCTCTTGAAGAAAGTTGTAAGCTCTTGTCAAATCCAACTAGTTTTTTTTCTTCTTAAGATTCTTCACGTGTAATTTATAAAAATTAAAAAAAATTAACTTGAGGTGGATACAACTCAAAAAAATACGTGTTCCTCTCTGTAGTCGATTTGTTTTATTGGAATCCATGAATCTGTTTATAGTAATAAGGATATCACTGGATCAAGATACTTTACCTGGGCACCTGTGAAGAAGATACTTCTGAGAAATGTAGTTTGGGGCCACTTCAAGTTAGTGGATCCGGCTTAAGTAGTGAGGTGGCTGGATGGTTTATATACGGGGCACCCAGTCTTTGCCATTCCATTTAGGATTTCCCTGGTCTCTAGAACACCAATGAATGTGTTCTAGAATGTCTTTTATCTTCTCATGACTCATACATGATACTTAGAATATCAATTCTAGACCTAATAAACCTATAGCAGACATCAGAGTAGATTGAGAAGATTGTAGCCTTGGATTTAAAACACACACTTTATTCATAATAAGGGTTAGGAACTCTCAGTGCTTTCAATTGTGTTTCCAAATGCTGACTGAGAAGCAAATAATTCATATAGGACATTGGAATTTGAACAGACTAGACTTCTCTGGAATAAATGAAACCTGGCAATCTGCGAAAGCTACATGGGGAATTTGCTGGGATTTTCAGTGTTATTGGATAGATAGTATTTTGTTGTTGTTGTTTTTGTTTTTGTTTGGCTTTTTGAGACAGGGTCTTGCTCTGTCAGCCAGGCTGGAGTGCAGTGGCTGTATCTCAGCTCACAGCAATCTCAAACTCCTGGCCTCCGGGAATCCTCTCATCTTAGCCTCCCAAGCAGCTGAAACTACAGGGTTTCACCACCATAGCCAGTTAATTTTTAACGGGATTACATTGGGGAGTTATACATGATATAAATGATGAATTGATGGGTGCTGACGAGTTGATGGGTGCAGCACACCAACATGGCACAAATATACATATGTAACAAACCTGCACGTTATGCACATGTACCCTAGAACTTAAAATATACTAAAAAAAAGAAAAAAAAAAGAAAAAAAAATTTTGTAGAGATAGGGTCTCACTATGTTGCCCAAGCTGGTCTTGAACTCTGGGTTCAAGAGATCCCCCCACCTTGGCTTCCGAAAGTGCTGGAATTACAGATGTGAGCCACTGCACTTGACCTTAGTATGATAATTTGAAATCATTGATTGGTGATTTGGTTTAAGTTTCTAGATAGATGATTCAGTATATAATAAAATATCCGCAATCTTTTCTAAGATTTAAGAGAAAAGGAAAATGGTTAAGACTAGTTGAGTTAAGACAGCTAATATGTGCATTTTTGGTGGGAATAGGAATATAGTATGTATTTGTTAACAGTGAGCACAATTATTCTGGTAGAGTCTAATATTTTAACATGTTTTTGAAATTGTGTTAGTCCATTCTTGTGCTGGGCGCAGTGGCTCATGCCTGTAATCCCAGCACTTTGGGAGGCTGAGGCGGGTGGATCATGAGGGCGGGAGTTCAAGACCAGCCTGGCCAATATGTTGAAACACCATTTCTATTAAAAATACAAAAATTAGCTGGGGGTGGTGGCACACGCATGTAGTCCCAGCTACTCAGAGGCTGAGGCAGGAGAATCGTTTGAACCCGGAAGGCAAAGGTTGGAATGAGCCAAGATCGCGCCACTGCACTCAAGCCTAGGCAACAGAGTGAGACTCCATCAAAAAAAAAAAGAAGAGAAAGAAAAGAAAAGAAATAAAGAAAGACCTGAGACTAGGTTATTTTTAAAGGAAAGAGGTTTAATTGGTTCACAATTCTGCAGGCTGTACAGGAAGCATAGTGGCTTCTGCTTCTGGGGAGGCCTCAGGAAGCTTCCAATACAGGCTGAAGGTAAAGGTGTGGGTAAGGTGTCTCACATGGCAGAAGTGGGAACAAGAAAGAGTGAAGGAGCAGGTGCTACACACTTTTAAACAATCACATCTTGAACTCACAATCATGAGAGCAGCACCAAGAGGATGGTGCTTCCCCATTCATGAGAAATCCACCCCCATGATTCAACCACCTCCTACTAGGCCCACCTTCAATACTGGGGACTACAATTTGGCATGTAATCTGGGGGGACACATAGCAGAAGGCAACGTGTGACATGCTTTCTGTGCCCTCCAGTGCTTACTGAGCACCTTCCCTGTGTGGGGGGAATCTCCCACTGTGAGTTTTGTCTGTCTGGGGCAGAATTTGCAGTGAACTGAGTCCGTGCTACTACACTCCATACTGGCAAAAGAGCGAGACTTCATTTCTAAAAAAAAAGGAACATGATGCACAGAATCTACCTTAGCGAGATCTACCCTAGTGAGGGTGATAGTGAGTGTGGTGGAGGAATATGGCACATTTGAAGGCAGCAGAGGTCAGTATCTGTGAGGGTAACCTCTTCCCAGCCTTGACCATATGAGTTGCTAAGCTTGTGCTCAGTCTTCACTGGGCAGTCATAATGGGGAGTTTGGGGACTGCCCCTAGCTCTAGTGCCTCCAAGCCTTATTCTCTGGATTCCCAGGATTTCTTGTAAGCTACTTTGCATTTTAGCATTCTTTTTTCACTTAATGAGGTGTGATGGGTTCTGTTTATTACAACCAGGAACCTTGACTAATGCTGTCTTTGTAATAGCTATAGCATTGTTCCACGTTACGCTCATCCATCCATATGAGCATAGCCTCTCACAAATGGAAGGAGCTTTCATATTTACCTGGTTTGGACCCATTTTTATCATATTTTAAAGATTGTTTAGTTTCTTTCCAAAGAATAAAAAATTGAGTTTCGGAGAGCTTGAGTGCAGTGGTAGCATAGTGAAATCCCACTAGATATGGAGTCAAAAGAAAGGGGTCAGAAACCTGGGTGATGTCAGGTAAGTTGCCTAACTCTCTGCCTCAGCTCTTCCAAGTATAGCGTTGTCAGATATGGCAAATAAAAATACAGCCTGTTCCATGCTTGGGGCATAATTATACTAAAAATAAAATTTATTGAATAAAATTCCAATTTAAGTAGACATTCTGCATTTTTTTCTGACAAAAGCAGAGAAAATCTCTAAAAAGACCAAGAAAAGGAATGCAAAAGTATTTTTATAGCACAAAACACATTGTAATTTTTATCTACTATTATTGTCTGAGGTCAAACATCCAGTTAGTATCAAAGCAATTGTTACTTTTATACTGATGTTCAAACAGGCTAAATGATTTACATAGGTCACAGATATTTAGCTCAGCAATATTAAAATATTTGGTAAAAGAATTAATGATTATTCTGAACTTCTAGTTCATTTAAAATAACTTATAAGACAGGCTGGACTAAAAACCTGCCCTCCTTTAATTAATGATACCACAAGTATCATATCTGCAAACATTTGTCTATGTCAATGGCACCAATTTTAGACAGTAAATTCTGATATGTGTCCTCAGTGTTTTTTAAAAAGATAACTCTGCAGACCATAGGCCATACAGTCAAACTTTATGGCAGACAAATCTGTTTTGAATCTTTTCTTGGTTATTATCACAGATAATATACAAAGTCAAAGAAAGACTGGGTTATAGCAGATCAGGTTTTACATATCATCCAAATCTGCTGAGAAATATTTTTCCAAAGACATAACAAAATAACCACGATTTAGCAGTGGCTTGCAAAATCTGAATGCATGAGTTTTTGCATTTCTGAAGATATGCAGAAATAAACAAAGATAAATGAAAATATGAAGTGTCAGCTCAGCTGAAAAAAAAGAAAATGTAGATACTCCTCTCCAAACATACTACACTGTGCCTCCCATCTCGCCTCTGTTTACAACTCTTACAGAATTGAGTGCTTGTGAACTGGGGGATGTTATTAAATTCCACCTGCTTTTAGGGGGAAAAAAGTCTTATTTAAACCTACATAAATGCATTTTCAGTATCATAGACCTTGCTTTGAAACGTGGAAGAGAAGGTGGAGGAAGAAAACAAGATGATAGTACTCCTGTGGTGATGTTGTTGCTTGGTTCATGTAAACAAGTTTGACAATGACAAATACACTTTCTTTTGAAATAGTGACCAGCCAGTGCTGTTCGGAGTTTGAAGAGTGCCATGTAGAGACTTTTTTTTTTTTTTTTTAACTTTGAGGAATTGATATTGCCACCCAAGACAAAAGCACTGAAGGTTGTTTACTTTTGAGGCTTATGATGTGTGTGTGTGTGTGTGTGTGTATGTGCGCGTGTGTGTGTGCACACGCACGCATAGTTTGGAAAGATATCAATATCCTACTTCTCTGTCAAGCATAGTCTGTGGGAAGTGGGAGGAAATTTAATGATCTGTTGCAATCTCTGAGCAGCCTTGGATTTTTTTTTCACAGCTCATCTTTACAGGAAGGCTTACAGCCTTGACTGAGTCCTAGGAAGCATGTAATTGTGGTTGTCATAATGAAGCTCTGAAAGAAAGTGCAAGTCTATGAGCCTGCCTGGCTTTTGACATGGCAGGCAACTTTTTCTACCATGTATTTGTATACTTGCTCTACTTCTAAAGTGGAGTGTGGGATTTTGATTAGCAGGGACTATATTTGACTTCACTGCTGACATGTATTTAAGGTGTCATTCTTCAGCTCTTCATTTTGGTTACATCTTCACTTTAGTAGGCCTCTTCCTTACCGATGATCAACTCAGAGTGAGCTACAGAGGTGTTTTCTTTTAAATATATGCAAAGTTTTTCTAGTTTATATTGTACTGTTTGCAGCCCATGATTTTATATAGATAGAAAGATAGAGCTAGGTATAGATATAGATATGTAGAGAGAAATTTTAATGCAGGTAACAAAGGGTGTGCAGCAATGGCTGTTGGTTATTATAGCGCAGACATAGAACAAAGAGAAGTATACATGGATCTCTGGCAGAAATACGAAGGCCTGTGGCAGACCTGTCTCCAAAACAGGAAAGCAAAGATGGTCACAGTGGTGTTCTATCAGTTTTTACTTTTATTTGACCATTCTCGAAGTTCAGACAACCATCTGCAGCTGGTCTGAGCTAACATGAAGTTCTGCTGTTTCCTCCCTTACTGTAGGGCAACAGACAATAGTTCCCGAGGTGTGATCTGAGGACTGGGGATCTGGAAGCATTTTCAGGGGGTCCACCAGACACTTTTGGGGGGCCTATGAAGTTCTCCCTTTTCCAACTACTACCTTGAGAGTCCAAAATTTTTCCTGTATGTCAATCCAAGCAACAGGTTTAATGCAGAAGCAGGTATGAGAATCTAGCTATTAACACATATTTTAAAGAGACTGTGGCTGGGCATGGTGGCTCAGGCCTGTAATCCCAGCACTTTGGGAGGCCGAGGTGGGCATATCACTTGAGGTCTGGAGTTTGAGACCAGCCTGACCAATATGGTGAAAACCCATCTCTACTAAAAGTATAAAAATTAGCTGGACGTATATCTGTAATGTGCCTGTAATCCCAGCTACTTAGGAGACTGAGACAGGAGAATCACTTGACCCTGCAAGGCTGAGGTTGCAGTAAGCTGAGATGCCACCACTGCACTCCCACCTGGGTGACAGAGTGAGACTGTACATCAAAAAACAAACAAAAAATGGAAAAATAAAGAGATTTACAAAAATATAAACAATGCAATGCAACTTTTCTTTGTTTTTGTTTTCAACAACATAGTTACTTCTCATCAACTATGTTATTTGTGTTAATGTGAAGTTTATTAATAATTTAAAATATGTTAGTAATTTATATTCTGCAGTTTCTTAGTTTTGATTTCTACTATGGTAAATATCTACAGATGTAACCCATATAAACAAAAGGTTTTTGGAGTCTTCAATAATTTTTAAGAGATACTGAGGAAAAAAACATTGAGAGTTGCTATTCTGGAATAACACTCTAAAGCAGACAGTGAAGACCATATGTGAAAAGGCTAACCATAGTGTTTGGTCTGAACAGTCTATATAGTCTATCTTTGTATGTTTCTCTCTGTGTAATATACCTTTAATGTATACATACATATGTATATATCAATATCTACATACACCCATGTGCTGCTTAATGATAGAGATATATTCTGAGAAATGAGTTATTAGGCAATGTCATCATCCATTAAGTGCATTTACACAAACCTGCAGGGTACAGCCTACTACGTACCTAAACCGTCGAGTATAATCTATTGCTTGTAGGTTATAAACCTGTACACAGTGTTACTGTACTGAATACTGTAGCAATTATAGCACAATGATACGTATTTGTATATCTAAACATATCTAAACACACAAAGCATACAGTAAAAAAAAAAAACTATAAATGATAAAAAAAAATAGTATACCTGTATAGGGCAAGTACCATGAATGGAGCCTGCAGTACTGGAAGTCACTCTGGATGAGTCAGCGAGTGAATGGTGAGTGAATGTGAAGGCCTAGGACATTATTGTACAGTACTGTAGACTTTACAAACACAGTACTCCTAGGTAACCCTAAATTTATTTACAATTTTTTTCTTCAATAATAAATTCATCTTAGCTTACTAAAAATTCTGTACATTTTAAATTTTAAATTTTTAAAATATTTTGACTCTTTTATGATAACACTTGGCTGAAAACACACATTATACAGCTGTACAAAAATATTTTTTCTTTACATCCTTATATGATAAGCTTTTTTATATTTTTAACATTTTTAATTTTTTTTAGTTTTTAAACTTTTTTGTTAAAAACTAAGACACCAACACACACATTAGCCTAAGCTTACATAGGGTCAGAATCAACAAGATGTCACTAGATGATAGGAATATTCCAGCTCTGTTATACCCTTAAGGGCCCAGTGTTGTAAATCCCCTATCAGTCACTGACTGAAGCATAGTGATGTGGTCCATGAGTATTCATGTGAACACACACACACACACACACACACACGCATAAACACACACACACATACACACACACACACACACACACACAGAGTATATGTATATTTAATTAGACTGAATGTATTTTACATGGGCATAAACTCTTCAGGTGCCAAGTTTCTATCACTTGCTCCTTTCTTTCACTTGGAGTTACTTTATATTTATTTCTAACTCTGTGGCCCCGTAGACATATGAATTGGTAAAGTCTTTTAGAAAGGCCCACCTGAGGATAATGAGGCCTGCTAGTGATCTCATGAGACATTTTGGAGGCTAAAATCCAAAGATGGATGTTAGAAACATGAATTGCATGAAAGAAGCACAATGTCGCAGTGTCGGTAGAAATAAATAGTAATAACCATTACTATCATTACTAGTATGATTACCTCATTTTTTCCTAATGCAATTTGAACATGCAATTCAGGAGGGAAGAGCTATAAAGACAATCTCTTTCAGAGTAGATATTTTCTCACAGATATTTTTTCCTTGTCAATAGAGAGAAGTAGAATCTTGTGAACTAAAATGACACCTGTATATAAACTAAAATGAGGACTCCTAATTGGAAAAAACCATAAGATTGGGAGTTATAAGATATTGATATGGTCTTCTCTTTACTAACTAGCTGTAAAAACAGATAAATTAATCAACTTCCCCTGTCCAGTTCTTTTACCTGTAAAATAAGGTTATTGAGCTAGGAGGATTTCTAAAGTTTCTTCCGGCTTTATGATTCTACAAGCCTAGAAGAGTACCTTGATTTCTCAGTAGAAACCTTTGTTCATGCTTTTCATAATTGGTTCACATTGGAAATTCAGGCTATGTCTGAAAATCGCTAGAGAAGTAGCAGGTTGTTATTTCAGATGTGTACATTTATTAAGAAAGCATCATTTTATGATGGATGCCTTCAACAAACCAACCAATCAGTACAGCAGCACTTCGTTTATCCCATATTGGTAGGGAATGAAGTGTTTCACTTGCATGCATTTTCCAAATAATTGACACATATTCCTTTAAGAACAACAACAAAAAAAGCTGTCTTCATTACTTTTTATAGAATTGATTTTCAAAAACATATTCTACATTCCTGTATCCTTTAAAGAACAAGCTATAAGGAAGTCTAAACTGTGCTTCATGATTCAGGTCTGGTAAAGGCTCTTTACTGCCAAAGGCTTTTTGTACGTCACAGAGGGCTTTTTGTAACCACTTTGATCTTGATTTATGGTCAATGAATTTGACTTGTAGTTTCAGTAAACAATAGTTTAATTATTAAAATATGTTAAGTATGCAGCGAATACATCAGTTTTTCTTAAATTTTAAGCTCTGATTATTAAATTAATAAAATCCTGCTAAATTAAAATCATAAGTCTGTAAGATTCTCTTATACTCTTAACATCCTTAAAAATCAACTTACAAAACTATCAGTTAAAATTAACTGTGAATACTTAAATATATTTCATAAAGTACATAGATTTATAAAACTAATAAAATATATTTTAAGTATTTCAAACACCTGAAAACATTTAAATCTAATAATAATTTCAAAAGCATTGGCAAAAATATGGAACAGAAATATCATTGCCATCAGACTGATTGTGTGTGTGAGCATGTGTGTGTAGGCTTAGTGTTACAATAATCTTATCGGTTCCCACAGAGAAAGAATTCTCATTATCTCAGATTTGCTGATGTTAGATCAAGGATAATTTCAAGATGATTCATTGTATATCTGACCTCCCTACTTACCGCAAGTAATTTAAAATGTAAGTTTTGAGGCGATGATCTTATGTTGAGCTTTGCTAGTCTTAGTCAATTACATAATTTTCTCTTTCTTGAAATAATGTACTTTTAGATTTTACTTCATCAGGGCTATACAACTCAGGGTCTTGTCATTTATATACAATTCTGACCTAATGTTTAAGTTTATTTTAAAGGCATTAGGTTGAATTCTGTGGTTTATAGGCATAGGTACTAACCAAAAAGTGAACAGGATATACTGATAATTTTTATTGCGTATCATCCAGCTTTTCCTGTAAAATATATTTTGGAAACTTTTACCTGCCCTTCCTTCATTTGCCACTTTGATAGCTTTTGTCCAGATAACTACTCTAATTAAGTGTGTATACAAATGGTCAAGTCGACCAGTGGGTGTCCATTTATTTTAGTTCACTTTTCACTTTGGCAGCTTTCCAAACATATACAAGATTATGTTTTCTGTGCTTTATGACAATAATAAAATACTCCAGGATCATCTTGATTTTTCTTCTTAGCAGGACATTGAAGCAACTACTCTCCAAGGATCACTGATTTCTTTTGATAAAAAGTAGAATGAAAGACAAAAACTGTGTGGGAGTGCATTTATGAATATTGGTGGTAGAAAACACACTGTGCTGCTGAACACATTTAATAATACAATGAGAAAAAATTATTTCTCTTTGGGTCCTAATTTTACATTAATATTGATGATTTATTGTAAATATATTAAGTTCCTGATAAAACATGCAGTATACACCAAGATCATGTTTACATTATAAAAATTTAAAACTTTAATTTTCTAGAATTAAGTTGATTTGGAGCCTACATTTGAGCTGCAATACCCCTCTCTAATTTCGTAATTCGTATTTCTTGTTACCTTAATTGGAGTCATATTTTTGTTAAAGAGTTTCTTTGTTGTTCTGTGATGCTATAATATCACCAGGTTCTTTTGGTATAAGAGCTCTTTTTGTTCTGAAGTGATGTGGTTCAAGGCTGCTTTGCCTTTTGGGTCAATGTGTCTCTCTTTTCTCTTATTTTTTCTGTGCACAACTTCTCCACAGATTCAATCTCACTTCTTCTCTGAGTCGGTTTTAACCAGGCAGCATCTAGGGAGGGTTGGCCATTCATCAAGCAGCCATGGACCTGGGTACAATGAGGTCATGGTAAGCTGTGGGAATCTGACCTGCTCTCTGCTAGTGAATGAAGCTACATCATTCAGATTCTTGCTGAGTTCCTTCACTGCAAATTCTACTTCTTCATTAAAACTAAAAGGATGATTCAACCATCAATACCGGGGAATGCAGGTTCACTGGATTTTGTCAGATTTAAGAGAATGTTTTCCTGTTAAATAGGAGAAAACAGAACAGACAAGGTTGGGCACAGGATTAAAAATCTACTAAATCAGCGTCATTCACTTTGTGACACCTGCCTTCTTAAATTCTGACTTTGTCTTAAGGTTTTTTGACACTCTTTTCCTCCATGCTACCATGCTGGCCTGAGGTGGTGAGGCTGTTTATTACATTCCGCCCCTTAGTTCTCTTTGACCTGTTGAAGACAGGCTGAAACTTTCAAAATAATATTTCAAATGCTGAAGGACCCTTAATTGGAGGTTAAATACAGAATTTACAAGGACTGTAACCTTCCAGTTTGTAAATTAGAGAGCATTGATCTCCCCTAATTAGTTTGGCCCCCAGGGCCACAGACTTTGGTTTTTTTGAGAAATGGGTCCTTTGCTTCCCACTGCCTAGAGCACTCTTCCATATATCCAAGCCCTTCTGAAATTTGTCATCCATATATCATTCTGAGAAGGATGGCTAGGCAGTTCTACAAAGCACCCCCCGTTTTTGATCATTTGGTGAGTGTCCAGTCAAGATGGCATGAGAGGACATTGGCCTCAGATTTTTTTTGTTAACACATCATGGATTATTCTGCAGAGAGAACCACAAATCAGCCAATAATTCCTGAGGTCAGGCAATTTCCTAGTCTACACCTCTGTTCCTGATAAAAGTTTCATAATACAAATCAGTGGTTCCCAAACTTGAACTTGCCTCCTTCATCTGGAGGGCACGTTTCACCTCCTGAGGCCTGCAATCAGTCAGTCTCAGATGGGGCCTGAGAATTTCTATGACATTCTCAGGTAATGATGCTGCTTCTGGTTAAAAGCCACACAGTGAACCACAAAGGACAATTTACATCTAATGCTCAGCTCAAAGTGGAGCTATTATTGGGAGTTTCCAGCTGTCTTGCATATTTTGATTGAAAAAATAGATGTACCCAGTATACCTAAACAGAATAACTAAAAAGAGAAAATGAATGTCAGGCTATTTGGAAATAGTTGAGCCCTAATTTACAAAGTGGGGATAATTCAGATTCTGCTCCAATAGTCACCATTTCTATGTTTGTTCGAGGCAAACTGGATTCCTAGACAATTGAAGTTTTCTCATTCCTTTTACCTATTATTCATAGGGCTGCTGCCAGAGAATATAAATATCAACTCTAATGGTCCACATTATAGTGACTCACATTTAATCAATTCCATTTGGATGCTAGCAATTGCTTTTGAAACTTCAAGGAAAGGACAGCCGAGAAAATTAAGATCTGTACTGTCTTTTTAACTAAGTTGCTATTCCAAAGTAAGTCATGCTGCTTTTGAAAAAGTCAGTAAATAGGATTATTCGAGAATCTAAAAATCCCTGCAAGGTTGTTTTGATGAGAATGTTAAATGTTACTCAATTTCATTAAATTCATGGGTGTTCTTCAAGACCGTATTTTCCAGGTGAGACTTCACAGCATTGTAATCTCTGGGTCTGAAGGACTGCACACTTGCTTTTCTGATGTCTAAGAGGGAGTGAGCTCAAAGATCTCTTCTATTTCTTTTAGCATGAAGGATGTGCTCCCCACTTAGCAATCCCTGTCCTCCCTTGACAGTCCACAGCTCCTTTTTATTCACAGAGTGATGCCATTGTTGTTACTTCTCAGTTTCTGTCTTTTGTGAATACTGGAGATCCTCCTGAGGCATGCCATCTTATCACCACAAGTCGATATTCATTTGTTTTCTTCAAGGTCCATAGAGCCAGCCTATAATGCTCATCAGAGACAGTCAAAGTGGTTAAGTAGGAAGTATAATTCCTGGCTTAAAAATCATTTGGCCTCCAGTCCCTGTGTGTCTACATCCTAAAAAAAATAAATAGCAATTTTCCTAATGACTATTTGCCACTTAAAACAAAATCAACTCTTGACAATAAACCAATTCAACACAAGCCATCTGAAATCAGAAATTGCAAGTTAATATTAAAAATGTGATTAATATGATTAATATTTGTCTGAACATGTGAATACTATTTTTGGTGGCTTGACAAATAATTATAAAGGATTCGGCAGGCAGGATAAATTATCTGTGGATGAAAGCTTATTTTACAATATAACCTTTTAAAAATCTAACATGGATTAGATAGTTTAGTAAATATTTTTTTCTGAACACTGTCCTTCTTTAAAATAATTTTGCTAGACAAATGAAGATTCCAAGAGTTTTAAATCATGTGTAGTAGAGATCCAGAATCCCTTATGTGAAACTTTTGGGGCTAAATGTGTTTTTTTTTTTGTTTTTTTGTTTTTTTTTAATTATACTTTAAGTTCTAGGGTACATGTGCACAACGTGCAGATTTGTTACATAAATGTGTTTTAAAAGCAGAGTTTTTAGATTTTAGAAAATTATTATGGACATAAACTGTGTATTGTGTAACAGCTCCTGTGAGGTATGGAGCAGCTTCCCACAATCTAATTTTAACATGTTTATGCCAAGATGAATGAATAGTTATGTGAAGTAGAATTTTTAGAAAGACCTATAAATATCAGTTCAGGTTAGGTTTTGTTGCCAAAAAGGTTATAAAGCACTTTTGCTTTCAGAGCTTTTTGGATTTCACAAGTTCAGATAAGGAATTGTGAATCTGTAACACTCATGAAATGTTATCATCAATTCACTGATGTTGAATATACTCATGTTAGATATCTGGCAAATTGGGAGAGTCGCTTCCTAATTGGTATCAAAGTGAAAATGAATATTTTCTTTAGTGAAGAAACATGGCTTTCTGTGTCACCCCATTAAAGTGTCACCTCTTTCTTCTTTCTGTGTCATCCCTGAAGTGAATAGATTAGATGTAGTTTCTGTTTGTTTAATCTTGAAAAATTTGCAAAGATAACAAAAGGATGTAACATAGTACCTTGCAGACCAGAGATATCCAATAAGTAGCCGTTTCATTTCAGCTTCTTACTAGCAAATTTTTTTTTCTTTTTCAGCCTTTATTTTAGGTTCAGTAGGTCCATGTGCAGGTTTGCTATATGGGTAAATCACATGTCGCTAGGTTTTGATGTACAAATGAGCTTATTACCCAGGCAGTGAGCATGGTACATGATAGGTAGCTTTTCAACTCTCATCCTCTCACCCTCCACCCTCAAGTAAGCCCTAGTGTCTGTTCACATCTTTGTGTCCATGTGTACTCAATGTTTATCTCCCACTTCTAAGTTAGAGAACATGTAGTTGGCATTTCTGTTCTTGCAGCAATTGTCTTAAGATAATGGCCTCCAGCTGCATCCATGTTGCTGGAAAGGACATGATTTTATTCTTTGTTATGACTGTGTAGGATTCCACTGGGTATATGTACCACATTTTGTTTATCTAGGCCATGATCACTGGGCATCTAGGTTGATCTTTTCTGTTGTGACTAGTGTTGCAATGAACATGTGAGTGCATGTTGATAGTAAAAGGTAGAGTTTTGGAGGTCCTTGTCCATATATGTAGTTATGATCCTCATGCTCAAAATGTGCAGATCAGCTACACAGTGTGGCTTAGAAATGGTCACCAGGGAGCATATCTTCCCTTACTTGTGCTGTTTCTTTCTTTTTTTCTTTTTTTTTTTTTGCACAGAGGGAGATATTTTGCTAAAAATTCAAATTCAAATACTGTTTCAAGCATTACCCCTTTAGCCTGTTTTTATCTGTTGTATATGAGGCTGTCTATCTATAGATATGGTTAAATCTCTTTGAGTCCACTTCTATCTGTATTTTTATGGCTATATATGGTGCCTATTTCTCATCAGTTTCAGAGTTCTGCAACCCAAGTCCCATGACAATATGTTCATTCATGTTACTTCTGCAGAGTTTCCAAGGCAGAGGAATTTCTTTGTTTTTTTTTTTTTTTTCAAAGTTTATGTACACACACACACACACACACACACACACACACACACACACACACAATGTGAATAGATATTTGTCTACATAGCCTGTAAATGTAACAAATCCAATTCTTAGGAATTTAGTAATGGGCCGCTTCCAGGAGACAGATATTAATTTCTAGCTGATGAATTCCTTTACTTCACTTTTGTTTTTCTCTAAATTTATTTTATTTCCATTTTTAATCACTCCTTTGTCTGAAATAAACAATATGCTCTGCTTTATGGAGCATAAGTACTTATAGCTCAAAGAGGATTACTTTAAGATTAATTATAATAATTTTGTAGCACAGCATAGGAAGTATTTATAAATGTATATGTGTGATCGTGAATAAAGTATTACATAAATAATATTTTATGCAAATTTCATTTTTACTTTTTTTCTCTATAGAGATCTGGGACTTAATGATGACTGCAGCCAGAGGCTCCATAACACTTAACCTCCAGATATAGTTCTTAGAAATAGGTCTGTTAAGAGCTGCAGATGTTTTGCATCCATGCAAACTGCATGAATCGATCTGTATCATGTTGCTAGACTGAATTTATTTGAAAACGGGAAAGGCACAGATGTTTCTACTTTGAGTATTTCCCTATTAAGAATAGTTTTTACTTTGTTAGTTTATGCTATTCACTACCCAAGAGCACCTGTACAATTTCGATTTATTGTTGGGTTCCTCATTTCTCAATCTGCTTTTTATTTATTTCCTTGACTTTTATTGTGTGCCTAGTATATGTAATATCTTTTGCAAAGGCAATGTATGTAGATGACTGCAGAGATACATTTCTTATTAAATAAATTCCCTTGGTTAAATATCAAGTAAACTTCCCATAGGCCCATTTTATAAGAAATAGCTACATTTTTAAAAAAATGGACATGTAATAATTATACATACTTATGGATTACATAGTGATGGTTTGATGCATTCAGATCAGATAAGGGTAATTAACAGATTCATCATCTCAAACATTATCTCTTTGTTTTGGGAACATTCAATACCCTCCTTTCCAGCTATTTGAAAATATATGATATGTTTTGGTTAACTGTAGCTATCCTACAGTGCTACAGAACAATATAACTTATTCCTCCTGTCTAGCTGTAATTTTGTGTCCTTCAACAAATCTCTCTGTATTCCCCTTTCCCCTCCTTCCCCTCTCCTTCCCAGGTTCTGGTAAACTTTGTTCTAATTTTTACTTCCAGAAGATCAACTTTTTTTTCAGCTTCCATACAAGTGAAAGAAAGTAGTGTGTAACTTTCTGTTTCTGGCTGAATTGTATTCCATTGTGTATATATGCCACATTTTCTTTACCCATTCATCTGTTGTTGGACACTTGGTTTGATTGCTTATTTTGGCTATTGTGAATAGTGCTGCAATTAAACATGGGAATGCAGCTATCTTTTCAATACATTGAGTTCCTTTCCCTTGGGTAAATAAATGCACAGTAGTGGAATTGCTGAATCCTATGGTATTTCTATTTGTAGTTTTTTTGAGGAATCCCCACACTGTTCTCCATAGTGGCTGCACTAGTTTAGATTCTCACCAGCAGTGTACAAGATTTCCTTTTCTCCACATCCTCATCAGCATTTGTTACTTTTTATCTTTTTTATTATAGCCACCCTAACTAGAGTAAGATGATATCTCATTGTGTTTTCGATTGGCATTTTCTTGATGATAAGTGATGTTGAGCATTTTTTCATATATTTCTTGGTCATTTGTATGTCTTTTTTTGATAAATATCTGTTTAGATGATTTAACCATTTTTTAATTGGACTGTTTATTTCTTTTCTGTTGAAATGTTTGAGTTCCTTGTATACTCTGGGTGTTAATACCCTGTGGAAACAGTAGTTTGCAAATATTTTCTCCCATTCTGTAAGTTGCCTTTTCACAGTGTTAACTGTTTCCTCAGATGTGTAGAAACTTTTTGATTTCATATACTCCTATTGTTTATTTTTGCTTTTGTTGCCTGTGCTTTTGAGACCTTTGTTCATAAAATCTTTTCCCAAATTAGGGTCCTGAAGCATTTCCCCTGTGTTTTCTTCTAGTAGTTTTAAAATTTTGGGTCCTATATTTAGGTTTTTAATTCATTTTGAGTTGTTTTTTATATAGAGTGTGAGGTGGGGGGTCTAGTTTAATTTTTCTGCATATGTATATCCAGTTTTCCTAACAGGCTGTTATTGAAGAGACTATCCTTCCCCCACCTTTGTACAAATCAGTTGGCTATAGACATAGATTAGTTTTTGTGTTCTATGTTCTGTTCCTTTGGTCTCTGTGTTTGTGTTTATGTCGCTACCATACTGTTTTAGTTGCTATAGTTTTGTAGCATATTTTGAAGTCTCGTAGTGTAATGCCTCCAGCTTTGTTCTTTTTGCTCAGAATTGCTTTGGCTATTTGGTATCTTTTGTAGTTCTATACCAATTTTGTAATTTTTTTTTAAAGAAATAGCTATTCTTTGTGAGTAAAGAGATATTTTTAGAAATGCAATTATGGGAAAAAAGAGACATTGTAGCTTATCCCATGGCACCACAGTAGTAGTGAATTTTCAGGAGCTGTTTCTCATAGCAAGGTATAGAATGTTATTGAAAGCTTTCCAGAAGCTTTCCTCACAGGTCAGGTTTTATGATCAAAACTACATATCTGCATCCCTTATAAGAAATGAACTTGAAACCAGGCCCAGTGACTCACACCTGTAACCCCAGCACTTTGGGAGGCCGAGGTGGGCAGATCACTTGAGGCGAGGAGTTTGAGACCAGCCTGGCCAATATGGTGAAACCCCGTCTCTACTAAAAATACAAAAATTAGCCAGGCGTGATCGTGCACACCTGTAGTTCCAGGTTCTTGGAGGCTGAGGTGGGAGGATGGCTTAAACCCAGGAAGCGGAAGTTGCAGTGAGCTGAGATTGCTCCACTGCACTCCAGCCTGTGTGACAAAGCAAGACTCTATCTCGAAAAAGAAAAAGAAGAAGAAAAAGAAAAAGAAAAGGAAAAGGAAAAGAAATGAACTTGAGGCATACGTGATGAAGATCATTTCTGTCTAGTAGTCTAATGCAGGATCAAGGCCAGAAATTAGAACCAAGACACTGGTTAAGTGAAAGTCAAACTTCAACCAGGCATTACGACATGGGTCAGAGTCAGAAGATGAAGGATTGATACATCTAAAATTTATACCACAATCAGAGCCAATTCAGATAGAAAAGTAGTAGAAGACAGAGCCAATGTATCCTTACCAAGAGAACCCATAACACAGCAAGTCTTTGACTTCCTACATTCTTACAGGTGTGAAATTCTGCAGAAGGAAGGGTAGGAAAGGCAAACCCAGGGGACATCCTGCTATTTGCATCTGCTCCCAGATACACATTCAGTAACCAAGGTGAGGAAGCATATTCTAGCATAGAGATGCTAGGGTACTCACCAGTAACCAGCAGGAAAATAAGTTGAGTCTCCTTCCTGCTATTAAATTGCCATGAGATTTAAAATAAATTGCTTAAGTCACCCTTGGTCCTTAGTTTCCTTATCTGTAAAAGGAGGAGACCATGTGCAGTTTAATTTCTTTTCTAGCCTAATAATGCTACCATTTTATGTGCTGGTCACAGTGAATATAAAAATATGTTTGGTTCCTGTTTCCCGTCATGTTAATTTGCATCATGCTCTAGTTTATAGACTTAAATTTATGGTTTGGAGAAATCTCTGCATTATTATTATTTTCTTAACTTTTATTTTAGATTCAGGGTATATATGCAGGTTTGTCATATAGATAAATTGCATGTTGTGGGGGTTTGGTGTACAGATTATTTTGTCACCTAGGTAATATGCATAGCATTTGATAGGCAGTTTTTTTGTCCTTATCCTTCTTTCAGCCTCTACTCTCAAGTAGGCCCTGGTGTCTATTGTTCGCTTCTTTGTGTCCACGAGTACCCAATGTTTAACTTCCACGTATAAGTACAAACATGTGGTACTTGGTTTTCTGTTCCTTGTTTGTTCACTTAGGATAATGGCCTCCAGCGTCATCCATGTTGCTTCAAAGGGCATGATCTCATTATTTATGGCTGTATAGCATTCCATGGTGTATATGTACTACATTTTCTTTGGCCAGTCTATTGTTGATGGGCATTTAAGTGTTAATATCTGCTATTACATTCAGAGACAGTCTTATAATGAATAAATCAAGGCTTATCATAATAAAATTGTTTACAAAACAGCAATAGACAACAACAAGAGAAAAATGACATAACACATACATAAAACAAAGCTAAGAATGACAACAGACTTCTCAGAAACAATGCAAGACAGAAGATTGTAGAGTGAAATCTTCAAAGTTTTAAAATTGTCAACCTTAAATGCTATACCCAGTAAAATGTCTTTCCAAAAGAAAAATGATATAAGGTCTTTTAATAAATTTCTAAAATTCATAATAGTTTATGAGCTACATAAAAATTGTAACTATACTGTAAAGAATTCCCCTATATGCCATGCTCAGTTTCCCCTATTATTATTAATGTCTTAAGTTACTATTGTGTAATATGGTTTGACTCCATGTCGCTGCCCAAATATCATGTTGAATTGTAATCCTCAGTGTTGGGGGAGGGATCTGGTAGGAAGTTCAGGGAGGGATCTGGTGGGAGGTGATTGGATCGTGAGGGCAGATTCCCCCTTGCTGTTCTCATGATAGTGAGTTCTTACACGATCAGGTTGTTTGAAAGTGTGTGGCACTTTTCCCTTTGGTCTCTCTCCCCTGCTGGCCATCTGAAGATGTGCTTGCTTCTTCTTTGCCTTCTTCCATGATTGTAAGTTTCCTGAGGTCTCCCCAGCCATGCCTCCCATACAGCTTGTGGAACTGTGAGTCAATTAACCCTCTTTTCTTTATAAATTGCCCACTCTCAAGTAGTTCTTTATAGCAGTGTGAGAATAGACTAATACATTGTGCATCTGTAAGAATTCATAAACCAGTACTATCATTATTAACAAAATGTATGCTTTTTTCAGAATCCCATAGATTTTACCTAATAAATATCCTTTCTCTACCCTGCTATAACAGCTTCTCAAACTGTCTTTGTTTTTGATTACCTTGATAGTTTTAAATTTTAAATTTAAATATTTTAAATTGACAAATAAAAATTGTATATATTTATGGTATACAATGTGATGTTTTGATATGCTTATACATTGTGGGATGATTAAATAAAGTATTGACCTTGAAAGTTTTGAGGAATGCTAGTCAGGTATTTTATAGAATGACTGACAGGTGGTATTTCTTTGGTGTTTTTCACAAGTGTAGACTACAGTTTTGTATTCTTGGGAGAAAGATCACAAAGACAAAGTGCCATACCTATCACATTATATCAAGGGTATATACTCAATATAACTTATCACTACTTATATTTACTTTTATCGCTTTGCTGAGGTAGCTTTGTCAGGTTTCTTTATCATAAAGCTATTCCCCCATCCCCTTTTCTGTATTGTATTCTTAGGAAGGAATTTTCTATGCTTAGTCTATGCTTAAAAAGCAGATAAGTTTTCTCCACCTTCTTAGGGGGAGATTATTTCTATAAATTATTTGCAATTCTTCTGTATAGAAAGATTATTAGGAATTTTTATGTACTAATACATACTTCTCTACAGAAGAATACTTACGTATTCAGTCACTTATTTATATAAGTACAGACTCATGGATATTAATTTTGTGCTTTGAGTTATAATGCAATATTAGCTTTTTTTTTCTGATCAAATTGTTCCAGCTTTAGTCATTGAGAGCACATTCAGCTGGCCCTTGTGTTACTCTGACATGTTCCCATCATTGCAGGTTTTAGTCTTTTCTTTATTTTTTGAAAGCGCTGTCTTAATTTCTAGTATCATGAGATGTTCCAGGATTATTGGTTCATTTTGTATGTTTCCTGCCCCAGTCCTGGAATAAACCATTTCAACAAGAAGGCCTGGTTCTTTTGATTAGAGAATGGTATCAAGGAAAAAGTTCTGAACTTTAGATGTGCTTGTAGTTACTGGGGTGTCATTCGTCATAGGCCGTCTCAGTTGACATAGCAAGAAAGTATATGTGTGTGTTTTCTAAACTAATTAAATGTTTATGTATACATATCTACAAATATTTTTATATGTGGTTATCTGTTTCTATATTAAACTTCCATCGCTTATTTGTAGCCTCCTACTTCAATAGTGAGAAATGTGGCTCCCACATTCCATCAACTTTATCAACTATATTATGATATTTATTACTTGCTTTTATTTACATTTTAGTCTTACAGACTCTACTTATTTTTAAAGTTGGGTTTTAGGCAACCATATTCCCCCAACACTACCTTCTAAAGGAACATTGATTCATACAGTTGTGATAAAATTATATGTATTTGTCATATACCCTGAACATCTAAATCTTTTTTTTTAAATTTGAGTCACTAAGGATGTACATTTTTAGGGGGCTTGACAAACGCATAGTTTCATGTATCTACCATTATAATATCATATAAAATAGTTTCACTTTCCTCAAAAATCTTCTTTGCTCTACCTATTAAATTCTCCCCTATGAGCCTGTTATAATCACTAAGCTGTTTACAATCTCTATAGCTATGTCTTTTCCAGAATGTCACAAAATTGGAATCACATGCTATGTTCCCCTTATATGTATATTTTTTCAATCAGCAGTATGCATTTAAGATGTATCTATATTTGTTCTTGGCTGAGGTTATTTACGCTGAGTAGTGTTCCATTTTAGGTACTTACCACAACTTATTTATCCATTTACCCATTAAAAGACATATTGGTTGCTTCCAGTTTTTGGTTGGTGATTCTAAGTAAAGCTTCTATGAACATTAACATGCAGGTTCTTGTGTAGGCATACATTTTCATACCAGCTGAGTAAATAACTAGAGCACAATCCCTGGATTATAAAGATGTTTTGCAAATATATAATACTGACTCTTCCAGTGATTAGTGCATCATTAGCAGACCACAAGCACTATAAGAGGAAGTGATTCATGAAGGGAAAAAATTATACCAAGTAAAAATCTGTATCTATACATACACAAAAAAATAAAAATTAGCAGAAATGGTAAAAGTAAGGATAAATTTAAAAACACCTTTTCTTATTTTTATAATCTCTTTGAAACATAATTGATTATTTAAAATAAAAATTACAATGTACTGTGGGTTTTATAATATATGTAAAAGTTAAATTACGAGAACAGTGGTACAAAGACCAGAGTAGGGAAAATGGAAGTATACTGTATTAAGCTTAAAAGGTATAGATGAAAGTGTATATTACTACTTAAAGTAGACTTGATAAACTAAAGATGTCAACTGTAAACCAAAATGCAACCACTAAAAAGTAAATAGAAGTATAGTTAGTAATTCAGTAAAGAAGGTGAAATAGAATCACAAAAAATACTCAATCCACAGACATGCAGAAAAACAGGAAAAAGAAAACAAAAAATAATGATGAAAAGAATAGAACATAAATAAGATGGTAAATTTAAACTCATGTGAATCAATAAGTGCCTTAGAAGTAATTGTTTAAATACCTAATTCTATGTAGAGATAGTCAAGATTAGATTAAAAAGTGAGACCTGCCTATGTATTTTTAACATGAAGCTGAAGTTTACTTTAAATATATAGATGCATATAGAATAAATTATACATACTTTATATATATATGAAAAGATATACTATGCTACCATGAATCAAAAGAAAATTGCAATAGCGATACTAATATGAGGCAAAGTATATTTATTTCAGAGCAAGAATTATTACCAGAGGTAAGTGAGGGGTTTTAAAAAATACTAAAAATGTCCCGCAATCAAAAGTACAAAATAATCTTGAATATTTGTTTACCTAAAGACAGAGCTTCAAAATAAATGAGGCTGACTTCTGCTTTATGGTTTTGCATGTAAAAAACTTGGAAGTTATTATACCATTCTAGCAAGTAAAAAGCTGAACAAACTGAGAAATCAATTATTCTTAGATCAATTTCAGAAATTAGTTTACTGTGCAAACTGCTGCCCCCCAAATTGGAGAGACAGAAAGGCAAATATAGAGAATCGTAACTTACCAGAGTACACACCTCATGTAAGAACCAGTGTCTAGTTCTTTTTACTCAGTACATTATATCTGGTTGTCACGAAAAAATTTCAAGGCGTACTGAAGCAAAAAACAAAACAAAACGCTACACTTTGAAGAGACAGAGCAAGCAGCAGAACAAGACTCAGATATGGTAGGGATGTGGGAATTAACAGACTAGGAATTAATGTGGTAAGAGGTCTGATGGATAAGATAGAAGCATGCAAGAACAGATGAATAATGTAAGCAGAGAGATGAAAATTATAAGAAAACCTCTAAAAGAAATGCTAGATATTAAAAATGCTGTTACAGAAATAAAGAATGCTTTTAATAGGCTCATTAGTGGACTGGGCATGGTTGAACTGAGTTTGAGGAATCACTGAGCTTGAGGTTTTTTCAATAAAACCTCAAATCTGAAAAGCAAAGAGAAATAAAGACTGGGGAAAAAGAATACAATGCATGAAGCAGAATACACATTTTTATTTCACATACATTCAGAACTTTCACTAAGATAGACTGTATTCTGAACTAAATAAGAGTCTTAAGAAGATTCAAATTATGAAAAATATTATCTGAGACCAGAGTAAAATTAAATTATAAATCTGGATAAAAAAGAATAAAGTTAGACCCTTACTTTATACCATGCGCAAAAATTAACTCAAAGTGAATCAGGAAGTGGGGCCAAGATGACCCACTAGAAGCAGCAGCAATCAGAGGCTCCCATCGAAAAGATCCAAAACAGCTTGGGAGTCCTGCACTGGCAACCAGGGTATCCAGGTTCTGTCATTAGGACTGACTAGGCAGCTGGTGTGACACAGGGAGAGGAAGGAAGAACAGTGTGGAGCAGTGGCCAACCTGAGAGCCACGTAAGGCAGAGGTGCCCCCACCCCCAAGCAAGGGAGGTGGTGAGTGAGTGTGCTACCCAGCCTGGGAAACTGCTTTTTCCACGGAACTGTACAACCCACGGATCCAAAGATCCCACATGGGAGCCCACGCCACCTCGGGTCTTGGGCCCCAACCACAGAGCCACATAAATTCTCAACACCCACTTGGCTAGAGTCAGCCTAGGCCTGTAGAGTTCCCAGAGGTGGTGGGGAATGGGGGCATCACCATGCTGGCTGCCAGTGCTGTTGGTCTAAGCTGTCTCCATTCCTTATGGGAGGAGCAGCAGCCAACACTGTGGCTGCAGAGCCTCCCTGCAGGAACTCCAACTCTAGCCAGGGGCTCAGGGACAGAACTCTGATCTCCCTGGGTCTGTGGTCCTACTGGGTGGAGTGGCTGTAGTCTCTGCAGCTCAGCAGACAAATTCTGTCTTCCTGTTAGCTCTAAGGAACCCAGGCAGCCCAGACAAGTGGGTTTCCACCAGCACAGCACATTCCCTGCAACAAGGGACAGCTAAAGTGTCTCACTAAATGGGTCCTGCTTCCTATGCCACCCAACTGGGTAAGACCCCCCAACAGGGGTTGTCAGGCATCCTATACAGGAGCGTTCCTACTGACATCAGGTCAGTGCCCCAGAGGAAGAAGCAGGCACCCATCTTTGCTGATCTCCAGCCTCCTTGAATGACATCTCCAGGTGCAGGAAACAACCAGATGAATAGGGCCTGAAGTCAACCCCTAGCAAACCTCAGCAGCCCTACAGAAGAGGGACGTGACTATTGAAAGAAAAACAAACAGAAATCAACAGCAGTATCAACAAAAACATCCCCACTAAAACCTCATCCAAGAGGTTAGCAGCCTCAGAGATCAAAACTAGACAAACTTATGAAGATGAGAAACAATCAATGAAGACACGCTGACAACCCAAAAGGCCAGAGTGCCCCTTCTCCTCCAAATGATCACAACACCTCTCCTGCAAGGACGCAGAACTGGACGGAGGATTAGATGGACAAATTGACACAAGTAGGCTTCAGAAGGTGGGTGATAACAAACTTTGCTGCGGTAAAGGAGCATGTTTTAACCCAATGCAAAGAAGCTAAGAACCTTGATAAAAGGTTACAGGAGCTGCTAACTAGAATAACCAGTTTAGAGAAGAACATAAATGACCTGATGGAGATGAAAAATACAGCATGAGAACTTCGTAAAACATACACAAGTGTCAATAGCTGAATAAATCAAGTGGAAGAAAGACTATCAGAGATGGAAGACTATCTTGCTGAAATAAGGCAGGCAGACAAGATTAGAGAAAAAAGAATGAAAAGGAGCAAATAAAACCTCCAAGAAATATGGTACTATGTTAAAAAAAAAAAAGAAAAAAAAAAAAAAGAAAAAAGAACCTATGACTAATTGGAGTACCTGAAAAAGATGAGGAGAGCAGAACCAAGTTAGAAAACACACTTCAGGATATTATCTGGGAGAACTTCCCCAACCTAGCAAGACGGGCCAACATTCAAATTCAGGAACTAGAGAGAACCCCACTAAGATAATCCATGAGAAGATCAACCTGAAGACACCACATACTCAACAGATTCTCCAAGGCCGAAATGAAGAAAAAATTGTTAAGGACAGCCAGAGAGAATGGCCAGGTCACCTACAAAGGGATGACCGTCAGACTAACAGCAGATCTCCCAGCAGAAACCCTACAAGCCAGAAGAGAGTGGGAGCCAATATTCAACATTCTTAAAGAAAATAATTTTTAACCCAGAATTTGATATCTGGCCAAAATAAGCTTCCTAAGGTAAGGAAAAATGAAATCCTCCCAGAGAAGCAAATGCTGAGGGAATTCATCGCCACCAAGCCTGCCTTGAAAGAGCTCCTGAAGGAAGCGCTAAATATGGAAAGACAAAACTAGTACCAGGCACTGCAAAACACACGAAAATGTGAACACCAATGACACTATGAAGAAACGGCATCAACTAGTATGCAAAATAACCAGCTAGCATCATTATGACAGGATCAAATTCACACATAACAATATTAACCTTAAATGTAGATGGGATAAATTCCCCAATTAAAAGACACAGACTGGCAAATTGGATAAACCATCAAGACACATCAATGTGCTGTATTCAAGTGACCTATCTTCTGTGCAAAGACACACCTAGGTTCAAAATAAAGGGATGGAGGAAAATTTACCAAGCAAATGGAAAGCAGAAGAAAGCAGGGGTTGCAGTCCTAGTCTCTGATAAAACAGACTTTAAACAAACAAAGATCAAAAAAGACAAAGAAGGGCATTACATAATGGTTGGTAAAGGGATCAATGCAACAAGAAGAGCAAACTACCCTAAATATATATGCACCTAATACATGAGCACACAGATTCATAAAACAAGTTCTTGGAGATCTACAAAGAGACTTCGTCTCCCATGCAATAAGAATGTGAGACTTTAACACCCCACTGTCGATATTAGACAGATCGATGAGAGAGAAAATTAACAAGCATGTTCAGTACTTGAACTCAGCTCTGGATCAAGTGGACCTAATAGATACCTACAAAATGCTCCACCACAGAACAACACAATATACATTCTTCTCACTGCCACAGAACATTTACTCTAAAATCAACCACGTAATTGGAAGTAAAACATTCCTCAGCAAATGCAAAAGAACCGAAGTCATAACAGACAGTCTCTCAGACCACAGTGCAATCAAATTAGAACTCAGGATTAAAAAACTCATTGAAAACAACACAACTACATGGAAACTGAACAACCCACTCCCGAATTACTCTTGGGTAAATAATGAAATTAAGGTAGAAATCAAGAAGTTATTTGAAACCAATGAGAACAAAGAGATAGCATACCAGAATATCTAAGATGCAGCTAAAGCAGTGTCAAGAAGGAAATTTGTAGCACTAAATGCCAACATCAGAGAGCTGGAAAGATCTCAAACTGGCATGCGAACATCACAATTGAAAGAACTAGAGAAGCAAGAGCAAGCAAATTCAAAAGCTAGGAGAAGACAAGAAATAACTAAGACAGAGACATCAAAAACCCTTCAAAAATCAATGAATCCAGGAGATGTTTTTTGAAAAAATTAATAAAATCGTTAGACCACTAGCTAGACTAATAAAGAAAAAAAGAGAAAAGAATCAAATAAACATAATCAAAAAATGATAAAGGGGATATCACTACTGACCTCTTCGACATACAAACTACCATCAGAGAATACTGTAAACACCTCTACACAAATACACTATAAAATCTAGAAGAAATGGACAAATTCTTTGACACATACACCCTCACATGACTAAACCAGGAAGAAGTTGAATCCCTGAATAGAATAACTTAACAAGTTCTGAAATTGAGGCAGGAATAAATAGCCTCCCAACAACAACAACAAAAAACCCAGGACCTGATGGAGTTACAGCCAAATTCTACCAGAGGTACAAAGAGGGGCTGGTACCATTCCTTCTGGAACTATTCCAAATAATAGAAAAGGAGGGACTCCCTCCTAACTCATTTTATGAGACCAGTATCATCCTGATACCAAAACCTGGCAGAGACGCAACAAAGAAAGGAAACTTCAGGCCAATATCCCTAATGAACATCGATGCACAAATCCTCGATAAAATACTGGCAAACCAAATCCAGCAGCACATTGAAAAGCTTATCTAACATGATTGAGTTGCTTTCACCCCTGGGTTGCAAGGCTGGTTCAACATATGCAAATCAGTAAACGCAGTCCATCACATAAACAAAACCAATGACAAAAACCACATGTTGATCTCAATAGACGCAGAAAAGGCCTTCAATAAAATTCAATATCCCTTCATGCTAAAAACTCTCAATAAACTGGGTACTGACGAAACGTCTCCTAAAAGCTATTTTATGACAAACCAACAGCCAATATCATACTGAATGGGCAAAAGCTGGAAGCATTTCCCTTTGAAAACCAGCACAAGACAAGGATGCATTCTCTCACCACTCCTATTCAGCATGGTATTAAATGTTCCGGCTAGGACAATCAGGCATGAGAAAGAAATAAAGTATATGAAAATAGGAAGAGAGGAAGTCAAAGTGTCTCTGATTGCAGATGACGTGATCCTTTATTTAGAAAACCCCATCATCTCAGCCCCCAAACTCCTAAAGCTGATAAGCAACTTCAGCAAAGTCTCAGGATACAAAATCCATGTGCAAAAATTGCAAGCGTTCCTATACACCAACAATAGACAAGCAAAGAGCCAAATCATGAATGAACTCCCATTCACAGTTGCTACAAAAAGAATAAAATACCTAGGAATACAGCTAACATGGAATGTGAAGGACCTCTTCAAGGAGAAATACAATCCACCGCTCAAGGAAATCAGAGAATACACAAACAAATGAAAAAAACATTTCATTTTCATGGATAGGAAGAATCAGTATTATGAAAATGGTCATACTGCAGAAATTCATTTATAGATTCAATGCTATTCCATCAAACTGCCATTGACATTCTTCACAGAATTCATATGGAACCAAAAAAGAGCCCACACAGCCAAGAAAATCCTAAACAAAAAGAACAAAGCTGGAGGCATCAGACTACCTGACTTCAAACTATTCTACAAGCCTAAAATAACCAAAACAGCATGGTACTGGTACCAAAACAGACGTATAGACCAATGGAACAAAACAGAGACTTCAGAAATAAGACTGTACATCTACAAGGATCAGATCCTCAACAAACCTGACAAAAACAAGGACTGGGGAAATATGCCCTATTTAATAAATGGTGCTGGGAAAACTGGCTAGCCATAGGCAGAAAACTGAAACTGGACCCCTTCCTTACACCTCACACAAAATTAACTGAAGATGGATTAAAGACTTAAATATAAAACCCCAAACCATAGAAACCCTAGAAGGAAACCTAGGCAATACTACTCAGGACATAGGCATGTGCAAAGACTTCATGAAAAAAAAAAAAAAAAATCCAAAAGCAGTTGCAGCAAAAGCTAGATTTAATAAATGGGATCTAATTAAACTAAAGAGCTTCTGCACAGCAAAGGAAACTATTGTCAGAGTGAACAGGCAACCTACAGAATGGGAGAAAATTTTTGCAATCTACCCATCTGACAAAGGTCTGATATCCAGAATTTACAAGGAACTTAAACAAATTTGCAAGAAAAGAAAAAAACCATCAAAAAGTGGGGAAAAGTAGATGAACAGACACTTCTCAAAAGAAGACATGTATGTGGCCAAAAAACATATGAAAAAAAGCTCAACATCACTGATCATCAGAGAAATGCAAATGAAAACCACAATGACATGCCATCTCATACCAATCAGAATGGCAATCATTAAAACATCAAGAAACAACAGATGCTGGTGAGGCTGTGGAGATAGAGGAATGTTTTTACATCGTTGATGGGAATGTAAATTAGTTCAACCACTGTGGAAGACAGTGTGGAGATTCCTCAAAGTCCTAGAACCAGAAATACCATTTGACCCAGCAATCCCATTACTGGGTATATACCTAAAGGAATATAAACCATAGATTATAAAGATACATGCACATATATGTTTATTGCAACACTATTTACAATAGCAAAGACATGGAACCAACCCAAATACCCATCAATGATAGACTGAATAAAGAAAATGTGGTACATATACATCACAGAATACTATGCAATCACAAAATGGAATGAGATTATGTTGTTTTCAGGGACATGGATGAAGCTGGAAGCCATTAATCTCAGCAAACTAACACAGGAACAGAAAACCAAACACTATATGTTCTCACTCATAAGAGAGAGTTAAACAGTGAGAACACATGGACACAGGGAGGGGAGCAACACACACCAGGGATGTTGCGGCAAGGGGAGGGAGAGCATCAAGACAAATAACTAATACATGTGGGCTTAAAACCTAGGTGATGGGTTGATAGGTGCAGCAAACCACCAGGTCACATGTATACCTACAAAACAAACCTGCAGGTTCTACACATGTATCCCAGTAAAAAAAATAAAAAATAAAAAATAAATTTAAAAAAAGAATCAAAAACCTAAATATAGGAATAAAATTATAAAACTCTCAAAAGAAATCATGGAGTAAAATATTTTTGCCTTGGATTCATCAAAAGATTTTAAAATATGACACCAAACACATAAGTAATAAAAGGAAAACAGATGAATTAGACTTTATCAAAAATAAAATCTTTTGTGCTTCAAAGGTGACCATCAAGAAAGTGAAAAGTCCTATCAAGGATGTGGAGAAATCAAAAGCATAATACATTGCTGGCGGGAATGCAAAATTGTACACACAATTTGGAAAGCTGTTTATCAGTTGCTTGAATTATTGAACATAGAGTTGCTATATGACCCAACAATTTCGCTCCTAAGTATGCACTGAAGATCATTGAAAACATTTGTCTACATAAAAACTGGTACTCAAATATTCATAGCAGCATTATTCATAAAAGTCAAGTGGTGGAAACTAATAAAATGTTCAATAACAGATACATTGATAAACAAAGGTTGGTAAATTATTAAAGTAGAATATTATTCAGCCACAAAAAATAATGAAGTACTGATAAATACTGCAAAATGAATAAACCTTGAAAACATTATGATAATTGAAGAATGAAGAGTGATAAAGACCATATTCTGTATAATTCCATTAGGAAAGTTCAGAATAAGGAAATCTATAGAGATAGAAAGTAGATTAGTGGTTGCTTGGGCCTAGGAGGGACACAGAAAAAGGGCAATAATAACTAAAAGACATGAGGTTTCTTCTTGAAGTGATAAAATGTTATAAAATTGAGTGCCGTGGTAGTTTCATATATCTGTAAATATACTAAAAAATCAAATTTTACATATTAAATGGGAGAATGGTGTACATTCTGTGAAATATATATTTTAATAAAGCTGTTTAATAAAATGAAGCTTCTCACAAGAAAAACCCCCGGTATGTATGACTTCACTGCATAAATTCTACCAAACATCTAATGAAAAAATAATACCAATTCTAGACAAATACTTTTTGAAAAATTGATGATGAAGGCAGCTTCAACCAACTCATTTCTGGAGGCCATGACAGCTTTACTTGAAAACAAAACAAAATAAAAACCTAAAAGTCTATACAAGAAAAAAAAATTCTATGCCAATGTTTTCCATGAACATACATGCAAAAATATCTAACAACATTTTAGCAAATTTAATTCAACAATATATAAACACCACTGCACATATAACCAAATGGGGTTTGTCGTGAGAGTGCAAAGTTAGATTGATATTCAAAAATTAATCAATGCTAATGATTATTTTAATAGATGCATAAAAAGCATTTAATTTGGGTATTGGATACCCTAGGTGGGGTGCGGTGGGATACCCTAAATGCCCTGACTTGACCACTGTGCAATCTATGCATGTAACAAAATTGCATGTGTACCTCATACATTTGTACAAATAAAAATTTGTAAAATCAATGTGATACAACAAAATTATAATCATTCATAATTTTGAAAAGCTATTAACAAATTAGAAATGGATGGGAACTCTGTCACTCTGAAACACTTAATCTTCCCAAACCCATAGGTAGCATTTTACTGTAGGTGGTATTCAGTGTAATACAGTGAGAAAAGTAAGCCTCATTTTGGTTTTTAGAAAGGAAAGGAAGAAATAAAAAGTGGTCTATATTTGTAAATGTCATCATAGTGTACATAGAAAATAATAAGGAATCTATAAAATAACTAGAACTAATAAGCAAGTTTAGCAAAGTTGTAGGTTAAAAGACCAGTATATAAGCATTTTAATTACTTACCTATTACTGTTTAATAAATTACTCCAAAATGTAATGGTTTAAACAATAAGCATTTTTTATCTAACCATACAGTGAGTTAGGAATCTGGGTAGGGCTTCCTCACAGTCTCTTCACAAGGATGCAGTCAGTCTATTGACCTAGATTGTGGTCTCATCTGAAGGGGGTATTTGTTTTCAAACATTTTCATGGTTGTTGAAATAATTCAAATCCTTTTGAGATGTTGTACTGAAGGCTTGTGTCTCTTGCTGGATGTTATTTGGTGGTTTCTTTTGTTTTTCTTGCCAAGGGAATTTCTCCAAAGTGTAGCTCATAATGTGGCAACTGGTTTTCCTAGAGAGGGTAAATAAGAGGGAAATCAAAGTCCTTTTGAAATATATTCATGGAAGTGACATCTCACTGATTTTTTCACATTCTTTTTATTAAAATGTTTGACTATAACAGGTGATACAGTAGATCATAAAAACCTGAAAGTCAAGATCACTTGGAGCCATTTTAGAGGCTGCCAATCACAAACAAAATAAATGTATTTTCCTTACTCAAACAATAAAGAAGTGGACATTGAAATTTTAAATACACCATCAACAATAATATTAAAATTATAAAATACATAGGAAAAGTGTGATAAGTGATCTTTGAGATCTCTGCACTGAAAATTACTAAATATTGTGGAAAGAAATTAATTGAGACCCAAATAAACACAGAGATATACTGTATTCATGGATTGAGAGACTTAATGTTGTTACAAAGTGAATTTTTCATAAAGTGATATATAGATTAAAGACAATCTCAGGCAGAACATCAGCTGATTTTTTTTAGTAATTGATAAGATAACTTTAGTAACATAGAAATGCCAAAGACCAAAGACTTAGAATAAACAAAACTGTTTTTTAAAAAAGTCACAGAATTTATATTACCTTATTTCAAAACTTACTAGAAAGCCACAAAAATCAAGGCAGTGTGGTATAAGTTTAAAGATAAAGTAGAGATTAATGGTCTAGAAAAGAGGGTCTAGAAAGAGATCCTTACATTTATGGTCAATTTATTTTCAATAACACCGCCAAGACAAGTCAATGGAGAAGACACAATCTCTTCAACAAGTGTCGCTGAAACTATTAGATAGCCATATATTAAAAAAATTAACCTAAACTTTTACCTTATAGTATATAAAAATAATAATTCAAAATGATTCAGACCAAAATGTTAGTGCCTTAACTATAAAACTTTTAGAAAAAAATGTAGAGGAAAAAATTGTGATAATATTTGAGGCCAGGATTTCATAACTGGAACACAAAGATTATGAATAATAAAGGTGAAAAATCACAAATTGGGCATCATCAAAATTAAAAACTTTTGCTCTTCAAAGAACATTTGTTGATTTATTGTTTATTAAAAAAATAAAAGTCACAGATTTGGAGAAAATATTTGCAAAACGTATCAAGGAAATGACCACCTAGAGTATATGCAACCTTTAAAAAATAATAATCAGAATAAGTCAATTAAAACAGAAAAATTGGACAGTTCACTAAAGGAAATATATAAAAGACAAAGGCATGAAAAACTGTTCAACAATTTTAACCATTAGGGAAATAAAAAGCAGAACCACAATGAGATACTATTACAAACCTACTAGAATGGTTAAAACTTAAAAAGAGTGAACTTACCGAGTATTGGCAAGGGTATGTTGGAACTGGATCGCTTATACATCATTGGTGAAAATGTAAGTGAATGCAATTATTTTGCAATACATTTGCCAGTTTCTTCAAAAGAAAATCATGCACCTGTAATAAAACAGCAAATCCACTGATATTTATAAAAACATATATCTATATAAAACATATATCTCTATAAAAACATGTACACAAACATTCGTAACATCTTCAATAGCCATGAAATGGAAGCAACTGAAATGTCAATAAACAAGATAACAGATAAACAAATTTTGGCATATCCATACATTTAAGTAATAGTTAACAAAAGAAGAACAAGTTTTTGATCCATTTATCAACATAGGTGAATTTCAAAATAATTATACTGAGTGAAAGAAACTTGGGAAAATACAGTGTATACTGCTTTAAACACTACTGGATTATTGTACGTCAATTTCACCTCAACAAAGCTGTTTACAAAATGAAAGTATGTATTGTATGATTCCATTTAAATAAAACTCTAAAATGTGTAAACAAATCTGTAGAGACAGAAAGCAATTCAGTGATTTCCTCCAGATGGGAAGGAGTGGAATAAAGGGATTACAGGTGTGAGCCACTGTGCTCGGCTCTCAAGTTGCTTTTTCTGATTCAGAAAACGTGTTATTATATAAGGATCGCTTGAGGTCAGGAGTTCAAGACCAGCCTGGCCAACATGTTGAAAACTCGTCTCTACTAAAAATACAAACATTAGCTGGGCATGGTAGCGCATGGCTGTAGTCGCAGTCCCAGCTACTGGAGAGACTGAGGCTGTACCACTGCACTCCAGCCTGGGTGACAGAGCAAGACTCCATCTCCAAAAAATAAAAAAGAAAGAAAGAAAAGACAAAACACTTTGATGGCTTGATAGTCTGTCTCCAAGGTTCTTCCCATGGGAAGAATTGAGAGTCTTGCACTATTTTCATCTTTTATGCCTCTTCCTATCCCCAGGATTCATCACAATTCATTCCCCTAGAATAGACAGAAGGAGCAGCCCTGCAGGATCACACTGGAGTTTTTCCCAAGTTGAGTAAGCTTTGATGGTTTCCTCCTTGAAGGCAGGAACTGGATTGTGCAATTTTTTGAGATTCTTGCCAGCTCTCAATCCATGCCTCCATATAGTGAATCCCTCATGTTTTAGTTCATTAGCATCTCCAAACTCTTTATAGTATTGCATTTGGATCCCTCCGGTGAAAGTGTTTCTTTATATGACCAAAGATAAAGGACTTTGGCTTCACTTTTTGGAATAGTTCATTGACCATTAGGTACCAAGTTTTAGTGCTTCATTAAAAGTGAAAGTAATTTATTGTAATGGGATTATGTGGTTCCCAACACTGAGAGCACATTGAATCCGGAATGTGACACTAATCATAAAAATAAAATGCTCGCTCTCATCTTCTTGACCAGTGGGAAATTGTCTAATATTTAAAAGCCAGAATGGCTAATCTGTCCTCAGGTGGTCATTAGTCTCTTCATTGTAACTTAAAAAAAAAGAAGTCTTGTTAGAATCTCTCAGCTCTAATAAATTGAGTTCATATGATAGCGATTTAAACTAATGGATAGCTTGACTTCTAATGAGGCTTTATGATTAATTAATCTACTCATTTAAAATATGTGAACTATTGGTTTGTAATTCGAGCCTCTGGTTTTAGAAGGTAAAACCAATATTTACCCCCTGTATGCCATCTGCCAAAGGGCTACCAGAGACATTGGCTGGTAAATATTCATTTGCACTGGCAGCAAACCCATTTTTCACTGAGCTCCAAATCTGCCGTCTTTCAGCTTGGTGGTGAACTGTTAGAATGTGAAGGCTTCTGGCTGGGGATGGGTATATTTAAGTTGAATTAAATAATGCAGCCATATGAAAATGGAAATGTATTCTTTATATTTTTATGTTTGTCTCTGTCTCTCCACTTCTGTGTGTGTGTGTCTCACTCTCTTTAATGGGGGTGGGGTAGGTGGGATAATCTTTTTTGGTAAACCTTGTCTTAAATTTTTATGTCATAATTTTTTACAGTTTGTTGAGTACTATCTTTCAAGCCTCTAGTATATGTTTTACAGGTATTATCTCTTTAAATTCTCACAGAAACCGTGTTTATCATATTTTTATTATTTCTATTTAAAAAATAAAAACAATGAGGCTTAGAGAAGTTGAATAATGTGTCCAAATTTATGCTTCTAATAGAGAAGCTGATATTTGAAGTAGCAAAATTTGAAAGTGAAGTCTGCCCCTAGAGCCTTCACTTTAAAATATGAAAGAAGCCAAAGGAGAACTTGGCTTTCACATTCAAAAGATCATAGGTAGCATTCCTTAAATACATAATTCAAAAGAATTTTGCTATTTATTATGTGTGTGTATTGTCAACTGTGGACAAATATCTAATTTTCTCATAGTGCATTAGCCTAAGAATATAAATGACTTCACAGTAAAGGTGATAGGTCATATGCCTATATCTGTATAAATTGACTTTAGTTACATGCCAGCTGCTGCTCAGTTATTTTAGAAGTGCTTGATGAATGTCTCAGATGTACTCACCAACATGCCTGGGTGGTTTGGTGGTTCCATTTTTCTTCCTCTAGGTATTTCACTTCCTTCCTCTATACCACAAACATCTACTTTCTGGCATTTTCAACAGTTTTCCTATGCACCACCCTGGGACCTTCCCATAACAAAGCTGTAAGCTAATCTTCCATAAAGTTGGGGAAGAACAGAGGTTGTTAAGAGAATTGCTATCCTGGCTTATGCTGTGGTTGGTAGAGAGCCTAAAAGCAATCTCTGTGTATCAACTTTTAGTGATACTCTTAGGCATGTCCCCTTAAATGTATTGTGTCTGGAAGCCCACACGAACTTTAAAACCTAGCAACCACAATATGTTTTTAGGATGATCCTGAAGATATCAACCTCAAAATGACTAAAATTTCATTGTACAAAAATTCTTTCTGGAAGCATAACAAATAATACATAGATTTCACAAAGTGTGGTATAAAACAAGTAATTTTTCTCAAGATCTTATCAAATAAAGAATCTGTGATTGGTCCCTGATGCAAATGCTCCTGGCAGTTGATTTTTTTAAGAATACACTGCAGCCAATAAGAGAAACTCTTTTAATGGTAGCCTCGACAATTATTCTACCCATGTATTATCTTATTTCACAGGCCAGATTTGCAGTTATTTTTGGCTTTCCTTGCATTTTTTTCCATGAGTACCTAATGAGGGTTTCAGTATGTTCATGGGCTACGTCTGCTGACAGAGCCTTGATATATCTGTTTTGTTGATGGTAAGGCTCATTTTTAGGGAACACTAAGGCAGACAGCCCAATATTCTAAGCCAAACAAGCCCAAATAACTTAATAAAGATGGAAAATATCATAATTATTCTCAATTAATTAGACTCAAAAAATGGAGGGTTTGCTTTTTTCATACAAAGGTATCTGACTGTCCTTTAATATAAAGCTTAGTAGACAAAGATTAATTTTACTAAAAAAAACATTTATTTGATATACCAAATTGCTTTCCTCACCTTGTAAACTATTCCTTTCTGCCATTCTCTTTCTCACCCACATGTAAAACCTCAGAATCAATTTTGATTTGCCTTAACGTTTATCCATTATCTCCTTTCTTAAAAAAGCCTCCATTCTTGGCCGGGTGTGGTGGCTCAAGCCTGTAATCCCAGCACTTTGGGAGGCCGAGACGGGCGGATCACGAGGTCAGGAGATCGAGACCATCCTGGCTAATATGGTGAAACCCTGTCTCTACTAAAAAATACAAAAAAAAAAAAAAAAAAAAAAAAAAAAAAAACTAGCCGGGCGAGGTGGCGGGCGCCTGTAGTCCCAGCTACTTGGGAGGCTGAGGCAGGAGAATGGTGTAAACCCGGGGAGCGGAGCTTGCAGTGAGCTGAGATCCGGCCACTGCACTCCAGCCTGGGCGACAGAGCGAGACTCTGTCTCAAAAAAAAAAAAAAAAAAAAGCCTCCATTCTTTTCCAACTCTAGCCTAAATGAAAATTCTCCTCATTGAAACATAAATCCTTGAAGCAACCTCTTAATCTGTTACTGCTCTCTTTTTTACTCACTTTAGCAGATTTTTTTTTCTAAATCACCAGTCTTGTGAAGTCGCTCCTTCAGTCAAGAATTACCTATACTTTCCCACTGCATACAAGTTAATCCAATGCCTAGGCCTGACATTTAAGAACCTACTTAATTTTCCCTTCTCTTTTCTGTGTGTATAAATTTCTTCTGAATCCTTGTGTGAAGCCTTCATTCTGCACATGCAGTATTTCTCCCCAAACAAATCATGCTCATTGATGAAACTGGGCTCCTTTTTTTGTTTTTGTTTACCAACCTGTGCTTACTTTATTGTTACACCTATCATATGAGATTTTAACTGTGTATTGTGATGAAAAGTGCCCCCTCCCAAAACAAAGATATCCATGTTCTAATTCCTAGAATATGTGTATATGTTACCTTACATGGAAAGGGGACTTTGCAGATGAACCTTGCAGAAGTGCTTTGAGATGGGGAGAATATCTGCATTAACCAGGTGAACTCAATCTATTCATATGGGTTCTTAAAAGAGAAAAATCTTTTCCATCTGAGTTCAGAGTCAGAAGAAGATGTGACAACAAAATGGTCAGGGAGATGCAACTTTGTTGGCTTCAGAGATTGAGGAAGGGGCCATGAGGCAAGGAATGCAGGCAGCTTCAAGAAGCCTAAAAGGAAATGAAACAGATTATCCCCTAGAGCTTTCAGGAAAAACACAGCTCTGTGGACATCTGTATTTTAGCTCCATGAGACCCATTGCAGAATTCTCACCTCCAGAATTATAAGATAATAAATTTGCCTTAAGACACAAAGTTTGTGATAACTTGTTACAGCAGCAGTAGCAGTTATAGCAACTAACATGTCTATTAATCTATTTCTTTCCTAAATAGACTTTGAGTTTTTTGAGGTCAAGACTGAAAAGCAGAGTTCTAACACCCATTCTTCCCTTTCTCCTTAGTAACAGAATCCTGGTGTATATCTTTTAGGAATGCAGTGTACCCAGCTTTTCTTTGCAATTACATATGGTGATGTGACTAAATTATAAAAGTGAAGTGCTATGGGAAAAGTATCCAAGAAGATTGACTTAGCTCAGAAAGTGACTCCTCTATCTCCTGTTTCTTTCTGCTTCTGGATTACAGGAACTCCCTCAGCCATTCTGGATTGTTCCACCTGTGAAGATGACAGTCCCAAGAGATAGGTTCACAGAGGGAGCTGCAGAGCCCCTATTCCTTTCCAGGACAGCCTACTCTGAGAACGTTTATACTTAAAAGAGAAATAAAAGTAAACTTCCATCTTATTTAAGCCTGGGTATATTTGTCGTTTTTCATTTTTATGAAGCCAGGCCTAATAAATACTGATGCAGCCTGAGTGTTGAATTTTCCCTGGCTCCTGGCACAGGACCTGGCACCAAGTATTCACTCAGTAAGTGCTTCTTGGATGGATATCCAGACAATCCTCTACCCATATGTTTCAAGATCCATATCTTCATAACCAGGTTATAATTTTTGTCCTAATTAGGCTATTTCCAACTTGTAATGGGTTGAATATTGTCTCTACAAGATTCATGTTCAACTGGAACCTCAGAATATTCCCTTATTTGGAAATAGGGTCATTGCAGATGTAATTAGTTAGGATGAGGTCATACTAGAATAGGGTGGGCCCTAAGTACCATGACTGAGGAAAGGACACACAGACACATGGAAAAGGATGCCTAATGTCTAATGCAGAGATTGGAGTGGTGCAGCTACAATCCAGGGAATGCCAAGGGTTGCAGGAGTCACCAGAAGCGGAGAAGAGTCAAGAAACAATTCTTTCCTAGAGCTTTCAGGAACATGGGCCTACTGGCTCCTTGATTTTCAGATGTCTGCCCACCAGAACTGTGAAAAAAATACATTTTTGTTGTTTTAATCCATCCAGTTTGTGGTAATTTGTTATGGCAATCCTAGGAATGTAGCACACCTTCCTTTGCCATGATCCATGCAAAATGCTTAGCATGTTATAAATGCTCAAATGTTAGACTTTGTTACGTATTACTATCATTATCATTATCGTTAATACTTCCTATACTATTTTATGACACTGAACACTGACTACACACAACATTCTACTTTAGTTGAAATTGTTTTCAGGTATAAATATTTTAAGAGTTCACTTAGACAATAATGTCCTTGAGGGCAAAGACGATTGTTTACCCTCTTTTATCTCTCATTCCCATTGCTCAACATATAACATGGTGCTGTGCATGAGGAGGGCAGCAGCCTTTAGAAAAGAAAAAATTTCCTAGGGGTAGTGTTCTCAGTATAACTCAAATCTGCAACATAGTACAACCTCAGGGAATTTGATTGATGGTTACCAGGGTCAAAGAGCCCTCTTGATTGACAGAAAACTAGGTAAGAGCAAGGCTTGGGTTTCTCTAGACACCAACCATGTGAGGAGGCTCAGACCATGGCAGAGAACAATAACCCAATGGTTTTTAAACAGTGTCCTTTTTGGGCGAACTATTGAAGAGTAATTTCCATATGTCTCTTTAAGTAAGTGTTTTATCTGTTTAGACATCTGCTATAGCTAAAGTACAAAGAAACCCATTAGGATATCCATGTACAGCTATTATAAGCAAGAACACAGCCTAGGGTAGCAAGTGATTTTCTTCTATGAAGCAGGCATATTTCTTATTTTCAGTCTCCTTTGTGGCAGTCCCCACCTATGTCACTGAGGTACAAACTTTTCAAACTTCCTTGTTTTTCTTGCTGGGACCCTTTCTGCCTCTAACTTGCTTTCAGGCAATTCTTTCTCTAGAAGTGAAAAACAAAACAAAACAAAATGTTTTTGAGGTCTTGGTGAACAGTCGTTTTAAGAGTCCCAGATAAGGAATTCCAGACTTCTCCAGAAAGAGACATGGAAAAGAACAAGAATGGATTTGAGTTATCGACATTTTTGACAATAGAAGATATATGGCAGGTCAGGACTCTCCGAGCAGGAGGTCTGTATGACTTCCTAAGGCCAGAGATTCAAAAATAACTAACATTTATCCTCTGCTAAATCAGTTCCAAGTAACTTTCTCATTGCTTTACATATTTTAACCTATTTAATCTTTTTGATAGCCATTGAAGAGGTTCTGTTTATTATTCTGATTTTACAGATCAGATAACTGAGGCACAGAAGTGATGCATAAAATTATTCTAGGATCTGCTTTATACTTGCCCCTTCAAGTCAGGCCATTAATACTTGTTCGGTGTGTTTCAGTACTTTATTTTCCTGCCTTCGATGTCCTTATTTGTAAAATGCTAGGCATCTCAGCAAACAGGAAAAAGAGAGTGCCAGTTTCTGCCCTGAAGGATCTTAATGTTTCCATATGATTGAGTAAGGAAAACTGAGCTGAATATGGAGATTAATTAACACACAGTTAATATGGATTAAGACCTATAATAGAAGTAAGAGCCCTGCCCCAACATTTCCGAGGCCTGGACAAAAGTACCAAATGGAGGCTCACATACCATATATCTAGACTTTTTATGCTTAAAATTTATAAATCAAGCTAATTTAAATATGGTGTAGCCTCTTATCCTGACAGACATATTTCTCTAACAACCTGGAGGACCAGATTCAAAGTTAGAATGCTCAGACTTCTTTGACTTTGATTCAGAATATGGGTACCCAGGAAGACCCTGTGCTAGGTCCCCGACGTCTCCACTCTTGAGTCCAGGCTCCAAGCCTGGCCGACTCTTCTTTCCACTCGTATATTGCTCCTGTAATACAAGGGGCCTTCAGTGCCCATGGTAGACAAAATTATCGTTGTTAGTCCCTGAAAATAAGATTGCCAGATTTAGCAAATAAAAAGACAGGATTCCCAGTAAAATATGATTTTCAGACACAGAACAAATTTTTTATTATAACTATATTCCTTGCAATATTCTGTTGTGCAACCAAACTTCAAATTTACCTAGGCATCCTGCATTTAACATGTCAACCCTGCCTACAAACATTGAACCATTGGCTAAATTTGGAACCCACTGGCATACACTCTGATGGCTATTTATACCCCTACCAGCGCACATTGAGACAGGTTCATA